>NW_024387227.1:2186504-2519538 GCF_900408965.1 Simochromis diagramma | reverse complement strand
AGAGCCGTGTGGAGTTACAGGTTAGACTTGATGGAGACTCTGCTGCAGAAGGCTGAAGACCAGGCAGCAGCACGAGGGCGAAAACTGAAAGTGAACAAACGGCACGGTCACACAACTTCAAAACTCTGACACTGGACCAGTCTAACACCTAAAGATGGTCTCAGAGCTACGACGACAGTTTGTTGCTGTATAAAGCAGCAGCAAAAGTGGAACGACTGGATCTTTTCCAGATGTTTGCAACTAAAGCCAGCTGTCAAATTTATAGCAGTGCTCTGATACTATATTTTAAACTGTAGGGGCACACTAATAGAGCCCTGTGGGACTCCATACTGTGTTTAAAGTCTTCGATTTGATTACCAGAACATTTCTAAAAGCTGAGCTTCAATTAAATTTTAGTTCTATAGCACCAAATCACAACCTCCGTCGCCTCGAAGTGTTTAATATAGGTAAAGACCCTACAATAACACAGAGAAACACCCCATATGAGCAAACACTTAGTAACAGTGGGAAGGAAAAACTCCCAACATTTGCTCTGTAAGTTATAAATCATAAAGGTTCTAAAAGGTCTGATAGCTGAGGCCCAAAGAAAAAATGCTGTTTATGATGCATTACTTCAGAGGGGTGGTTTACAGAGGTTTAACCCTTTAAGTGAGGTTTCTTGACATTGCAGCTGTATTTGAGAGTGCTGCCGCTTAGCTGTTACAGGATGAGAGGCAGGGTACACCTGGACAGGTTGGCATTCGATCGCAAGGCTAAAGGCAACCATTCACGCCTGCAGCCAATTTAAAAATCACCAATTACCTTATTAACCCATCTTTGGCCCGAGTTGGAGAGAATCCACAGACACGGGGAGAACACGTAAATGCTGCACAGCTGTGAGGCGACAGTGCTAACCACTGTGACACCTGTATTTGTCTTTTTTACTTTACCAATTCAGTGCTTTGTCTCGGCGACGTTTCAACTCAGTAAGTAACCGACTGCTAGCTGTCTGCTAGCTTCACCTGCTGTTGGAGCATTTTAATGACATTTATCTGTCCATTAATATGTCTGGAGTGAGGTTATGTATAACACACTGAGAAGTCTGAAGTTCCAGCTTTTCTGAGTGAAATTCTGGGATTTATCCTGGATGTGACTGAACTCTAATCAGCAGGTATCTGTGTTTGTGTGATGCCTCCCATAACGTCGGGAAGTGCAGGACTGATAACCAAGCCTAGGGTAGTATTAAAAGATAACTTAGTGTTCCACCCTCTCACCCAAATATGGTCACTTCTGGTCACCTGAAAAGCCAACAGGGTGGCGGCCAAAACACCGTCTCTGCTGTTCCTCCAGACGAGTTTCAAAGATTTTTTCATCACTGGGAAAGTCCAGTGAGAAATGCCTACAAAGTCCTTGTGCTGCTGTTGTAACAAACATGAGCCTTCATTCATTCAGCTGTTTCTCTGCTGTGAATGTGAGGACACTCCCACTGACATACTTTCACCTGTACACTGCAAGCCCCGCCGCCTTGCCACTGTTAGATTCTAACCATGAAGGCGAATGCCTTTGGAAGAGTTCCTCCTCCTCTTCCTGACTGTGTTCGTGTGTTGCTATGAAACACACTCCAGCAAGCTGCCCCACGTTAAAACTGTGTCAGAGTTTAAAGTGCGCCAGCCTCGGCGAGCCTTCTGCTTTTTATCACAGCGTGTCCTGACAGAAGGAAATGTACAGAGTGAAAAATCCCCAAACAACAGCTCACAACAAACACGTTTCCATGGAAACATCCATCAGAGCTGGATGTTTCCATGGACTGTTCAGCTGACTGAACAGTCTGTGGTTCAAAGTTTTTCAGGCTGTAAAAGTCACTCTCATGTTTTTATGACGCAATACAACCATCAAACTTCCTTCCTTCGTCAGTGAAACCTCCGACTTCAGCCTGTTAGTCAGTCCTCATCCTGAAAACATTCCCGATAACTTGTTTGTGGGTTTCACAGGAATCTTAAACCACTGCAGGATCTCACTTCACTTACATCTGTTAAAAAACAGATTCCCGTTGCTGGTTCCTCTCAGCAATGGGAAAACAAGTCCAAGAGACTCTTATCTGAATCTGATGTTTCCTGACCAGCTCCAGTCTGACAGTCTGACGTAATGACACAAACACAATGGATTTACTGACACAGATACAACCTCAGAGCCAGGATGGGACTAACAGACTCAAACGAGCTTCAGTTAAAGGAAAACTCGTCTGCTTTCAGCTTCAGAAACTCAGCTGATCCTGTGAATACACCACAAACCTCCACCTGTTATCATCTTTACCAACAGAAACACTCAGGAAAGCAAACAGGTGAATCTGAAGCAGCTAAACTCACCAATTAATACATCACAGTTCAGGTGACCTTGTGTTTCACTCTATTTGGGATTCCCAAAGGTTGATTGTTTTCATCTGGACGTGATGTTTTCAGTGAGAGAAACATTCGTCACTCATCCAGGTGACTTCTTCAGTCTCAGCTGAATGAACGTTTCTTCGGATGTAATTAAAAAGGTCAACGTGTGATCTCGCAGGTTACGGAGTTAGAAAGAGAACATCCGATGAGCTCATCCATCATGAAGCAGTGGAAAGAGGAAGTTTCAAAACACACTTAAGACTCAACCATCATGATGTGACAACTACCCTTAAACATGAAGAAAATACTCTGAAACAACAAAGATGAGACCATTTCTCATCTAAATGTTTAGGCTACGTTCTGATTGGCTGTAATTTGCAAGGTCAACATGTGACAGGAAACAAGGCTCACAACGGCTTGTAACAAACTTTAGCTTCCATTGATGATCAGATTCACGCGATCAGTCCCAAATGAAACCACATCAAACATCAGAGACTATCAGCAACCAACACGAAGACAAGTGCCTCCAACCATCAACACACAAAACAGGGTATAAAGAGACCTAAAGGAGGACTGTACTGAACCATGAAACCTTTGAGAGTAACAAAGGCAGATGAATCATTCTCACTTCCTCCCAGTGCTATACAGAGAGGGCCTTGTTATTAGCAGCCTGATAACAATCTGAAAGAACGAGCGAAGCAGAATCTTGTGTGACCTTTCAGAACTCTTACTGATAGGAAGCTGTAACCACCTGATTAAAAAGTGGCTTTGCAAAAAACAGAAATCTTATTTTATTGTGGTATACTGAGAAAATTCAAGGGTCAGTTAACCCAGATCACAAACAGACACACAACAACACCCCAGCGTGTTTGGATCTGCTCTGTGACGTCAGCTGCTCTGATGGCTGTTTGTTTGTCTTTCCCCCCCCCCTTCGTTTGAGCTGAGCTAGTTTCATTACTGCAGCGTGGATTTGAAACTCCACCCAACAAAAAGTCCCCAACGGCACAGCCGGATCTCGGACTTTCCCCTCACGTTCACTGTTTTTGTGCAAACCAATGATCTGTAGGTGAAAGGGCAGGCTGCTGTTTCCACGCTCCACCTGTTCTTACTTGCAGGTGATACTCCATGAAAGGGAAATCAGCACTGCAGAGTTCTTTAAATATGTCAATGTCACAGATTTAAAGAAAGTTGTCACAGGTTCTTCTTGGTCATTCGCCTGTTTTCAATCACATTCACCCTTCAGGCAAACAGACACAGGGATCAGGAATATAAAACGGTAACCAAAGGAATGCGCTGTTCTAATAATTTAGCGGTGTTAAGATAAGAGGACTGGTCATCAGTGTCAAATTGTCCCATTATTCAGGCTGATTGATCAGTTTGCGTATTTATTTTGAAAGGATGGAGACCGTCTGCCTCCCCTCACAGGAAGCCAACAAACAGGATTGTTTGAGGAGAAGCAAGAAACACCTCCTCTGAGCGCCGGACTTTCCAGGAAATCACTTCACATTAACTAAATCACAGCTGCGTGTGCAGAAGGACTGAAAACACTGAAGCCATCATTAAAAATATGATGTCTGTTACTCTGTTTTTATTTACTGAGCGCAGCTGGCACTGTAATATGCTGTAACTACAAGAGTGACGTCATTATTACTCGTGATCTTTTGGCACATTATAAAGCAACAAGTTATTATGATGGATTCAATTCCAGCAATCATTTTTTGATAAATACCGGAAATCCCTTTTTGACTTTTTGGCACAGCACCGGCTATCGGAGTGCGTCAAAGTGTGTCCGCTGTGTTCACCTGTTGCAGGTGAGACAGAACCCGACTGTGGCCCGCGGATAGTTCACAGAAGAAAGAAAGCGAAGGAGGAAAATTTGAAACAAAGATCACACAGAGACCGTCAGAGGGACAGACAACTCACCGTACACGGAGACAATCATGATGTTCATGCTGGGAGAAATCGTCTTGTTGTCAGCGGCGGGTAAACGCACCGAGCACTGAGCCACGGGGCGTGTCTGTTTGCTTTTACGTCAGAAAGCCCCGCCCTCCATTGCTTCTCCCCACCCTCCCTTTTTGACGCCATCTGTCGGTGGTCGCTATCATTACACTACTTTTACGTCTCACAAACGTAATAATAATAATAATAATAATAAAAAAATTGCGAGTTTAGACCTTTTCTGGGGGACTTCTAAATTCCATCATAGCATCCCTTAAATATCTCCAGTAATCCTAATAATAATAATACTATCCTAATGTCAAATTTAGCCAACTTGTCTTTTGGAGATAGTAAATGAATGAAAACAGGCTTAAACACGCAGAGTTCTTCATGTCAGAATGTCACAGTGCACTTGTTAATATAGACTAGAGCAAATTCTCATGCTGGAATATCACGAGTTATCAGCCCAGGAGCTGATGAGCATTATGGTTATAGTTTCATGGTCTGTTTACAGCACATTTATAGGTAGTGACAGAACCAGGGTTTTCTTTCTACATGAATTTAAAACCATTACCTATCAGCAGCAGCTCAATTACAATGTTGCAATAATTTTCTGCTACACTATTACATTTACCATTTGTGTGACAGCACAGAGCTTGAGAGGTAAGAGTGGACATGTAGTCAGAAGCACAGTTATAATGCCAAGGTACCTTGTGCTTTGCCCACATTCACTGATGGTGATCATTTCACATAACAAAGCAGCGATTTGCACTGTTATCAAATGTGGATCTCCAACCTGCTCTAATAAGAACTCAGATTATTTTTGTTATTATCATTTTGTGTGATTGTTAGAGCAAAGAATGAGTGAGGAGGATGCAGAGATCATACAAAAGTGGGAAGACCAGGTGAGCAAATTTGCAGGTAGGGAAGAAAAACCATAACTGTCTGGGTAATTTAAAAAAAAAAATAGATTTACACCCATTTCACAGATGCTTTGTGTGTTTTCCAAAACTTAAATTTATCGTGGACATTCTAAATAGTATTGATATGAACTGATATGCATTTAACAGAACTGACAGGACTATAAACATGCTTGAACAGGAAGGATCCTTCTGATCTTTGCTGTGTCTGCACGACCATTACCAGGTAATGTGGGCGTGTTGGGGTAAGTTTAATGCACTCAGAGCTGATCAGTGTCTTTAAACTGAGCTGCAGATAAAACAAACAACATTACAAAACACCGTTGTGAGCAAAAATAAATGGATTTAATGAAACTCACTGATTAATTGGTCATTGTTGGACCCTAAATTATTCAACATATATCAATGACGTGTATTGTGCCCAAAGTAGTAACAAATTATACTTTTTCCATTATGCTAATTTTTTCGTTCCCAAATTTATTGGATGAGATGAATACTAAAATGAATAACTGTCATAACTGTGGAGTGGTGAGGAGTGTGGACCCAAATGCAGGCACTAATGATTAACTGTGAGTGAGTTTTATTTTTACTGGAAAGAGAAATGCAAACTAAAGCAGGGCATGGCAGTGACTTAAACTAACAAAACCTAAACTGGGAGAAGCTGAGAGAGTGATATTATACCCCTCATGTCAAACTGACAGGTCATGAATTATTCATGAGCTCCGGAAGTAATTACTTCCGGAGCTCCGGAAGTAGGAAGTAATTAAGGAAGTAATAAAAATATGATATTCATAAAAATATGATATTCATAAAAATATGATATTCATAAAAATATAATTGATTATTTAGAAAGTTTCTTATATATCAAAATAGCATTCTTTTATTTCTTTAAGCAATTAAATTTTTTTTATTTTTTTATGCTCAAAAAACGCCATCTGGTGGCGGGTCAGTGTGTGTGTGTGTGTGTGTGCGCGCGCGCGCGCGCCCGAGGCTGTGTGTCTGGGCGCGCGGGGGCGCGCCCGTGTCTCCGGACCGTGCTCTCTCGGGCTCCGTGCTCATGTGTTTAAAAATGTATTAAACCATATTAAAATTGTTTAGTTAAACTTGTGCTTTTGTAACGTTCAGTATGGCCACAAATACAGGCTGCATGCCTTGGGGGAAAACTTTATTTCGATTTATATGCATTTGTAGATTTAGAATAAAACTCATACTCAGAAAAAACTCGCGATCCCCTAACCCTAACCCTCCTTAGAAACATAAGCAGGGAAAACTCCTTAAAAAACCCTCCGCGTTTTCTCCAAAACCCTACAATAACTTGTTAGGGTACCCCCTCTATTCCCAAAACCTTATATTCGATAACAGGGGAAATCCTGAAAAAATCCTTAGTCTTTTTTCTCAAATTCAGCGCCCCGCGGCTCCCTTCATGCTCAGCCAAACAAAGCCAAAACTCCTTAAAAAAAAAATTCTCCGCGATTTCTCCAAATCCCTAGAATAACTTGTTAGCTACCCCTCTATTCCCAAAACCTTATATTCGATAACAGGGAAAATCCTTAGTCTTTTTTCTTCAAAAACTTCCCTCTTACTAGCAACCTCTAAAATTCAACGCACACTCTAAGTTCTACCTCGCTCTTAATCTCCGATCCACAACTTCTTGCAGAGCACAATTTTTCCTGCTTGTTCGCTCCCCGCTCTGCTCCCGAATGCGCTGCCTACCTCGTTCGAAATTTGCGCCGGAGACCAACTCCCCCCCTTACTTCGCCCCGCTGCCAATCACATAACTATTGCACCGCTCCCTTCGCACCCCGGTTAGCCAATCCGCTCCAGGTCCGATTTTTATGATCTCCCGCTCAGGTTAAGACTACCCCCGAGCTCCCAGAAGACCTCTGCCTTCAGCCATATCAACAACTGGAACCGCTCAGACTGCTTGCGAGTTCGCATAGGGAGCGGCCGATTTCAACAGCAACTTGCGTCTCTTTCCTTATCCGCATATCATTCGGTAAGTGTTAATCTTCCTCTCTAACTACATTTTTGCATTTTCCTTTTTACCATTCTGTCAATCCTTTCATTTAAAAAAAAAATATCACAATGGTTTGTAACACATACAATAGGCTACACCATCCGTCCATCCATTCGCCTCCACTTATCCTTTTTTCAGGCTCGCGCGGTGCTCTGGAGCCTATCCCACGTACAATACACTTTAAAATATATATAAGCTCCACTTTTAACTCCCGTAAAAGTTTATACATTACATGTCTACATCACCTATCATGGCCTCATCAGGTATCTCATATCATCTTGTTATTGTTATGTTATGCTCCTTTGATATTTTGCTAGTTTGCGTGTTTTAAAACTCTTTTTGTTTTTCTTTATATTTTTAGACCCAGATGTGTTAACCTGATCCCTGCGAAACACCAGCTCTGCGTGGATTTTGACCGCGAGTGACCGGATGTTGTTTCCGGCCTGAGGTTGCCTGAAATGCCGTGAGGCTCGTTTGAAAGATTGCGCCCGAGACCAACTCCGCCTCCAAGGCATGCCTACCTTTAGCTGCCACCAGTGAGATATCAGAGCCGGGCTCCACATATCCAATCAGGAGCACGAGCAAGACAGCTTTTGCAGACTCTCCAGAAATATACAAGTCCTTACCAACTGCTCTGCAACCCAGTGTTTCTGGTCCCCTCACTAACATCGCTTTTTGAGATATTTTTTATGAACCACCAAAAAAGCAATTTTACCCCACAGTACAGAAGACTGGGTCTGAGGGCAGCAGCGGGGACAAATGATTGTAATGAAGCGATGGACATTTCATGGCTGGTCTTGCATAATCGTGAGTTATTATGTCATATGGTGATAAGTACATAGTTTTGCAAGAGGCATACAAGCACTGTGGAAAAAGTAATCATAAAACTGTTTTTGTGAACACCCTACGTTATGCTTTAAAAAATGTGATACATGTAATGTGATCATCAAAGAACATGATTTTTAAAAAAAAAACTTTTATTCTTATGCTTTTAAAGTATGTCAGATTATCTTAAAACACTTATTTGTATGTTATAATGTTTTTCTTACACCATGTGTAATTTTTATAGACACTTTATTCATTGTATCAATGTGTAATTATGTATCTTTGATAAATAAATAAAATATTTAATCTTGTATTTGTGTACTTTCTGGTGATTCAATAAAAAATTAGTCACATATCGCTCTGATAAACACAGATGGCTGAAAGAAATGTTTGATGGAACAAAGGAAACAAGTGTCTTGCTGCTAAACTTTTAAGTCACCATGGTTTAAATGAGAAAGTCTGTATGTAAAACATGAAAAACTCCATATCAGTGATATCTACAAAGGTGTACTCATTTCTTTGTAATGGTACTTTACTGTTCCAATGAAACAAAAAGAAAATCTAATTTTTAAAGTACATTTTTCGGCCATCCTGACCTATTTTCAGGGGCAAGAATGTTGATGTTAGACTGTGTTTTAAATCAGGTTGTGATCTTAAACTAACTATCACAGCACTGATTTATTCAGTTGTAATCTCAATTAGAATCCCAATTTGGCTTCTCTCCAGTCAGTGTTATGGTGAAATTTAACTTGTTCTTTTGTGTAATTGCACATGGCCCAGCAAAGGACCCCTTAGTAAGCTGTACAGCATAAGTTTTCAATTCACTTTTGTCAGAAAACTTCACAGTATGAGAAGTTACAGCACAGTTTCTCCAAACGTGTGGTTCTTTTTCAGCCAGCGTGCTTTTAGAGCATCTACATTAGCTCATGTAGTAAAAGTACAATCAGTAAGTGTACTTTAACATTTGAGATTCCGAGTCACTCTTGCTTAGATCATGTGAACTATATCATGAACCTTTTTTTGTATAATGCATCAAACGTGTTCAAATCAGTTTATTTTCAATTTATTTTAACTAATCTAGAGACAAGCAAGTCCTTTTTAGCTTCTGTTATGTATTTACCTCTCACACCTTAATCTAGATGTTAGTGTTCTCAGAGTTAACATGTCTCATGTTGCCATGTTGTATTTCTAATACCCAGCCTCAGTGTTCGCCCTGTTGACCCTCAAATCCAAACACCAATGATCTAGATATTCACAAAATTCATAAGGAGATTCTTAAGGTCTTAAGTTTTGTTGTTTTTATGTTTTACAAAAAAAAAACTTCACATTTTTTATATTTTTAAACGAAAGTGACATGCAAGGATATTTTTCTTTAGTGATGTTGCTTCAGCAATCTCAAATACTAATTATTCTGGGAATTTTTATGGTCAAACTATGTGATTTTCCAAATGTGTGTGTGTGTGTGGAATAAAATGACCTTGTTCTTATGATGTTGTCACCGTGAATCATTTAGGATTAACAACACAAATTGTATCGATAGCAGAAACAGTCTTATAACTTATAGTTCTCACACGTTACCGCTAGTTTTACAAACGCAGTCTTCTTCCTTTCTGTTTATGTAGCTTTTATGAAACTGATTTTCCATAGTACAAGTAGAATTTAATTTTTCTTTGCTCTCCAGTATAAATGCAATAATTTGCAGGCTTTTTACTGAAACTCTCACAATGCAACACTCAATGCTCAGAGCTTCATATATCAACAGCTCTGAAAATATCTTCTTTTTTAAAGTAATGTAGGACAGGATCTCTCACTCTCTGTGTCTCAAAAAAACCCAACTAAACTGGCAATCACCACTAAACAAATGAAAGTAGTTTATGGCTTTTTTATCAGCTGCATTTTCTTTCATTTATGTATTGATCCCATTGTTTATTGGTAATGCTTTTAGGTCACTGTTTTAGCATGTCTGCCTCACACTCCATTTAAACAGTTTGACAGATAGTGGGGTCTGGTAAGGAAGTTGGGGGGAAGCAGACAACTCCACAGGAAGAGTCTTTTTGTCTTTTCTCCACTGTAAAAGATAGCAAGGCAGTGTGAAACTTTCTTTGTGGGAAAGACAAAGGGTGTGAAAACAGCTGTGTACTGCCTTCTTTCCTGTAGGAGGTATTTAACTGAGAGCCATGCTAGGCTCAGTGAGAGACTCTGCTCACCCTCTGCCCCAGCGATGGCAGTCCCTCACCAAGCTCGATTTCTGTTCTTTGTCTTGATTAAAGAATGTTAGCTACCGCTCATCGCTTGTCTGCAGGCTTTATTAAATGGAAAACTTCCACAACAACCTCTAAACAGTGGTTTTTGGCTCCAGGTGTCTGAGCTCTAACCCTGGCTGCCAATGTCCCCCTGAGGCCTTTGTGCCTTTTACCACCCAGACTAAGTTTGTAGTCCTATCTACTAATATTATTTAATTTTTTTATTATAGCACAAGGTTCAGTTAGGTTACTACTTTGACTTCCTCAATTTGAGCACATTTTCTGACCCGATACTTTATCAAGCTTTTAGAATTAGAATAGAATTCAACTTTATTGTCATTGCACATGCACAGGTACAGGGCACGAAATGCAGTTTGCATCCATCCAGAAGTGCTTTAGTGATATAGATATATTACAATATATATTAGCAATAATATAGATATGTGAGTATATTACAGAAATGGGTCTATTATGGAATGTTATAATGTACACGGTATGAAGTATGTTGTGAATATTCTATAACTATAAGTATGTACAGGCTGTAGTGAGTACAAGCTATGTACAGGATATGAACAGGATATAAATATGAAAAACTATACAGAATATGAAATAAATAACTTTACAGAATCTGAGATATACAGCTATACAGAAATGGGAACTATGCAAGTTGTAAACAGTTGTAGGATTAAAGATTATCGAATGTACAGAATGATTATTTTACTCGAGTGTTTTTGACACTAGCAGCTGTACTTCTACTTAAGTGAAAATTGCCTGCAATTTTGCCACCTCAGTTGCCACTTTTCTGGAGTTTGTACACTTTTTATATTGAAACGTTCAACGTTTTACGTGTTATCCTTGATCACAGTTCTAAACAAGTTAACTTTCTTCACTTCAAAGTAACCCAAAAAAGAAACTATATGTCCAGTTCTCTTTACTCCAAACCTGGTTTAAGGCTATGCTGTTATTGTGATATGGCCATACAAATAATATTAAGTTTAATTAATCTTAAAAAAAAAAAAAGGCTGCTTCATGGCTACCTGTTCAGAGAATTTGCAGACTTTTATGGAAACTGTCACAATGTAACACTCTCACTGTCAAAACAGGGTTGATCCATGTTTCTATGAACACTGATTAATATATCAACAGCTCTGAAAATCCTTTTTTTTTTTTAAAGTAAAGCAGAACAGGATCTCTGTATCTCTAAAAATCCCAACAAAACTGGCAATCACCTCTAAACAAATGGAAGTAGTTTATGGATCTTTATCACCTGCAACACCATGTAACACCTAGATGTTAGACTCTTTTACCATCACATTTGCAAGGGTTTATGTGTTATCCTTGATCACAGTTCTAAATAAGTTAACTTTCTTGACATAAAAGTAGCCCAAAGAAGACAAAATATATGTCCAGTTCTTTTTTACTCAAAACCTACTGATCGGAAAACATTATGTGATGCTGGAAGTTTTCATCCTATCCATCTGCAAAACAAGTTTACCTGTAAGCCAACACATTAGACGTAAGCAAATTTGTGAAATTCCTGAACAATGTGCTTTGTGGAGTAGCAGTAGTACTAGAACTAGAACTAGTAGTCCTAGTATTCTGCAGCAACCAGGCTTCAAGAGTGATCACT
This sequence comes from Simochromis diagramma, assembly GCF_900408965.1. NCBI lineage: Eukaryota > Metazoa > Chordata > Actinopteri > Cichliformes > Cichlidae > Simochromis > Simochromis diagramma. Next base: position 2,507,605 of record NW_024387227.1, on the reverse strand, counting down.
CTTCTGGCTTTCAAATGGTGAAAACATGTCACAGTCTTAACCGCAAATCAGAAATGTTGGTAAATTTAAAAAGGAATTTAAACGTCAGCTTTGACATAGACACAGACTTTATTAATGCCACACTCAGGAAATTCACATGTTACACATGATTTAGCTCACCTGCTAAATCCCCAGAGCAATAACCCCATCAGCATCATTAGCCTGAGTGTTGATCCTCCAGGTGAGCGTTGTTGCCAGTCAAAACCTTTTTGGAAACTCTTTACAAGAATCAATGTAATTATTTGTTTTACTTGAATCAAATGTATTGGTTTATATACCTGAAATAAAACATTTTTTTGGAAACCCGTTACATCAAATAAAACTTTCTTGGAAAAGCATTGCAAGAATCAATTGAGTTATTTGTTTTTCCCCGTTTCAAATCTATTGGTTTCATTACATCAAATTAAATAATTTTGGAAACCCGTTACATCAAATAAAACTTTCTTGGAAAAACTTTACAAGAATCAATGTAATTATTTGTTTTACTTGAATCAAATGTAATGGTTTATATACCTGAAATAAAACCCTGTACATGAAGTAAAAGGTTTTTGATCTTGTAAGTTCTGGCTTTAATATTTTCAAACTGTGTCTCATGCGTGTGTATTGTGGCTGCTCCATCACAATGTATAATTTGACTTGTGAGGTACACACAACTTTGTAGAAAGCAGCCACAATACACACGCATGAGACACAGTTTGAAAATATTAAAGCCAGAACTTACAAGATCAAAAACCTTTTACTTCATGTACAGGGTTTTATTTCAGGTATATAAACCATTACATTTGATTCAAGTAAAACAAATAATTACATTGATTCTTGTAAAGTTTTTCCAAGAAAGTTTTATTTGATGTAACGGGTTTCCAAAAAAATGTTTTATTTCAGGTATATAAACCAATACATTTGATTCAAGTAAAACAAATAATTACATTGATTCTTGTAAAGAGTTTCCAAAAAGGTTTTGACTGGCAACAACGCTCACCTGGAGGATCAACACTCAGGCTAATGATGCTGATGGGGTTATTGCTCTGGGGATTTAGCAGGTGAGCTAAATCATGTGTAACATGTGAATTTCCTGAGTGTGGCATTAATAAAGTCTGTGTCTATGTCAAAGCTGACGTTTAAATTCCTTTTTAAATTTACCAACATTTCTGATTTGCGGTTAAGACTGTGACATGTTTTCACCATTTGAAAGCCAGAAGAGTGATCACTCTTGAAGCCTGGTTGCTGCAGAATACTAGGACTACTAGTTCTAGTTCTAGTACTACTGCTACTCCACAAAGCACATTGTTCAGGAATTTCACAAATTTGCTTACGTCTAATGTGTTGGCTTACAGGTAAACTTGTTTTGCAGATGGATAGGATGAAAACTTCCAGCATCACATAATGTTTTCCGATCAGTAGGTTTGGAGTAAAAAAGAACTGGACATATATTTTGTCTTCTTTGGGCTACTTTTATGTCAAGAAAGTTAACTTATTTAGAACTGTGATCAAGGATAACACATAAACCCTTGCAAATGTGATGGTAAAAGAGTCTAACATCTAGGTGTTACATGGTGTTGCAGGTGATAAAGATCCATAAACTACTTCCATTTGTTTAGAGGTGATTGCCAGTTTTGTTGGGATTTTTAGAGATACAGAGATCCTGTTCTGCTTTACTTTAAAAAAAAAAAGGATTTTCAGAGCTGTTGATATATTAATCAGTGTTCATAGAAACATGGATCAACCCTGTTTTGACAGTGAGAGTGTTACATTGTGACAGTTTCCATAAAAGTCTGCAAATTCTCTGAACAGGTAGCCATGAAGCAGCCTTTTTTTTTTTTTTAAGATTAATTAAACTTAATATTATTTGTATGGCCATATCACAACAACAGCATAGCCTTAAACCAGGTTTGGAGTAAAGAGAACTGGACATATAGTTTCTTTTTTGGGTTACTTTGAAGTGAAGAAAGTTAACTTGTTTAGAACTGTGATCAAGGATAACACGTAAAACGTTGAACGTTTCAATATAAAAAGTGTACAAACTCCAGAAAAGTGGCAACTGAGGTGGCAAAATTGCAGGCAATTTTCACTTAAGTAGAAGTACAGCTGCTAGTGTCAAAAACACTCGAGTAAAATAATCATTCTGTACATTCGATAATCTTTAATCCTACAACTGTTTACAACTTGCATAGTTCCCATTTCTGTATAGCTGTATATCTCAGATTCTGTAAAGTTATTTATTTCATATTCTGTATAGTTTTTCATATTTATATCCTGTTCATATCCTGTACATAGCTTGTACTCACTACAGCCTGTACATACTTATAGTTATAGAATATTCACAACATACTTCATACCGTGTACATTATAACATTCCATAATAGACCCATTTCTGTAATATACTCACATATCTATATTATTGCTAATATATATTGTAATATATCTATATCACTAAAGCACTTCTGGATGGATGCAAACTGCATTTCGTTGCCCTGTACCTGTGCATGTGCAATGACAATAAAGTTGAATTCTATTCTAATTCTAAAAGCTTGATAAAGTATCGGGTCAGAAAATGTGCTCAAATTGAGGAAGTCAAAGTAGTAACCTAACTGAACCTTGTGCTATAATAAAAAAATTAAATAATATTAGTAGATAGGACTACAAACTTAGTCTGGTGGTAAAAGGCACAAAGGCCTCAGGGGGACATTTGGCAGCCAGGGTTAGAGCTCAGACACCTGGAGCCAAAAACCACTGTTTAGAGGTTGTTGTGGAAGTTTTCCATTTAATAAAGCCTGCAGACAAGCGATGAGCGGTAGCTAACATTCTTTAATCAAGACAAAGAACAGAAATCGAGCTTGGTGAGGGACTGCCATCGCTGGGGCAGAGGGTGAGCAGAGTCTCTCACTGAGCCTAGCATGGCTCTCAGTTAAATACCTCCTACAGGAAAGAAGGCAGTACACAGCTGTTTTCACACCCTTTGTCTTTCCCACAAAGAAAGTTTCACACTGCCTTGCTATCTTTTACAGTGGAGAAAAGACAAAAAGACTCTTCCTGTGGAGTTGTCTGCTTCCCCCCAACTTCCTTACCAGACCCCACTATCTGTCAAACTGTTTAAATGGAGTGTGAGGCAGACATGCTAAAACAGTGACCTAAAAGCATTACCAATAAACAATGGGATCAATACATAAATGAAAGAAAATGCAGCTGATAAAAAAGCCATAAACTACTTTCATTTGTTTAGTGGTGATTGCCAGTTTAGTTGGGTTTTTTTGAGACACAGAGAGTGAGAGATCCTGTCCTACATTACTTTAAAAAAGAAGATATTTTCAGAGCTGTTGATATATGAAGCTCTGAGCATTGAGTGTTGCATTGTGAGAGTTTCAGTAAAAAGCCTGCAAATTATTGCATTTATACTGGAGAGCAAAGAAAAATTAAATTCTACTTGTACTATGGAAAATCAGTTTCATAAAAGCTACATAAACAGAAAGGAAGAAGACTGCGTTTGTAAAACTAGCGGTAACGTGTGAGAACTATAAGTTATAAGACTGTTTCTGCTATCGATACAATTTGTGTTGTTAATCCTAAATGATTCACGGTGACAACATCATAAGAACAAGGTCATTTTATTCCACACACACACACACATTTGGAAAATCACATAGTTTGACCATAAAAATTCCCAGAATAATTAGTATTTGAGATTGCTGAAGCAACATCACTAAAGAAAAATATCCTTGCATGTCACTTTCGTTTAAAAATATAAAAAATGTGAAGTTTTTTTTTTGTAAAACATAAAAACAACAAAACTTAAGACCTTAAGAATCTCCTTATGAATTTTGTGAATATCTAGATCATTGGTGTTTGGATTTGAGGGTCAACAGGGCGAACACTGAGGCTGGGTATTAGAAATACAACATGGCAACATGAGACATGTTAACTCTGAGAACACTAACATCTAGATTAAGGTGTGAGAGGTAAATACATAACAGAAGCTAAAAAGGACTTGCTTGTCTCTAGATTAGTTAAAATAAATTGAAAATAAACTGATTTGAACACGTTTGATGCATTATACAAAAAAAGGTTCATGATATAGTTCACATGATCTAAGCAAGAGTGACTCGGAATCTCAAATGTTAAAGTACACTTACTGATTGTACTTTTACTACATGAGCTAATGTAGATGCTCTAAAAGCACGCTGGCTGAAAAAGAACCACACGTTTGGAGAAACTGTGCTGTAACTTCTCATACTGTGAAGTTTTCTGACAAAAGTGAATTGAAAACTTATGCTGTACAGCTTACTAAGGGGTCCTTTGCTGGGCCATGTGCAATTACACAAAAGAACAAGTTAAATTTCACCATAACACTGACTGGAGAGAAGCCAAATTGGGATTCTAATTGAGATTACAACTGAAATCAGTGCTGTGATAGTTAGTTTAAGATCACAACCTGATTTAAAACACAGTCTAACATCAACATTCTTGCCCCTGAAAATAGGTCAGGATGGCCGAAAAATGTACTTTAAAAATTAGATTTTCTTTTTGTTTCATTGGAACAGTAAAGTACCATTACAAAGAAATGAGTACACCTTTGTAGATATCACTGATATGGAGTTTTTCATGTTTTACATACAGACTTTCTCATTTAAACCATGGTGACTTAAAAGTTTAGCAGCAAGACACTTGTTTCCTTTGTTCCATCAAACATTTCTTTCAGCCATCTGTGTTTATCAGAGCGATATGTGACTAATTTTTTATTGAATCACCAGAAAGTACACAAATACAAGATTAAATATTTTATTTATTTATCAAAGATACATAATTACACATTGATACAATGAATAAAGTGTCTATAAAAATTACACATGGTGTAAGAAAAACATTATAACATACAAATAAGTGTTTTAAGATAATCTGACATACTTTAAAAGCATAAGAATAAAAGTTTTTTTTTTTAAATCATGTTCTTTGATGATCACATTACATGTATCACATTTTTTAAAGCATAGGGTGTTCACAAAAACAGTTTTATGATTACTTTTTCCACAGTGCTTGTATGCCTCTTGCAAAACTATGTACTTATCACCATATGACATAATAACTCACGATTATGCAAGACCAGCCATGAAATGTCCATCGCTTCATTACAATCATTTGTCCCCGCTGCTGCCCTCAGACCCAGTCTTCTGTACTGTGGGGTAAAATTGCTTTTTTGGTGGTTCATAAAAAATATCTCAAAAAGCGATGTTAGTGAGGGGACCAGAAACACTGGGTTGCAGAGCAGTTGGTAAGGACTTGTATATTTCTGGAGAGTCTGCAAAAGCTGTCTTGCTCGTGCTCCTGATTGGATATGTGGAGCCCGGCTCTGATATCTCACTGGTGGCAGCTAAAGGTAGGCATGCCTTGGAGGCGGAGTTGGTCTCGGGCGCAATCTTTCAAACGAGCCTCACGGCATTTCAGGCAACCTCAGGCCGGAAACAACATCCGGTCACTCGCGGTCAAAATCCACGCAGAGCTGGTGTTTCGCAGGGATCAGGTTAACACATCTGGGTCTAAAAATATAAAGAAAAACAAAAAGAGTTTTAAAACACGCAAACTAGCAAAATATCAAAGGAGCATAACATAACAATAACAAGATGATATGAGATACCTGATGAGGCCATGATAGGTGATGTAGACATGTAATGTATAAACTTTTACGGGAGTTAAAAGTGGAGCTTATATATATTTTAAAGTGTATTGTACGTGGGATAGGCTCCAGAGCACCGCGCGAGCCTGAAAAAAGGATAAGTGGAGGCGAATGGATGGACGGATGGTGTAGCCTATTGTATGTGTTACAAACCATTGTGATATTTTTTTTTTAAATGAAAGGATTGACAGAATGGTAAAAAGGAAAATGCAAAAATGTAGTTAGAGAGGAAGATTAACACTTACCGAATGATATGCGGATAAGGAAAGAGACGCAAGTTGCTGTTGAAATCGGCCGCTCCCTATGCGAACTCGCAAGCAGTCTGAGCGGTTCCAGTTGTTGATATGGCTGAAGGCAGAGGTCTTCTGGGAGCTCGGGGGTAGTCTTAACCTGAGCGGGAGATCATAAAAATCGGACCTGGAGCGGATTGGCTAACCGGGGTGCGAAGGGAGCGGTGCAATAGTTATGTGATTGGCAGCGGGGCGAAGTAAGGGGGGGAGTTGGTCTCCGGCGCAAATTTCGAACGAGGTAGGCAGCGCATTCGGGAGCAGAGCGGGGAGCGAACAAGCAGGAAAAAATTGTGCTCTGCAAGAAGTTGTGGATCGGAGATTAAGAGCGAGGTAGAACTTAGAGTGTGCGTTGAATTTTAGAGGTTGCTAGTAAGAGGGAAGTTTTTGAAGAAAAAAGACTAAGGATTTTCCCTGTTATCGAATATAAGGTTTTGGGAATAGAGGGGTAGCTAACAAGTTATTCTAGGGATTTGGAGAAATCGCGGAGATTTTTTTTTTTAAGGAGTTTTGGCTTTGTTTGGCTGAGCATGAAGGGAGCCGCGGGGCGCTGAATTTGAGAAAAAAGACTAAGGATTTTTTCAGGATTTCCCCTGTTATCGAATATAAGGTTTTGGGAATAGAGGGGGTACCCTAACAAGTTATTGTAGGGTTTTGGAGAAAACGCGGAGGGTTTTTTAAGGAGTTTTCCCTGCTTATGTTTCTAAGGAGGGTTAGGGTTAGGGGATCGCGAGTTTTTTCTGAGTATGAGTTTTATTCTAAATCTACAAATGCATATAAATCGAAATAAAGTTTTCCCCAAAGGCATGCAGCCTGTATTTGTGGCCATACTGAACGTTACAAAAGCACAAGTTTAACTAAACAATTTTAATATGGTTTAATACATTTTTAAACACATGAGCACGGAGCCCGAGAGAGCACGGTCCGGAGACACGGGCGCGCCCCCGCGCGCCCAGACACACAGCCTCGGGCGCGCGCGCGCGCGCACACACACACACACACACTGACCCGCCACCAGATGGCGTTTTTTGAGCATAAAAAAATAAAAAAAATTTAATTGCTTAAAGAAATAAAAGAATGCTATTTTGATATATAAGAAACTTTCTAAATAATCAATTATATTTTTATGAATATCATATTTTTATGAATATCATATTTTTATGAATATCATATTTTTATTACTTCCTTAATTACTTCCTACTTGCGGAGCTCCGGAAGTAATTACTTCCGGAGCTCATGAATAATTCATGACCTGTCAGTTTGACATGAGGGGTATAATATCACTCTCTCGCATGGTTCACTTTTATATCACAAAATGTTAGAGATATAAGTCGTTCATAACAAACTGAAAGGCTGGGAGTTTAAAATGCAAACCGATGGAACAACAACAGCAACACAGAGAAGAAGAAGAGGGGGTCGTTTTACTACGCATCATAAAAACGCAATCATTCATCTTCCAACTGTATCTTTCTGTTCTGGCTTTAGAATCATTGGTTGTTTACTGAGCCGTACTTTGGGAGTGTCACGGCTGGCGGAGTGAGCCGTGTGGAGTGGAGGAAAAGGAGGACCCAAAATGCAGCAAACTGACGATATGAGTGAAGTTTATTTAACACGGTGGCAGTGGCAAAAACAGGCAATGAAGCACGAGTAATGATAAACCTAAACTGGGAGAAACTAAAGAGCAAACCTGAAGTCCACAAAACGGAGAGCAGAGACGCAGACTAAGGAACAGGGTAACAGACTGACACGGAGTTATACAGACGAACCGGCAACAGGCAGGAGAACACACAGGGCTTAAATACACACACCAGTAATCAGGGGATGAGACACAGGAGGGCAACACAGCTGGGAGGAATCTGAGCTGACGGAACAGGGGAAACGTAAACTGAGCACACTCACATATGACACAGACCTTCACAATAAAACATCACACGCAGGCTCGACATCGAGAGACAGACAGGAAATAACATATGAAACTAAACCTGCATCTTAAACCCAGATAAACAGAAACATGGAACTCTAATAATAAACATCATAATCATCAACATAAACATTACCATAACACGACAAGAGAACAAGAACACAATCCCTGATGCAAACTTAAATCAAAACACAATAACCTCAAAATACTGGGTCCAACGGACCCAGAACCGTGACAGGGAGTCATACTGTTGTGATACTGGGGGAAAAAGGGTAAGGTTTGATAGACTAAACCCTTACACACATAACTTGAAAAACCTAAAGAGTGTGTGAGACTGCTAACTGTGTTGTTCAGCAATAAACTTATCTACAAATGTGTTAGTAAAGAGTGACTTGTACTTCTGTCCCATTAAGCAATGGTTTAACAAATTTCACTGCAAACTATAAAAGGAATCTGGATTTAAATAGAACATAGTAGTGCAGGAAACACTAGTATAAGGTGTCTATGGAACAAATCTCCTTCAGCGTTCAAATGACCAAAGTGAGGCCTACAGGCGTTTGATCAGCTATGTGTAATCATCGAGTCTAACTGTTGCAGAGTGTGGGAATTAACTATTTGTGAAGAAACACCTTTGGGCTGGGATGCTCTTGATAAGGTCTCCTCTTTTGTTGCTTCATACCTTTTTTACAGACTGTTGGGAGCCTAACTGTACCCCCCTCTGTCTAACTGTTACAGAGTGTGGGAATTAGCTGTTTGTGAAGAAACACAGCTTATTTCTAAAAGAATACATGTTGTTTGCGATGCTCTATTTAAAACTATTGGCCTGTGAAACTTTTAGAAAAGTGAAATGCCCCTAAAGTAGTTAAATCATCTATGTGTAATCATCGAGTCTAACTGTTGCAGACTAGTAGATAATTATAAGACTAGTTGCATTAAAGCCACATTGAGGTTGATACAGCGCTAGTGTGAATATGTACTTTTAGAAGTATCACAGTTTATTTCTAAAGGGATACATGTTGTTTGTGGTGCTCTATTTAAAACTATTAGCCTGTGAAACTATTAGAAAAGTGAAATCTTCCTAAACTAGCTAAATTAAATGCTGTGTGGGAATACACGGTTTTTAGAAGTATCACTGTTTATTTCTAAAGGGATACCTGTTATTTGCGGCCCTCTGTTTGAAAACTATTTGCTCCTAAATACCACTGAAGAAAATGCAAAAGGCTCCTAACTAGTTAAAATACCCCTAAAGTAGTTCAATTAAATCATCTATGTCTAAATAACAGAACTCTGAGACCTATACAATCCTTTAAAAAGAGTTTAATTAAAAACACATAATGGTTTCATTAAATAATACGCTATTAAACACATGTGAACTCATATGACCCCTGGACCCACACGCACGTGCAAAAAGTCCGTTCTCGCGCACGTGCACACGCACATGGACGCGGCGGGGGATAGGGGAGGGGGGGAAATGCCCTCGGGGGTGTGGGGGGAGAGGGGTGTGTGTGTGTGTGGGGGGGGGGGGGATGCCCTCGGGGGGGGGGGGGGGGAAAAAAAGCTATAGGTATATTACTACTGCTGTACACCCCAGGGCTTTGCTTTGCTTGATTTCTGCTATGTATTTCTCTTGCTAAATGTCTGTATGTATTTTTCCTGCTGTTCATATGATTTGGTGTATTAAACTCTGTTCCAAGAATTCTACTCTTTTACAGAGCATCTTTTTGAGTGTCTTGATTTTAATTGGGTCTAAAAGGGTTAGATCTCCACATCCTTGGTGGAAGAAGGTTATCAGGATGGCTTCAAAATTTGTGACCACAACCTGTACTGCTGTACTAACTTTGAGTCCTGAACCACACTGACCCAGCAGGAAAACACCTTTAACGGACTTGTTGTGAGTATTTTTGCTAATCTGGCTAAAAACACACAGACAATATTATATTGCAGTATCGTAACACTCATGTTGAACTGAGACTGACATTTATGTTTTTCGTTTATTTCACTGGTTCTGACATTTTGCAGCAGTTGGTCTGCACTGATGAAATGCAATCTAAAAATACAACATGCTGTGGGTCTATAGAAGCTGTTATTTTATATTGATGCTGCTTTGGTTTCCTGACATGTGTGTGACGTGTCAAAGACGAGTGTTTGTTAAAGTCAGGTAGACGTAGTCTTTGGAGGCATTTCTGCCAGTTCAGTTGTGACTCGATTTCATCATGACTGGACATCTATCGTTTGTCATCCTTCTCTGTAAGTTAAACTTTCTCTCATATATATTGTTTAAATGTGAATACTGCTACCTACACTCAATAGAAATGTAAAGTTGAATTTTTAATCTTTCTAATTTAATATTACTATTGGAACTATTTAATTTATTAACTAATTGTTTCTCCAACAGATTCTTTCTGTGAGATCAAAGGTCAGTCTATGAATTTGATATTGCTTTTGACAGTCACTTTTATCGATATTTAACGTACTTCATACACATGCAGTTAGCTCCAGAATAGGTGCGCAGAGACAACAGGGGATCAAAAGCAATTGGACAACAACTAAAATTAATAACTCAAAATAAGATGTTAATTTCTAATACTTGGTACTCTTTGCTGTCCATAACGGCCTGAAGTCGAACTCATGGACATCAGCAGATACTGGGTTTCCTCCTTTTTAATGGTCTGCCAGGCCTTTATTGCAGCAGCCTTCAGTTGTTGTTCGTTTGTGGGTCTTTCTGTCCAAAGTTTAGTCTCCAGCAAGTGAAATGCATGCTCAGTTGGACAAAGGTCAGGTGACTGACTCGGCCATTCAAGAATAATCCACTTCTGTGCTTTAATAAACTCCTGGGTTGCTCTGGGTGTATGTTATTGTCCATCTGTATTATGAAATGCCGCCCAATTAATTTTACTGCATATAGCTGGATTTAAGCAGACATTATGTCTCTGAACACCCCAGAAATCATTTGCTGCTTCTGTCCTGTGTCACATCGTCAATAAACACTAGTGTCTCAGTTCCACTTGCAGCCATGCACACCCAAGCCATCCCACTGCCTCTGCCTGTCTTTTACAGATGATATGATATGCTTTGGATCATGAGCTAGCCTTCCTATTCTTGAAGCTTGTTAGTGCCTGGCGCCTTGCAGTGAACTTCTCTCTTTTTACTTTCATACATTCTTCTCTTTATGTTAGACTTGGACATCGATACACCTTCCTCCTGGAGAGTGTTTTTTCACTTGGTTGGCTGTTGTGAAGGGATTTCTCATCACCATGGAAATTTTTCTGTGATCATCCACCACCGTTGTCCTCCATGAATAGCCAGGTCTTTTTGTGTTGCTGAGTTTACCAGTGCTTTCTCACTTTCTCGGGATGTACTAAACTAAATTTTACCACTCACAATAATGTAGCAATTTCTCAGATGGGTTTTTTTTTCCTGCACAGCTTAAGGATGGCTTGTTTTACCCACATGTTGAGCTGCTTTAATCGCATTTTGTCTGTTCACAGCAAAATCTTCCAAATACAAGCACCACACCTCAAATCAACTGCAGGCCTTTTATCTATTTAGTTGATAAGGACATAACGGGGGAATTACCCACACCTGCCCATGAAATAGCCTTTGAGTCAATTGTCCGGTTACTTTTAGTCTCTTTAAAAAGAGGGTGGCACATGTTAAGGAGCTGAAACTCTGAAATGCTTCATCCTTTTGGAATCTGCATATCCTCAAATACCCAACACACCTACAGATTTTGTGCAGACTCAGCTCTATGCCCATTATATAACTAAATTGGAATATTTTTCAGTACACTGCTAAAAATCAACAATTGTGTCCAAATATAAATGGGCCTAAATGTATGTTATTCTTTAACTTTGCAGCTCTTCCTGAACCTAAACTGACAGTGAGCAGATCAGAGATCACAGAAACAGATTCAGTCACACTGAAATGCGAGGCTTCATCCTCTGTTCCTATGGCTCAGTGTTCTTTCTACTCTTCCACTGGAGCAACTGTTAAAGAATTGCCCTGCTTAACGACACTGACAGCAACCGAACTGCTGAAGATGGCAAATCTCAAATCACCTGCTACTGTTAAACTGAACTGTTTTTACACAACGCAGCCTGGAGCACCAAACTCTCCATACAGTAACTTTTCCAACATCATCATTCAAAGTGAGTGGCTTTAGCACTGATTACTGATGGCATCTTAATGCAGAATCAACACAAGCAATGCATGCTTTTAGCATGTTGCTCATGTTCACAGATACAGTGGGGCAAAAAAGTATTTAGTCAGCCACCGATTGTGCAAGTTCCCCCACTTAAAATGATGACAGAGGTCAGTAATTTGCACCAGAGGTACACTTCAACTGTGAGAGACAGAATGTGAAAAAAAAATCCATGAATTCACATGGTAGGATTTGTAAAGAATTTATTCGTAAATTAGGGTGGAAAATAAGTATTTGGTCACCTCAAACAAGGAAAATCTCTGGCTCTCACAGACCTGTAACGTCTTCTGTAAGAAGCTTTTCTGTCCCCCACTCGTTACCTGTATGAATGGCACCTGTTTGAACTCATCATCTGTATAAAAGACACCTGTCCACAGCCTCAAACAGTCAGACTCCAAACTCCGCCATGGCCAAGACCAAAGAGCTTTCGAAGGACACCAGGAAAAGTATTGTAGACCTGCACCAGACTGGGAAGAGTGAATCTACAATAGGCAAGCAGCTTGGTGTGAAAAAATCAACTGTGGGAGCAATCATCAGAAAATGGAAGACATACAAGACCACTGATAATCTCCCTCGATCTGGGGCTCCACGCAAGATCTCATCCCGTGGGGTCAAAATGATCATGAGAATGGTGAGCAAAGATCCCAGAACCACACGGGGGGACCTGGCGAATGACCTGCAGAGAGCTGGGACCAAAGTAACAAAGGTCACCATCAGTAACACACTACAACGGCAGGGAATCAAATCCCGCAGTGCCAGACGTGTTCCGCTGCTGAAGCCAGTGCATGTCCAGGCCCGTCTGAAGTTTGCCAGAGAGCACATGGATGATACAGCAGAGGATTGGGAGAATGTCATGTGGTCAGATGAAACCAAAGTAGAACTTTTTGGTATAAACTCAACTCGTCGTGTTTGGAGGAAGAAGAATACTGAGTTGCATCCCAAGAACACCATACCTACTGTGAAGCATGGGGGTGGAAACATCATGCTATGGGGCTGTTTTTCTGCCAAGGGGACAGGACGACTGATCCGTGTTAAGGACAGAATGAATGGGGCCATGTGTCGTGAGATTTTGAGCCAAAACCTCCTTCCATCAGTGAGAACTTTGAAGATGAAACGAGGCTGGGTCTTCCAACATGACAATGACCCAAAACACACCGCCCGGGCAACAAAGGAGTGGCTCCGTAAGAAGCATTTGACAGTCCTGGAATGGCCTAGCCAGTCTCCAGACCTCAACCCCATAGAAAATCTGTGGCGGGAGTTGAAAGTCCGTGTTGCTCGGCGACAGCCCCAAAACATCACTGCTCTCGAGAAGATCTGCATGGAGGAATGGGCCAAAATACCAGCTACTGTGTGTGCAAACCTGGTAAAGACCTATAGTAAACGTTTGACCTCTGTTATTGCCAACAAAGGTTATGTTACAAAGTATTGAGTTGTATTTTTGTTATTGACCAAATACTTATTTTCCACCCTGATTTACGAATAAATTCTTTACAAATCCTACCATGTGAATTCATGGATTTTTTTTTCACATTCTGTCTCTCACAGTTGAAGTGTACCTCTGGTGCAAATTACTGACCTCTGTCATCATTTTAAGTGGGGGAACTTGCACAATCGGTGGCTGACTAAATACTTTTTTGCCCCACTGTATAATCCTAATGTTAATTAATGCTGCAATTCTTCAGCTCCTCTTCCACCTAAACTCATCGTTTATCGACTGGTGATCACAGAGACAGACTCAGTCACACTCAACTGTGAGACTCCCCCATCTGTTTCTGTGCCTGAATGTGATTTCTACACTTTGAGTGGAGGGATAGTCAACAAGTTTTCCTGCCTAATGACACTGACAGCTACCAAACTGCTGGAGTTGGCACATCTCAGATCACCTGCTGAAATTAAACTGAAATGTTCTTACACTGCACGGTCTGGAGAGTTAACATCTCCATACAGTAACATGTCCACCATTAAAGTACAAAGTAAGTGATTTTCTATTCTACCCTATTATATATTGGACATATACAATAATACATTATATAATACAATATATAACACATTATATATTGTATAATTTTAGGGTCTACCTTAAAATATAAAGTGCCTTGAGGCAACTGTTTTTGTAATTTGGTGCTCTAAAAATAAAATTGGAATTGAAATATTCATACAATATCATAACAGCAGATGTTGTGTATCGTAACATTTCAGTTTTAAATGTGACTTCAGTGGAAAATCCAAAGGATGCAAGCACGACGAGATTTAACAACCATCATTCCTGATAAAACATCATCATCATCATAAAACATAATGTGTTTTAAGTTTGTCCACTATTCTAATTTACAAACATTAGTGTCACATACAGTAAATATTATTTAATTACACAACAGTAACTGTTCTAATTAAATCTTTGTTTTACAAAACCAAATTTACAGAAGTTCTGATTCTGTATAAAGATGTAAATAAAAAGAAAATGCAAGGATGTAGAAATGGACTTTCTAGGTATCTATCATGAACATATGTCATTGTTACAGTGTGCCTGTAATATTATTTTCTAGTTTGTCCACTACTGTTCCACATGTTATGTAATCACATAAAATAACAGGTATAAACCTATCTGTTTTCAAATTTACAAAAAAATATAAATAAATCCAGAATGCAATAATTTTTTTAATCTTATCCGCCTGTATTTTATTCACAACCAAATGAATACAGTACAAAGTGAATGACTTTCTTTTCTTTCATTTATACATTTATGCAGTATCCTCATCACAGATATTTTGAGCTATAACATTTCACTTTAAAATGTTTATTTAGGAGCAAATCTCAAGAATAAAAGAACCACAGATTTGACAACCTTCAATCCTGGTACAGTATCATCTGGGGAGACAGTTGATAAAGGTATCCTTCATTAAAATATTTTACTGGGACAGCGTGACATTTCTTTTTTCTTTTTTTGGTATTTTTGTTATCTTTGTTGTTGTTGTTGTTGTTTTTTTGTTTGTTTCAAGTTTGTCCACTACTCTGTTTTTAAAACACTAGTGCCACATAAATGTTATCTAATTACAAAACACTGACAGATCTGAATTTATCTTTGTTTTATGACCCAAAATCCAAAAAAGTTATAATGCTGCGTAAGCTTTAGATAAAAACTAAATGCAAAGATTTACAAATGTCATTGTTTTTATTAACAATAAATAAAAGAAACTAAAAGTGAGTGACTTTCTATTCTACCTCATTATACATTTATACAGTATGCTAATCACAGATGTTTCCTGCTGTAACATTCCAGTCTTAAATTTGTGTTTAGGGACAATTTCAAAGGATGGAAGAACCACAGATTTAACCACTGTCAGACCTGGTAACAAAACATCTGGGCACAAAGTTCACACAGGTATCTGTCATGAACGTATGTCATTGTGACAATGTAATATTATTTTCTAGTTTGTCCACTACTGTTCCACATAGGATCAGTGATGGGAATAACGGCGTTACTAACGGCGTTACTTTTTTCAGTAACGAGTAATCTAACTAATTACCATTCCTATCGTTACAACGTTGTTACAGTTACTAACAAGAAAACACGGTGCGTTACTATTTTCAACAAACAGACGGTTGAAGCTGTGTTCAGCTTACCGCACCTTATATCAGTTGCACGGAAGTAACTGACTACGTAAGTAATCTGGACGCTACAGCTTTAAGCAGCTGTGCGCGCTCCCACAGACGATAATCACGATCACTGTCTACAACACCTGGAGCTAAGGGGGCAAAACAATGGCATGAGTGCTGCTGTTTGACTGAGGAAGAATAAAGTAGTCGTGGTAAGCCAATCACATGACCACTTAAAGACAAAGCAACAAGGTGATATATACCAGTCTGTAAATTGCGTTGATAGACCACGTAAAATCAGAGTCATGATAAACAATATATACGCAGCGTTTTTTCCTCAATAGTTTCGTCACGTTCACTGTCTAAGGACAGCGCTAGCAAGCGCTCTCTGCTTAGGACCCCACAAAAAAACAGAGGACGTTTTAGGAGTGACGGTGAGAGAAAGAGAGAGCGAGAGAGCGAGAAAGAGCAGAAAAAGAGAGAGAGCGAGTTTTGAGATGTGAGAGATTTGTAACTTAGCGTGTTTGGAGTGTGTAATTAATGTGTTGTCTTGTGTAGTTAGTGTGTAGTGTTGTGGATAGTTTTGTGTTGTGTGTCAGAGTAATGAGGCGACTGCTGTCTCCAGGTAGAAAAAGGAGTGATACACCTGCTGCTGTCAGGCCTGCAGGTATCAGGCTGTGATGTTCTCCTTTATAGTGGACAGAAATTATTGTTTTGGAGTGGCACAAATAATTTGTGTGGCATCTTATTGAATGCAGAACAGCTGATTGTTCTGTAAATAGTTTGAAATGGTTACTTTAAAAAATCAAGGTAAAGGTAAATGGATGCAAATAACTTTGTTGTTTGCAAAACTTGTACATAGGATTTTAAAATGTAACCAACATTTCAAATTATCATCTTAGAAATGGTTACTCCATTATCTATGGTAAACAATTTGTTAATGGTTGGTTTCACTGTCTCAGTCACCATCTCAGCTTTGTCTCAGTCTTAGTTTTGTGCAACTGAAAAAGTAAGATTTTCTTGTTTATGACCTCTTGTGCTGCAAAACAGATGTACTGATATGGAAACTGGTGGTTTCAACTGGTTGTGGAGTTGCTGTGGGTGTTGTCTTACTGGGATGTGTACTTGTGAGGAATCTGAAAAGAACTGGTGAGAAATGCTGTTTACTTTTATTTATCTTTTAATGATCTTCAAATACATTTTTTATTTAAACATTGATGCTGCTTTTCTTACACAAAATTGAGAATTAGAAAAAATTATTTTAAATGCAAATTGTATCAAGGTTTTTCCACTTTTATTTTTACAAAAAAAAATTCTAGTTCATTTTCAGGATTTGCATAGACAAGTTAGAAATAATAAATAAATATATGTGAGCTTTTTATCTGCTTTATTTATTTTCTCAATTTAATATAGCTATGATATCATGTGCAGTCGAGTCAGATGGAAAATTGGATTGGGCATGGAAGCTCATAGTTTTGCTTGTTGTAGCATTATAATTCCAAAGTAAATATCTCAAGCCTAAATTACATCTCATATGACTCATATGACTTCAAACTTAAGCTTCTGTGTCTACTGATCAGAAATGGTTTGTTTAGTTTTACTTTAGTATTTCTTTTCTCCAATATTTCCTTATGGATCATGAAAGTTGTTTGATCAGCAATTACTTTTATGTTTTCTTTTTTTTTTTTTAATAGTTCCAGTAAATTCTGTTACCAGCAGGTAAGGCATGCTTTAACCTTTTCTGCAACTGTTTCCAATGGTTTCTGTATTATGTCCATGAAAATAACTGTCTGGTTGTTTTTTCTTGTAGCTCACAAGCCCACTGCACTGGTAATGTAAACACTAAGTGACTTTAAGCTTTTTGCAATTCTTACCTATAATATATACTATGTTTATGTTTATACTATTTTTTTTTACTTTCAATTGTAGATGGCTTAATGAACACAACACATCTTGGAGAAGTGGTAATTAAAAACAAAAGCTCTCAATATAACATTCTGAGTTAGTGGCTCTGAAAAGTATCTGGACACTTCAAGCTGTGGCAGATGGGTACTTTTTGAAGTAATTAAAAAAAAAAAATCCTTTAACCCCTTTCAAAATACTGAAATTCACGTAGTGTCAATGGAATGACATGTTTGCACTATTAATAGGCTTTGTAGCTAGAGAAATTTTAAACTGTGAGCAGTCACATGTATTTTCAGATAACATTTATGAGTAGGGATGGGAATCACTTCTTGCAGAGAACTGGTTGTACCTTTGAATTGCTACTCTGCTTGCCACTAAATTTGATTAAAGGTGCCACTTATACTATAATCAGCTGATTTCAGTCCATGTGTCAGAGGTGGACGATAGTGACAAAGTCTACAATTCAGATTTGGACCTTACTTTTATTTTTGCTGAACAAATGGACAAGAGTGTGATGGTAAAATGCATACTCCATCAAGAATAGAAACAACTGCATTATAGTGCAAATAGAACTTCGTTTGCCAGAATCTCTTCGAGGCAGTCTGAAAGTCTTTTACCATGGCCTTGCCAAACTCTTCCGACACCTGAGTTTTTGCTTCAGCCATCGTCCGTGCCGCATTCCGCTTGGCCTGTCGGTATTAGCTGCCTCCGGAGTCCCACAGGCTAACCAAGCCCAGTAGGACTCCTTCTTCAGCTTGGTGGCTCCCCTCACCTCTAGTGTCCACCATTTGGTTCGGGGATTACCACCACGACAGGCACCAACCACCTTGCGGCCGCAGCTCAGTGCAGCCGCTTTGGCAATGGAGATGCTGAACATGGTTCATTCGGACTCAATGTCCCCAGTCTCCTTCGGAATGCTGTTGAATCTCTGCCGGAGGTGTGCATTGAAGATCTCGCGGACCGGGGCCTCTGCTAGACGTTCCCAGCACACCCTCACTGTACATTTGGGTGCGCCAGGTCTGTCCAGCGTCCTCCCTCGCCACCTGATCCAACTCACCACCAGGTGGTGATCAATCGACTGCTCAGCCCCTCTCTTTACCCAAGTGTCCAAAACATATGGCTTAAGGCCTGTTGATACGATTACGAAATAGATCATCGACCTGTGGCCTAGGGTTCAGATCCGGGAGGCCGTCCCTCCCAATCACGCCCTTCCAGGTCTTGCTGTCATTGCCCATGTGAGCATTGAGGTCTCCCAGTAGGACAACAGAGTCCCCAGGAGGAGCACCCTCCAGTGCCACACCTAGGGACTCCAAGAAGGCTGGGTACTCTGAACTGCCGCTTGGCATAAATGTTACCTTCCCTGACCCGAAGGCAAAGGGAACAAACTCTCTCCTCCTCTGGGAGAAACCCCATCATACCAGCACCAAGCCGAGGGGATACCAAGATACCCACCCCAGCCCACCGCCTCTCACCAGGGGCAACTCCAGACTGAGACAGAGTCCAGCCCCTTTCCAAGAGACTGGTTCCAGAGCCCAGGCCATGCGTTGAGGTGAGCCTGAGGCTGTGTCCCAATTAAGAGACTGCACGCTTGAAGTACGCATTTTAAGTGCGGTTACGTCACTGCCACGCGACGACGGCTGTCCCAATTCGAAGTGTACTTCAAATGCATACTCCAAATGCGCCGTCGATCTCCCCAAATATCAAGCGTGGTCCGGTGCACGCTTCGTGGTCCCATATATCCCACAATTCATAGCGCAGCGGTGGGTGTGGATAATTTTGCCGCAAAATACGACAGAAGGGAGCGGCCGAAGAGGTTTTTTTTTTTTTTCCAAACTTTATTGAACTTATAAAGCGAACAGTCAGTCATTCCAGTTCAGTTTGTACAGTAGACATACAAGGCAAATAAGAGTAACAATATACAGTACAATGAAATAAGAAGGATAAATAAATAAAGGATAAAAAAAAGAAAAAAAGGGGGGGAATGTGACAGACTTCATAACAACTTTGTACTTGAAAGTTGTGACAGCTCATTCCTTAAACATTTCTGAATGAATTTCAATCAATGATAAACCTTTTTTATTGGACGTTAATTTAAGAGAGTTTAAGTAATATTCAATTTCAATCAAAAACAAATTAAATGATGGGGTTGAGTTTTGAAATGTACATTTATGTATATGGAATTTCCCTAATAAGATGGAGCGGCCGAAGAGTGAACTGTCAAAAGTACTGAATATGACATCACTTATTTATGTGCGAATGTTTAATAATTAAAGTCAGTCATATATCCACAAACACAACAAGCTGAAAGTCAGTGATATATATATATGTGTATATATACAGTGGGGCAAAAAAGTATTTAGTCAGCCACCGATTGTGCAAGTTCCCCCACTTAAAATGATGACAGAGGTCAGTAATTTGCACCAGAGGTACACTTCAACTGTGAGAGACAGAATGTGAAAAAAAAATCCATGAATTCACATGGTAGGATTTGTAAAGAATTTATTCGTAAATTAGGGTGGAAAATAAGTATTTGGTCACCTCAAACAAGGAAAATCTCTGGCTCTCACAGACCTGTAACGTCTTCTGTAAGAAGCTTTTCTGTCCCCCACTCGTTACCTGTATGAATGGCACCTGTTTGAACTCATCATCTGTATAAAAGACACCTGTCCACAGCCTCAAACAGTCAGACTCCAAACTCCGCCATGGCCAAGACCAAAGAGCTTTCGAAGGACACCAGGAAAAGTATTGTAGACCTGCACCAGACTGGGAAGAGTGAATCTACAATAGGCAAGCAGCTTGGTGTGAAAAAATCAACTGTGGGAGCAATCATCAGAAAATGGAAGACATACAAGACCACTGATAATCTCCCTCGATCTGGGGCTCCACGCAAGATCTCATCCCGTGGGGTCAAAATGATCATGAGAATGGTGAGCAAAGATCCCAGAACCACACGGGGGGACCTGGCGAATGACCTGCAGAGAGCTGGGACCAAAGTAACAAAGGTCACCATCAGTAACACACTACAACGGCAGGGAATCAAATCCCGCAGTGCCAGACGTGTTCCGCTGCTGAAGCCAGTGCATGTCCAGGCCCGTCTGAAGTTTGCCAGAGAGCACATGGATGATACAGCAGAAGATTGGGAGAATGTCATGTGGTCAGATGAAACCAAAGTAGAACTTTTTGGTATAAACTCAACTCGTCGTGTTTGGAGGAAGAAGAATACTGAGTTGCATCCCAAGAACACCATACCTACTGTGAAGCATGGGGGTGGAAACATCATGCTATGGGGCTGTTTTTCTGCCAAGGGGACAGGACGACTGATCCGTGTTAAGGACAGAATGAATGGGGCCATGTGTCGTGAGATTTTGAGCCAAAACCTCCTTCCATCAGTGAGAACTTTGAAGATGAAACGAGGCTGGGTCTTCCAACATGACAATGACCCAAAACACACCGCCCGGGCAACAAAGGAGTGGCTCCGTAAGAAGCATTTGACAGTCCTGGAATGGCCTAGCCAGTCTCCAGACCTCAACCCCATAGAAAATCTGTGGCGGGAGTTGAAAGTCCGTGTTGCTCGGCGACAGCCCCAAAACATCACTGCTCTCGAGAAGATCTGCATGGAGGAATGGGCCAAAATACCAGCTACTGTGTGTGCAAACCTGGTAAAGACCTATAGTAAACGTTTGACCTCTGTTATTGCCAACAAAGGTTATGTTACAAAGTATTGAGTTGTATTTTTGTTATTGACCAAATACTTATTTTCCACCCTGATTTACGAATAAATTCTTTACAAATCCTACCATGTGAATTCATGGATTTTTTTTTCACATTCTGTCTCTCACAGTTGAAGTGTACCTCTGGTGCAAATTACTGACCTCTGTCATCATTTTAAGTGGGGGAACTTGCACAATCGGTGGCTGACTAAATACTTTTTTGCCCCACTGTATATATATATATATATATATATATATATATATCATAATAATATTGGCCATATTATATTTACATTGCCACAGTGAGATGACTTTAGTCTCATGAACAATATTAACTAATTGTTATTTACTAACTAATCTTAAATGACTGTTCAGCACAGAAATGAAGCCCAACAATCATGTTTTACAGTCCTGTGGTCTCAGCCTCAGATACTCAACTAATCAAAGTGATGTCATGACAAAAATGAATGACTAACAAAACATTTTTCTCCTTCATTTCTGTCAAACAACGCTGTATGTAACGTGTCTCGCGGTTAGTATCATGGTTGCTAGGCAACCTGAACAGCGCGACGAAGCGTATACCGTCCCATTTTACAAGCCTCTCACTTCCGCACTTCTCGTACTTATAGTACGCACCGTACGTAGTACGCGTAGTGCGCGTACTTCAAGCGTGCAGTCTCTTAATTGGGACACAGCCACACTATATCTAGCCGGGACCTCTCAACCTCACGGACTAGCTCAGGCTCCTTCCCCACCAGATAGGTGACATTCCATGTCCCACTTGCCAGTCTTGGTAGCCGGGGATCGGTGTGCCAGGTCCTCCACTCCTGGCCGCCGCCCGGCTCACATTGTACCCGACCCCTACGGTGCCTCCTGCAGGTTGTGGGCCTGCAGGAAAATGGGCCCATGTCCCTTTTTCGGGCTGTGCCCGGCCGGGCCCCATGGACTAAGGCCCGGCCACCAGACGCTCGCCCTCAGGCACCGTTCCCGGGCCTGGCTCCAGGGCGGGGCCCCGGTAACCCTATTCCGGGCAGGGTGAACTGTTCATAGGGGTCTTCTGAATCGCTCTTCGTCTGGTCCCTCACCCAGGACCAATTTGCCATGGGAGACCCTACCAGGGGGCAAAAGCCCCCAGACAACATAGCCCCTGGGATCCCTGGGACACACAAACCCCTCCACCACGATAAGATAGCGATTCGCAGAGGGGATGTAAAGAATAGTTTAATTAATTGTTCTCTCTTTGGAGTAGTTAAAAAAGTAAAGCATTGCTTTTAAGAAAACTGTTCAGTGTAATACTTTTGTTTTGGTTTTTTGAGTCATGACCCCAGCACTAATCATAACAAGGAGGGGAAATACCTCCAGTATGCACAAACAGAGATCAGTGATGTACACGATTTCCACACTCAGTAATTATTAGAGTCAATCCATAGAAGAACATTTTTTGCATTGTTTGGGTTATTATGTTACATGTTTGATTTGTATAAGATGTTATGAGGGAAATATATGCTGCATGTCAATTTGTGTGAGGTAGGATGAACATTGTACGGCACATGTGTGGTAGGGGGATAGAATGAGCCAGCACAGCACTGGAAATGTGTGCTGTACAGCAAACAGTTTTTTGAGCGTGACATCGTGATATGATAGCTTTGTCAGTCAGAAATAAACCTGGAGAGCTCACATTAAGAAGTGGAAGAATTATTTTTTCAAAGTTTGGGACAGAAATTTGCCATTACAATGAAATTGTAATTAAGGAGTCTGAATGATTTGTGAGCGGTCTAAAAATCAGAAAGTTTGCCTCAGATTAATTTTTTCTCTCCTGAGCCTAGGCAACATCCCTTTTTTTGAGGATACTGGATAGCTGAGGAGAAAGCAAGGACTGTTTTGGCAGTCAGATGGGCACGTTTATTTATAATTTTGATAAACGCATCATAAAAGTATTTCCATGCCAGCTCTACAACAGTGATGTGGAGCTGATTCTATTCCAGTTATAGTTCCATAAATCCCGAGAGAAAGCTTGATCACAGAAATGGTTAAAAGTTCATTTAAACACTATTTGTGGTCTTGATTTTGGAGCTTCAGTTGTCTAACTGCAGCTACCACACAGTAGCCACTGATATCATTTCCAAATGTTAGGTAATAAATAGAGATGGACCGATCCGATATTACGTATCGGTATCGGTCCGATACTGACCTAAATTACTGGATCGGATATCGGAGAAAAATAAAAAATGTAATCCGATCCATTAAATATCACGAAAGCACCTCACAAAACTTGCAACACGCCGTAACTCACCTCAGAACGTTAGCACGTCGGAGCAGTATGCATCACGTGATAGAGCGGCTGTGGCATGCGGGACCTGTCGGTGGTCTGGATAGCATTTGGAGCTTCACTAGCAACCCAGCATTTCATCTCCGACAAAGTTATCCCGAGAGAAGTAAAGCAAGTGTGTAAGTCCATCTCTGAATGTTTGTAAAGCATTCCTGCTTAAGCTTAACGAGCGACTGCCTCTTGCTCTCCGGCTGCTACTTCAATCATGAAACTGCTTAACGATCAGCTGATCGGCTTTTCTGTCGCGACTCCGTCTCTCTTGTTTGCTTTTGGCCCACTTTGCACCAGAAAGAGGAAACCATCGGCTAAACAACAGCAGCACGTTTAAGCTTGATCAGCTGTTGTTAGAATTTATTTAATATTACTTTCTACACCAGGATCTTTTTCTATGCAGCTGACGGCTGTAACTGTGCAGGGGCGGATCTAGCAAAGTTTAGCCAGGGGGGCCGATAGGGCATGAACAGGGAAAAGGGGGCACAAAGACATACTTTTCTTTCTTATTCTCATTTAAAATGTCTCGCTTTTAATTATTTAATATTTATCTGAATCTTACACCCAAAGTTTTAATCTGATGTAAAATGTATAGAAGTCCATTACTGCATATAGTAACTGTTAAGTCTAATATACCCTAGTAAGCTATAGTACTTTTTCCTTTGGGAAGGTACCATCTGTGCAGTCTGCAATTTTGTTGAAGAAAGATGTTGAATCTATTTAATATTTCTTGAAAAAGAATTGATTTCTGTGCATTTTTTTTCACACTGCATCAAATTAAGGTTGATTACGTCGATTAAGCATCATGAGGTGGAGCGTGAGGGGTGGTTCCCTATTTTTTATTTATTTATTTTTGTTGTTGCTGGGAGTTGGAACCCTATTAGTTAGGTTGCTTAATATTTATGCTAAGTACTCTTTAAAATACCAGAATAGGGAGGATGGTGTAGGTTTAAGTTTATCAGATTGATCAGTATTGCTGAACTATGAAATATTTTTTTTTTGCATACAGGTATAACAGAATAGCTTTAGTGTAGTTGTTGTTTTAAACTTGAGTATGAACTTATACAAAATGCAGCAAGATATTTAAAAAACAGTTTTGTTGATTAAAAAACACTATATCGGATTCATATCGGTATCGGCAGATATCCAAATTTATGATATCGGTATCGGTATCGGACATAAAAAAGTGGTATCGTGCCATCTCTAGTAATAAATATAATCTTAAATGCTTATATGCTGATTATATTGGAGAGGCCCAGACTTCAGTGTAAAACTAGGTTGCGGGCTGACAGGAAATTACATGCTTTTGCAGAGCGAGCTTTTGCAGCTAGAAAGTGTGGTGTGACGTAGAGAGCAAGTATATAAATAACTAGGCTTCCGTTTGTGCTTCAGACCTGGGGTTGTGTGTTTTGTGCACAGGTCTCCATATCCCGGATATGTAAAATAAAGATCATTTTTTAAAGTAAAAAGACCACTTTTGAGCCGTGTCTTTCTTGGCCCTAAAAGAATCCAAAAGAACTGGAATTTAACACAAACCAGAGTCTCAGTTAAAAATAAATAATTCTCTGGGCATTTAAGATTTGGGTGAGTTTTAGCTGTAAATTAGTGTTAAGTCAAATTGTTGAATGTTGTCATTGTGTTTCTTAAATTTGTAAAGTCTTAGTTCAAACTATAGGATCAAAGGCATTCCTTTGTCTGACCCCCTCCCCAGCCTCTCGAGGTTCTGGGAGGAGGCTGTAGCGTTTTATTACAGACACATCCCATGTGAAGATTCTGTTTGTTGTTTGGTAAACTTCCTGCCCTTTTATGGCTTCACCTGTTGTGTATGGTGTACCAATACAGGAATTGAACCATATACTGGGTGTGGGGAGATTACCCCCTTATGACCAAGGATGTTGTGATCAGGAGGACACACACACACACACGCACATGGACACACATACACACACACGCACATAGACACACATACACACACGCACATAGACACACATACACACATACACACACACACAGTGCCTTGTCTTAGAACCATTGGGGGGTTTTTCGGTGGGAGGTGCTTCCCATATGGAAAAGATATATATAAATCTTGTTAAGTTTGTATCTGTCTTGTGTGAAACTTGTATGAAAAGCATATACGTGTGAAAACAGATATAAGATCCCTTGAAAAATTATATAATGAAACTTGTATGCTTTGGATACTTACTAAAAAAATATATGAAAGTAATGAGAAAGTGGCCACTTTCATGAGTAATCACATATAAGTTTTTACTATTTCTTTTCCATATGGGTTGTGTTGTATTGTGTAAACTGTAACTGTCATGGGAATAAAAGACTACGAGGAGAGCTGCTCTTGGAAGGAGTTGGTCTGGAGACAGGTGAGGAGCATTTAGCTTCACAGCCTGGTTCTGACCAAGCCTTTCCTTTCTAGCGAGTAAAAGACCGGTTGAAGATGTTCTGTCTTGTTTTTCGTTCTTCATGAGGAATAAGTCTCTAAACTAGCAGGGCCTGTGGAAACACAGACTCAACAATTAGTTTTGTAGACATAGACTTAAACTCTCTGAGGAACAGAAGGCAACCAGTTAAAATCTCCAGCCGGGAGAATTTCATTAAGTTCCATATGAAACATCACAGAAGTTTGGTGTTGAAGTGTCCAAATTCTTTATGGGGCCAATTTCCAGTATGTGTATTATAAGGGTATCAGGTTAAATGTATTGTTACAAATAATTTTTTTCACTATTCCAAGTTTCCCATCATCTCTTCAATAATTATCCTCTCACTTCTGCCTTATTTCGTTTTTTCAAACTAGTCCCCTCCAGGAAACGAGCAATCATACTCTATATTCACCTCAGTACCTGCTGCTGATCCAGGTGAGCTTCTTTGTATCCTTATTTGTAAGAATGTAAACGATACAATTTAATGGCAAGTTCTATAAAACCTCAAAAACCTTTTTCTATAACATGCTTTGCATTTAAGATTTTCCTTTTCAGTTGCAGATTCTACTCAAGAAGATGGACAGCAACTTCAAAAAAATGAAGTAAGTCTGTCACAAGCAGAGGTAGCAAAGGTATGGACATTCTTAAGCAGAAGTGTTAAAGAAATTAACATTGGAGACAGTGGAGAAAAAAAAAGAAACAAGATGTACATTTGCAAAAATTTTGTGAGATCTCGTGTTACCTCTGTGAGGTCCCACAAGTCCATGCACTTCCAGGTCAGTACTGAGACCTTGGAATCAACCATAGCGATGGAAGACAAACACTTGCGGCTTCGCCTAAATATGACAACATTAAATCAGTGCTTGGCAGTACACAGAGTTTTTATAATTAAAGATTTCTAAAGACAGTTCTTAGTGTAAGCAGGCAGAGTCGTCACAAGGAGTACTCTGACCTGGCAGTTTTGGTTGAATTCATTAACTACCACCTGAAGTACTTTGAAGCTCCAATATCAAGTACAATAAATGCAGGGGGGGAAAGCATTTCTCAATCTCTCGCAAAACTTTTGCAAGATCTTGCAAAAGTACATCTTTTTGTTTTTTTTCTCCCATGTCCCTTGCAAGGCTCTGTACATCTGAAATTATCTGCCTCATAAAAAATATTATACCCTTATCCTCACTCCTCTTCTATAGCTAGCTAGATGCTGAAGTACCATGATCACAATTTGTGCCCATCTGCACTTGTCCCGGTGTTTTGCCATAAAAAGCACTGGCCCACTTTAACCCCTATGGCGCTATAAATAATGCAAAAATACAGTAAATGTAGTAATGTGAAATAATAACTCCCCTCAAATGTCCTAAAACAACAGTAACAAGCCTGTTTTGAAAATGTAAGAAGCAGAAAGTGTTAGTTGTGTTAAAATGTAAGGAGTAAAAGTGAAAAGATGTTAGAAAAATAAATGCTTAAGTAAAATACAGATACCTTACAAGTATTTGTACTTTGTTACTTCCCACCTCTAGTCACAAGGGTAACATTAAATCTACTGGTCATATAAGTTAATAGATAATACAGTTTATTTTTTCCCCCCCCAGTCTGACATATACCATTTGTACTCAACTATCCCCAAGGAGCCAGCTACATCAGCCCTGAAGAGTATGGTGTATAGCACTGTGAACCCTATGTACACCTCTGTGAACTCCGTGTAAACTGCAAATGAAAGTTGTTTTAACTTGACTGCCTTAAGACAGTTTGATAGCATAAATGTTAAATTCCTGATTAAATTAAAATGTTAAAAAAAAAGTGTTGTTTTCTAATGTGTCTATTTTATGCTTAACACATTTTTTGTACTGTTTTATTTTTTGATATATTTTGTTTTTCCTCCAGGACTGTATATACAGTAAATAGCATCGCATTTATATTCAATGTCTGCAATACAGCTACACAAACTCACCCACACAAAAAAGTAGCTTAATGTGTAAATGATGGAAAATATTTATTTGCATTTATTCATCAGCTTTCCTAAACATGTAGTTACGAGTATGTGGTCACCTTGACAAATGGCTGAACACATCAATGCCACATTCTTCAAACACACTGCTCTTATTCATGCATCTTGTACTTTTCTTAAATATAATTTGCTTAAAAAAAACAGAATAAACAGAATAAAGCCATTTAATATTTTCCAATGTCTCACTACTATTTTACATGATCCATTACAGACATCAAAGCAAATTTAGTAAAACAAATAAATTTTACTAAATAAATTGTTTTAACAAATCATTACTGTTTGTAATGATTTACTGCCTAAAACAAAGACCACTCTGCATTCTTTTCTCATTTCACAAAAGTGCATTTTACATTCTGCAGACAATAGCTTTCATATTTTTCCTGACACAACAAATAATCAAACATTTAATGTCTTCCTGTGCACAAAGGCTTGTCTTAGACTTTGAGTAAAGCACTCTCACTTGTTGAGAGGCATTCTACGTTTCTTTCTTCTAATAAATTCAGCACACATGTAGAGCAATTTTGCAAACTCTATTTGGTATGCTCTGCTGTGCGCTGATCAAAGTCACCAAGCACTCCTGTTATTCTCATTTTCTTTTGTTCTCTGCATTAATGGATGTGTCTCAGTGCTAAAGATTTTGTCTTTGCAGAGTACTGCCTGTATTAGAGGTATGAGCAAATTCATGTTTTTATGTGTCTATAAGCTTCTTCTCATTGAATTAGTCCTTACTGATTTCCACTGCAGCTGCTATTGGTCACCTGCTGATGGTCGCTGTTATCAGAGGCAGCAGAGCTGCTGCTAGGGGACCGGAGAAGCGTGTTGCTGAACCGCACTCCATGGCATTTTCCTGTAAGGTACACAATCAATTGTCATATTGCAGTACACATGCTTTTTAGTAAACTTACCAGCTGTATTTGGCTATGACAGTACTGAATATAACTTTAGATAACTTTTTTAATAATGTTAACTTGACCCATATAATGTTATTTATATGTAAAAACAAAGTGAAATAACTATTCAGTGACATGGATGAGAACGATCCCCCTTGGAATTGCAATGTACAAGTGAAAAATACAGATGTGGACAATCAGGATTTAAAAAAAACCAAAGAAACCAACCCTCTAAAATTCTGGGATGAGTTAACAATTCATAGCTGAAAATTTTAAATATAAGATTTTAAATATGTACATTTTTATTAACAGATTAGTTTTTAGACATTTAATGCTAGAAGAGGATATGCCATCATCACTCCGCATTGTGTTTGGACTGGCCTTTCATATACTACTGTAGCCCACATCTTAAAAGAAGCAAGCCAGTGGGTTAAAAATCAAGTACCAGCTCCCTATTACTACTACCACTTTAACTACTATCTCTAAAGCTAACTTACTATTATATTATTATAACAATATTATGTTATTCTTACAGAAAGAAAACAGTTTCAGTGATGTTATATGGAATTATATTACCATTATCACATTTTCATAGAGTAGCACACAACCTTATTTGTGTTTCCTTTGCTGTCAGCTTTCACTGTATCGATGTTGACCCGCATACATACAGATAGTGTGTGCAGATCAGCACTTTCACATACCTCAGGGTGGAAAGGATGACATGATTCAGGCTTTTTTCTGTCCTTCTGATACTTCAGTCTCTCACATTTTAGTGACTCGTTGTGTTCAAAGGAGTCAAGGGTGTAAGAATAAATCAACAAGATATGGTTCTAAGTTTGAAACCCAACTAGCATGCATTAAACCTCACTTACCCTAAACCACAACTTCAAATTTAACCCTAAGTGTAATCATCTCAATAGTAAACCCCTCAAGATGAAATTCATAATGATCACTTTTTCTCACAGCCAGCTAAACATATTTAAGAAACAATTTTTTTTTTAAAAAACAAACCTTTCAGCTATTTTGTTTCAGTTCATGAAATGTCTCTGCTTCATACAGAAAGGATATATATGATCTCAATGGGATCCATTGTCACTGGAGGAGCACTGCTGCAGTCACACTTATTATCCACAACAACCATGAACAGGTTGCTGCTGGGAATCTGCTGTATGACAAAAGATCTGCAGCACAAACACAAAGTCTAATTTTAAAAAAAGTTTAATGTTGGTTAAATATAATCAAATTATACTATTAGATTATTATTTCATGATTAATAGACAGTTCACTTTGCAGCACCTGATGCAGCCGTCGCACTCAGTGTTTCCAGTTGTTTCTTTGATGGTGCGTTCAGACACGAATGCGGGGTATTCTGTATCACATGGTACCATCATGGTTTTACCCCGAGATCTCTGAGCTGAACGTGAAACAGAGCAGGTTTAACTGAAACACAGAGGCTTTACAAAATCAGCATTAAGCAGAAGAGGTTTTCTTTCTGCCGCTCACACTTTCCAAATATTCTCCCTCTCTCAGATCTCAAATGCCTATAAATCATCGCGAAGTTACGGTTACCTTTAACTGAGAGATCAACATTCCACCAGCTGTACAGGTTAAATTCTAGCAGGAAACTAAGAGAAAAGCAGAAACATAAAACATAATCAGTGTTTGTGATGAAAGTTATGAGAACAGAGTAAACCATACTAAACAAATATTTTATCAAAAATTCTTACATGACAAGTTCAGTCAGAAGCCATTTAACTACAGAAAATGGCTAAAAGACAAAGAAAAGATAAGGTCAGCTTTTTTATTTGCTTTGTTTTGTATTGATTGTTGTAAATCCTGTAGTTCATTTTCCACTTGTTCAACATGCATCAGCAGCATGCAAATGATAACCACAAACTGAAATATGTTCGATGGCCAGTGGTTTAGTTTGAGAACATATGCAGCTGTAGATGTTGTGAACCACAGATTATAAATATCCTTTGACTTCTCTTCCTCTAAACGCTGTCTGTTGCACACTTACATCTGACAAAGTGCGTGCACTGTCACTGCTCCCAGCATACTCTCTGCAAAGGGCCTGGTAGTCATAAAGAGTGATCCTGAAACACACACAGCACAGTGAAGGTCTCATTAAACATCCGATCTCATCATCATCATCATCGTTTATTTATATAGCACTTCAAAAACACACCTGGTAGACCAAAGTGCTGTACAGTAAAAATATAAATATAGTAATAAAATAGCAAAAACCAAACATAGCAATAAAATTAATAAAAATGTCAGTTACCCACAGAGTTAAAAGCCAGGGAGTAAAAATAGTTTGTTTTTTTTATCTGGACTTAAAAACTGGCACTGATGTAGCCTGTCTAATATGGAAAGGAAGAGTATTTCAAAGCATCAAAGCCGAAATAGAGAACGCACAGGCTCCTCTAAGTTTCAGCCGTGACTTAGGGACTGAAAGCAACAGCTGCTCAGCTGACCGAAGCGAACGAATGGGGACATGGGGCTTCAACAAAACAGACAACACAAAACGTCCAGTTTGAGAGATAAGATTTTAACCACAAAAGTGCCGAACCAGAAATTCCCGCACAGTGCTGTAAGCGGGAGATCAGCAAATCGTGATCCACTGTGACGTATGCAGCAGTCTTGTCCAACAAGACAAGCACTGCATATTTACCACGCTCTGTCGCTATCAGAATGTCATTCATAACTTTTACGAGGGCTGTCTCCATACTGTAAAAGGGCTTACAGCCGGACTGAAAGATTTCACACAATTGAGAGTCATTCAAATAGTCCATCAACTGAGTATAAACAATCCTTTCCAGGATCTTACTCAGAAAGGGAAGCTTAGAGATGGGTCTAAAATTTGACATGACTGAGCTGTCTAACCCTGGTTTCTTAAGTAAAGGATGTATGACTGCATGCTTAAATTCGTAAGGTACTTAACCAGACAAAATACTAGTATTAATAATGTTCAGAATGTGTGGTCCGATGGTAGGAAATACCTTTTTGAGAAAGCGGGGAGGAACAACATCATTTGGAGAGCCATGAGGTTTAGCATTCAACACAGTTTCACTAAAACAGGTAAAACCATTGGTAGAAAAGCAAGAACCACGCATGCCAGATCAGCAAAGGTCTCAACCTAGCAACCTTGTCCACAAAATAATTAAGAAACTTATTGCACATAACCTGAGAAGAGTGCAAAAGAACATAGCCTTCTGTATTAAGTACATAATTTATAGTGTTATAGAATACACGAGGGTTATGCGAGCTGGCAGCAATAAGTTGAGAAAAATAGGAGTGCTTGGCAGCCTTTACTGCTCTCTGATAGACGTTCACAACAGTGAAGGAGAGTGGCCCAGTTCGCACAAACAGAGTTCAAAACTGGTGTGGCGTGTTGAAGGGGATAGCTGCTTAAAGTCAAGATGTGCCTTATTCTCATATATAACAACATGCTTTTTAGCCTTTGAGTTTAATTTATTAGGTTAAAGCTCAACCAGTTGTTTAACTGTGTCTCAAACCTTTTGAAGGATCCCATTTGTAGCAGTTTGTTCATAACAGCACCTTCCACCTCTCCAAAGAAAAGCCCTGTCTGAGAGAGAAATGATGTCAAAGCACACCAGAAAGCATGAAAAAAAGGATTTTAATTTGTTTAATTGTGTTTTATTTAAGCAGCATTAAGCATTCACAAAGAAACATAAGATGCAAGCTGGCTTTTTAGGGCATCAGCATGTACAGTTGTGGTCAAAAGTTTACATACACTTGTAAAGAATATAACATAATGGATCTACTGAGTGTCCCGTTACTTCTAAAACTCTGATTTTTCTCTGATAGAGTGATTGGAACAGATACTTCTTTGTCACAAAAAACATTCATGAAGTTTGGTTCTTTAATGACTTTATTATGGGTTAACAGAAAAAAGTGATCACATCTGCTGGGTCAAAATTATACATACAGCAACATGAATTAGCAATTTTGGTGACTTAGAAAGTTGTCAGTGAACTGAGCTTCATAGCATGGCCTCTTAACTTCTTGTGAGTGATTATGAGTGACTACAGCTGGTGACTTCTCTTAGACAGGTTAAATAGGGCTCATTGGATACAAACGCCCACAAATGCTACAATGGGAAAGTCAAAGGAGCTCAGCATGGATCTGAAAAAGCGAATTATTGACTTGAACAAGTCAGGAAAGTCACTTGGGGCCATTTCAAAGCAGCTGCATGTCCCAAGAGCAACAGTGCAAACAATTGTTTGTAAGTATAAAGTGCATGGCACTGTTTCATCACTGCCAAGATCAGGAAGAGAACACAAGCTATCACCTGCTGCTGAGAGAAAATTGGTCAGGAGGATGAAGAGTCAACCAAGAACCACCAAAAGGCAGATCTGCCAAGAATTAGAAGCTGCTGGAACACAGGTGTCATTGTCCACAGTTAAACGTGTTTTGCATCTCCATGGACTGAGAGGCTGCCGTGCAAGAAGGAAGCCCTTGCTCCAAAAGCGGCACCTTAAGGCTCGACTGAAGTTTGCTGCTGATCACATGGACAAAGATAAGACCTTCTGGAGGAAAGTTCTGTGGTCAGACTAAACAAAAATCGAGCTTTTTGGCCACAATGCCCAGCGATATGTTTGGAGGAGAAAAGGTGAGGCCTTTGACCCCAAGAACACCATGCCTACAATCAAGCATGGTGGTGGGAGTATTATGCTGTGGGGCTGTTTTGCTGCCAATGGAACTGGTGATTTACAGAGAGTAAATGGGACAATGAAGAAGGAGGATTACCTTCACATTCTTCAACATAACCTAAAATCATCAGCATGAAGGTTGGGTCTTGGGCGCAGTTGGGTGTTCCAACAGGACAATGACCCCAAACACACATCAAAAGTGGTAAAGGAATGGCTAAATCAGGCTAGAATAAGGGTTTTAGAATGGCCTTCTCAAAGTCCTGACTTAAACCCCATTGAAAACGTGGACAATGCTGAAGAAACAAGTCCATGTCAGAAAGCCATCAAATTTAACTGAACTGCACCAATTCTGTCAAGAGGAGTGGTCAAAGATTCAACCAGAAGCTTGTGGATGGCTACCAAAAGCGCCTAATTGAAGTTAAAATGGCTAAGGGACATGTAACCAAATATTAGCACTGCTGTATGTATATTTTTGACCCAGCAGATGTGATCACTTTTTTCTGTTAACCCATAATAAAGTCATTAAAGAACCAAACTTCATGAATGTTTTTTGTGACAAAGAAGTATCTGTTCCAATCACTCTATCAGAGAAAAATCAGAGTTTTAGAAATAACGGGACACTCGGTAGAGCCATTATATTATATTCTTTACAAGTGTATGTAAACTTTTGACCACAACTGTAAATAGCGTCTACCACAGTGAGGTGGTAACCACTGAGACCTGGTCAGCTAAATGTTGTGTAGCCGGAGCTATTTGTTCTTGGTCTGCAGTTGAAGGTTATGTGAATGCTCTGATGCACACAATGTAGAGCACTTATATTACCAGATGTTACTTAATGTCTTTGGGATTTTCTAAAGTGGTAAATGTATAGTTCACTCTTCCACTTTGATATTTCCTTTTGACACTAATGCATTTCAAGACTCAATGGAAAGCCATTAAAGGAAGAACTGAATGAATAAATATCATAAAGAAAATTTCTATGCCTAAATATGTAATAGAAAAATTTGCTAGTTTTTTAAATTTATATCTAAACTTGTGCTTTTCACAGAAATGTTAACACTGGACAAAGGAAGGTCAAAATCTAAAAAGATGAGTATTTTATTAAAAAGAAACACATTCTTCAAGGCAAAACTGGTCCTTTGATGTAGTTTAGTTGCACACAGTACCTGAGACTGTTCTTCTGTAACAAGAATAAATCCATTGTTGTCAATGAGATAACAGTTGATGTCCTGTTTGAAATGTGGATATAAAGATCATAGTCATATTTTCTTCTAATACCTTTCAGCACTCCTCAAGTCAGAATAAAGAAGCTTTCTTACCTCATTATCGCAGCTAATGCTACATTTTCCATCCAGAGCTGTACACTGAGCATATAAAGGACAGGTTAGTTTCATGCATAATCATGAGGCTCACTTTTGTATGAAAAACTGTTGTGACACTTGGTGTGTTGTTACCTGTCTGCAGGCAGTCCAGAACTTCTTCTGAAAGTATTCAAGCTTCATTTGGATCCCTACAGCTGAGAGCAAGACCAAGCAAAAGTGAGCTTGGACATAAGTGCAGCTAGAAACTAATGATATGACAGAACTTTCGAAGTCATTACCAGCAACAATTGGAGATTTCCTGTCATCGAGGAGCTGAATTGCTGTGCTGGCCAAAACCACACTTTTATTTTCTAAAGCTGGAGGAGAAAAGGAGATAAATACAGCTCAAGTTATAGTTTCTGCTCACTAGATGGCACCCTTTACCCGGCAACCGCACAATAAACCTAGTAATGGAGTTCAGTCTGGTCTTTTTTGCAGCCAGATGACTATAATAATTCGGAAATGGGTTCTGTGACAGAACATTTCAGGTTATGATGGCAAAGCCTGGCTGGATGCAGTCATTATTAACAGGGGAAAGGGGGGCAAATGTCCCGGAGAAGGAAACTGAGATCTCTACCCTCCAGATAGTAGACAGCACGTGAGCCACATTAACGGCAGGAAAGCTGTGAGGGAGATGAGCATCCCACCAGTAAAAACCACAGTCCATAACAGAGAGAGAGACGTAGAAAGACAAGTTAATGCCTACAGCAACCAAATGAATTTGCAAAATGTACAGTGTGCAATGCTGCATTGAGATGAACTTGTATATTAGAAGATACAGGAAAATTTACCAGCACTGTGGAGATAAATTCATGTTTTGTACATTTTTGTACAGGCTCATAGAGCTGATATTTCACACTCCATAATGTTCTGCATACCTGTGCTGAAGGGGATGGAGTAGACAAATGTGCCGGGAACCTGCTCTGCTGCTCTCTTGTACCACAGAGGGAAGTGATCGGCATTAAACACACCCTCCTTGTCCTCTGCTGTCAGGAAATCTCTGAGGAAGCATACAGAGTGAAACTGAGGTGAAGAGCAAAGGATTAGATTCATCAAGTACAATCACAGCCTCACCTCACGCTGAATGGTTAGAGAAATGTTGAGCAGTGGCACTCACCTGTTGGAGAGCTGATCAACGGGCACAAACAGGTTGGTTCTCGAAAGACCCGTACGTGTTCCCAGAAAAGCAATCTCCACTCCTTTGTCTGAGTTTCTGTTGATCGATTTTAAAGCAGTGAGTGTATGCCACAAAAACATACCTGCGCTTTGATTTTACACACTTTCCCTGAACATTTGTGACTGATTTAATGCAGCATGTAATTTAAATTTCTCTTTGAATACAGTATTTGACAAACTGGGTATTTTTACATAAGAATTAACTTAACACGGATGTTCTTATTAAGTTCATACTTGATTGCTTTTTAGTTATCCATGTAATTATTCACATATGACTTCTGATGCACTTAGTTTGATATTTTATCGGCAAAATTATTCATTTGTGACAAAAAATATTCAGCAGCTTTATCAAAAGGAAATTATCATCAGCTGCAAACATGCATACACATCTTACACATTATTCTAGAATTCAAAGTGTTGCATGATATCCTGTAAC
Organism: Simochromis diagramma; assembly: GCF_900408965.1. Classification (NCBI taxonomy): domain Eukaryota; kingdom Metazoa; phylum Chordata; class Actinopteri; order Cichliformes; family Cichlidae; genus Simochromis; species Simochromis diagramma. The sequence continues at coordinate 2,470,984 of NW_024387227.1, read as the reverse complement.
AGTGTAATAGTTGATGAAGAATTAGCTTCAGCTATATCAGCCAAAAACTGAATTATACAGATGTATTAATTTGAGTCTTACAAGGCATATCTTTTTAAGGTATGTATAATTTGAACAAAAGATATGTTATTTAGAATTAAATAATTTCATAATGTGTCAGAGATTTATAAATACTACTAATAATTAACTTCATATTTGGGTAAATGCTTCTAAAGTATTAAAGTGATCAAACATCAGCTACATCGAAGCACCACTGTGCATATGGCACTAACACAAACAGCACTTCTGACTTTGCTGGTAAAAGATGGCGACTGGATAATTGCTGCACTCCTACTTGCAACATGGAAAGTTTTGCAATCCATCATATCAGCATAGTCAATTAAAACTTAATTTAGCGTCGTGTACACATGCCACCAGATGGCTGTTTTTAACTCCCTGAGGCAACCACAAATTTTCTTAAATGCACAGTAATATATACCCCTGTGACTGATTAAATGAACACTAAAATCAAATAAATCATATTGTTTTCTAATTAAAAAAAAGAAACATATTGCATATCATAATTTTGAGTTTTGGGGGGGCTTTTTTTAACTTCTACAATCTAATCTTATTTTAATGTTCTTTTATTCAACATGTGTGTTGAGCATAATCTTTATGTGTTTAAATGTATTCAATTATGTGGAATGCAATGTTTTTTTTAATCTATGTTTTTAAAAGCAGACCCCAGGAAGACAATCTGTGCCTTCCTAATAAATAAACAAAACAAAAGATGTCAGTATTTACCCAGCAAACCTGCTGGGCTTCTGTAGGAACCCTTCACCCATCATTTACAGTGACATTTAAGAGTGCAGATGAATTACAAGCAATCTTGTGATAGTTTGGTATATAATGATAATCATATTATTAATGCTTTATTCACAACTACATCTCAGGAATAGGTACCTAAAGTTTCTTACTCTGACTTGTTGAGAGCCAATCCAGTCCAATAGGCCTCGAGCGGAGCAGTGACCACAGCATCAAATAAAACCTCCTGGATCAGCTCTCTGTCACCTGTAACATCAGAGGATAACATGGGTCTGATTAACTGTATATCCATCTCATTCAACATGTTTTTGTCTTGATCACACTTGATAGGATAATTACATTTCAGAAATTATAGGCTGCTTGTACTATGACTTGCTTATGTGTCACTTTATGTCTTACATTTGAGGTGCGGTCTGCGGCCCGTCATGAAGAGTTTAATAGCTTGAATCTGGGTCAGGTGACGATGTTCATGCTCCTCCTCTATGTTGCAGTAGGTCCTGCATCCAAAAGAGCCACACTGTCAGACCACAGGCCTCAGGATCCCTGGTGATCACAAAGGGGTAACCTACATAACGCATGAATGCCCACTCCCATAACCCCTGTGTTACCATTCGTCTGCCAGGGCGACATCTGGCTGTTCCAGATCACGGAGCCCTGAAAAACACAAGTCAGTAACGCTTCAGCAATGCCGGTCTGCAATGACTGAAACACAGAGTAAATTTACATGTGCAAGGATTTTTATCATTAGAGAAATTTGGTTATGTGTTCCTGATGTAAACGTCTTACTTTGTTGTGTTGGTACAAAAACTCATGTATAAATGGATATAAATAACCAGGTTTTATATATTTCCTGTAAATGCCACATTCTCAGGATACTCACTACAGAATACTAACCAAGTAAGATCTTCCTCACAAGCCATTTCTTCATGTATTTGTGAAGTATTCAGACTTAAAAGTGTAAATCAAAGAGTGGAGTACCTGCTTCGAGCGACACATTTCCTCTGAAGAAGTACTTTCCGTGACCTCTTGAGAGAGCTACTCCGACACTAGAGGCACGCACCGAGAAGAACATTAGCCTGAGTCAGTCAACGTTTGAGTAGAAGTGAGACCTAAACTGACAGAAAGTCATTTATGAATGTAATAAAACTTTTCTTCCACCTGAATGGAGTTCCTTTGATGTCAGTGTAGTAATAGTCATTGTGCATCTTTAGCACACGCCTCTGAAAGAATAACAGATTCATTCCCTCAGTTCAGAGACAACAAAGAGAACATTCTCATTTGTTATGGAGACACTAAGCGTCTTTATCTGCAGCCTCACCCCTCTATCCACAGTCTTCTTCACCTCCATAGAGAAGGTCCCTGTCCTCCTGTTCACCATAGCATTGCGTAGCTAGAAGATAAAGCAGAGAGGGCAAGGCTGGGTCACTGATCATACTACCAGCCGGTGCTGGATTTCAATGCAATTGCACTGTGTTGCAGAAAACTGAGCAATCCCACCATGGCAATTCGTATGCTAATTTGATCTAATAGAAACCTTTGCCATTACTGAACAAAGTAATAAATGTGTAATTACAGTGTGTAATGAAGTCACTGATTTGCTTAATATTGCAGATCCAAACACATTTAGTGGTTCATATTCTACTAAACATAAAGGCTTAAAACGATATGAATTTTGGCACATACTATGCCATCTTTGTCTTCCCATTCCACCTCCGAGAGATCCACACTGCTGTAGTTGGGCTTCCTCCTCTTCTGACCCTCCTGATACTGCATAGAGGAACACAGCGTGCACAACTTAGTGACCTTTTTAGTGTAATATTATTTTATTTGAACTAATAGCTTAACTTAGGTTCAAACATGTCATCTTATCTAGCCTTATTCATCTGTTAAACATACACATAAGACATAATTTATATAATAATTTTATAATATTAAGGAAATAGATCAATCTAGAAATCATTATTTTTCACTGTAATCTGTCTTTCATGTTGCACTTTCAGAATTAAGACCTACTCTTATTTATCAAGTGCAGTTATTGAGGTTTTGCTGAGTAATTATTTAACAAATCGACTGTGAAATGAACACTGTCAGGTAAATTAAAAATAATTAATATGATTGATAGAAAATCCACGCTCAAACAACTCTACATCGATGCATTAAACTTTAACATGTCAAACTTTGCTACTGAATGTAGTCCCGATCCACATGAAACAACAAGTCAATGACTACGACCACAGCACAGTTTTAGCCACAAAGAGACACAAAGAACCAACACAGACCAACACACACACGCACACACAGTTGCACAGAGAGGAATAGCACTAACACTGGCACACACAGATCCACTAGCACAGCCATAGCTCCCGAGGAACCAACGGTGCCAGGGCGAGCGGCTGTGATCTCTGCCAGCGAGTGTTAAGTTACCTCTGGGAAATCTCAGGCCAGCCAGCCCTATGAATGGCCTTTATCCCTGCATGCATACATCAAAGGAAAAGGTGGGGATTACAGACTATACGAGCCCATGTAGCCTCCTAACCAGATAACACATTTGTCTCTGCGTACCCTCGTGGGAGGTTCATATTTTTGGTTATGCATACAATAGCATGGACAAAAGAAAAAAAGGAAAAATAGGGTCAAGTCAGGGAATGCTGTGAGAATGTTCAGGTGTAAAAGTAATGCTAAGAAAGTGAGTTACCAAAGGCCTGAGGTCCGGATGTATCAGGATGTAGCCATTGTTTGTGATGGCAAATACATATCCATGGATCCCTAACTAGAGACAGAAAATGAGATACTTAAGGCAGAATGAAAATATGCATATGAATACATTAATCTAGCCCAAGACAGCTGATTGTACCATATGTTTGGGGATGAGCTTCATCAGCTCCTGCAGAGGGATGTCTGTTCCTACCACCCCCAACAGAATACCCTGGTTCTTCTGCATGAAAAGATTCAAAACACATACACAACTTTAGATGAAAACGGCGTTTAATATTCAGTCACCCAGCAGTGGGAGGATATCATTGCTCTAGTAAAAGGTGTTTAAAGTATGAAAAAGTAAGTTTAGTCTTTGCTTTGCATAATTTAAATGAAAGAGAAGGGGCATTTCACCTTGTCAGTTTGGTAATTCAGTCCACCAGGGGTGTTTTTAAGGTATATGCAGAAGATAAAGTCAGAAAGAAAAATACTAAGGTCTGGTGCTCGCACTCTGATTTCAATTTCTCTTTATTGTTCATTTTTTTCAAAAGTTTAGATACAAAAATGTCTTTTTGTCAGAATTTTTACACCAAAGAAGCCATAGTTTGACAAATTTCTTGTATTCATATAGATTTAAAGTGGACCTATTATGTTCATCAGCCCTACATTTATATGCCTGAAACCAATTAGAATAGCTTTTTCACAATTTCCATATTAAAAATAATCTTTATTTATCAATACCAGAGCTTTACAAAGCCTATAAGTTTATCCATGACCCTAAAACAAGCAGTTTGAGCACTCGATCATTTTTAAAACAACTTTCTTCTGACTGCCTGCTCTTTAAAAAAGAAGATTTGAACATCAGGGGAGTTTTTGTGCCCACAGCCACATATAGTGATTGATCTCACCCACAGAGACGCGACACACAGCCGTTATGTGAAATTTAATCATCAAAACACCTAGTAACTAGCTAATAAATGCTATAATTGACTCACAGTTTCATTCTTTGTGCTGAAGACAGGCATGGCCACTGTAGTTGTCAAAGTTGGGCCCGATTTGTCGTTCAACTGAAAAAAAAAGACACAGAAAAAAGCAAAAGAGGGCTTTATTATTTGTAATAATAAAGCAAGGGAAGAAAAATTGTATTGAAAAAAAAAACACTCTGTCCCCTAGATAGGCTCTGATAATCAAACATAATTAAAATAACTTTTTCTTTTTTAATTTAAGTAATTTAATTAAAAGCTCTGAAACTGACAGGAACCAACAATGCATTCATCCACAGAACATAAAACTTTCATTAAACTTTCTTCACCATCACATTTGATACATTTTAAGACAAGTTACATACAAAGCATGCTGCCTATGTTTATGTTGACACATTTTGTTTATCAGCAGTACCTAAAGTCCTGCAAAATTATATTAATGACATAGATTATGTAAAAACAATAAATCTGAACCACCCAATAAAGTAGTTAATTGGTAATAACGATACAGCCTAAGTTACATATAAGTGTGTTATTAATGTATTTATTAAATGTGTAAAAATTGATCCCATAACACAAGACTGATGTGAAAGGCAGGGGCGGAATTTATTCCCTTCACATAATATACAACTGTAGCATCCAAACGGTCCTGAAGAATTACATGTAAAATGAACTGAGACTGGTTAAAGCCTTTAACTTGTCAGACCTGAACCATGTGCGGCTCATGTGCTCAGGAGGATGAAGGCTGACATCAGCGCATGAGCACCATTAAAATAGGTCTGCCTTTCCCTTACATTGTGAAATGGTACAGCTGAGCATGCCTGTGTCCGTGTTTGTGCATGAGCGTGGTTGATGTTCAGGTTGTGTGTGTGTGTGTGTGTGTGTGTGTGTGTGTGTGTGTGTGTGTGTGTGTGTGTGTGTGTGTGTGCGCATGTATATATGAAGCCAACGAGCTGTGAACTGCTGTGTGTACAAGCTGGCTTGACAAAATGAAGAATGGAGGCTCCTTAAATTCATCACAGCACACAATGGAAGAGAAAACTGGCCTGCTTTAGTCCTTACAACCATACCCACACAGGTACAGCAATGGACACCTCCATCGCTCTCGCTCTCTACCTTCTTTCCTTCTTTCCTTCTTTCTTGGTCTCTCCTCCAGTGTCAGTTTTATTATGGGCTTTAGGAGATAAAGTGCAATGATCCACAGAATGATGAATGGTGTGTCTGAGGCTGAGATACAAGAGCACACACTGCAGAGGACAATCTCCCAACCCTTTCTGTATGTGTGTGTAAATGTATATGTGCGTGTGAGAGGGAGAGTGTGTGTGTTTTAGTGTGTGCATGCTTATTGCCTCCATATTGGAAAGAAAGACAATAAATGCTCCTCTGCTGTTTGTGCCCCTCAGAGCAACCCCCCGACTGAAGCATGACGTCGAAAGGCGAGAAACAATGGGCAGGTATTTAACCTCTCAAGTCACTTCTGCTTCATATAATATGACTTGTACTTTTTTTTATATCCTGCCCATGATGCCTTTTCTGGTCCTACTTCAGAACCAGATCCACAGCACAAGGCCAGTTCTTGCACAAGAAAACGAAAACTTTGCTGACGTACCTTGTGGGCCAGGGAAAGCTGATGGGGAAGAAGAGATACACAAGGATTGAATCATCAGTGAAATAAAATCTGCATATTCTGCATCGACTTTGTGGACACAGATGCACACTGGGGGGAAAAATCCATGCAGATTAATGAAGCTCATAATGAGGAATCATTCCAGCAGCATGAGGAGTAATGATGAGAGAGCAGACCCACACATGTGAATACTCATTGTACAGTACAAGAGATGGACAACACAACATGAAAACCTCATATCATGTAGAACAGCAACAGGATACAGCATTTAAATGTCTCTGAAACAGACAGTTCGACAAATCTGTTGCTTTATTTCTGATGCTCAGGTATTTTATGAACAACGCTTTCACACCAGAAAACTATTGTATACTTGAATAATGAACCAGTAATATTAATTAATGTACAATACTTAAGATATACTTACAGCACTGTCCACGTAAGCCTCAGTCCACACTGTGTCGTGCTCATGATCGATAACCTTTGGGCGGCTCATGACATGAAGATATCTCATGACGTTCTCCTGAACATCAGCTAAGGTTGAGATCTGACTAAAATATCCTGCAATGACACACACACACACACACACACATTAACCCACAATCACAGCAAAGACACTTCCGCAAGAGGAAGGATGTGATCCATAAACTCATTAAAGAACAGCCCAACATGTGGAGTATTTAACACATCAAATGCAAAATTTACATCTAGTGGTTGGAACAACAGTTCCTTTACTGAGGTAAAGTAAAAAAAAAAATAAAAATACAAGTGAAAACTCCAAGTTCGCCAAACACATCAATGAACAATCATTCATAAAATGGATCTACAGGAATTTTCATCTTAAGTACAGACAACACGATGTAGAAAATCACAGCTTACTAAGCAGAGCATCTATGTGTAAACTATGCCGTTAGGGAGGGTCCTTCACACTCCCGTATCTAATGTATTCATATGTGTTATTGTTTTAAACTTAATTATTAACATTTTGCATAAGTGCATTAGAGACTTCCTGATGCTTTTTTTAATCGACTATCATGACCATAGTGTTAAATTCCTGCTTATTACACAGAAACCGCCACAGGTGTTTCCAGGTCGTCATTACGATTCTTTAAGTGTGCTTTAAAGGTTTATTACCTGGCTATTAATATGTTATTAAGTAGAAACAAGCTGGTTTGCATTTTACAGCTATGTTTTCTACTTATTATGCAGAAACTACCCAAGATATTTCCAGGTAATAGCCTCACAAACACACAAGTTTGGTTTAATGGGATATTCGTATGTTATTAAATAGAAACAGGCAGTTTTGCATTTTGCAGCTCTGTTTCCTGCTTATTACACAGAAACTACCCTGGTTAATTGAGTGGTTATAACTTAGAAATGACCACCTTATTTCTTTCTTGTTACCCTACAATTACCACTTTATCACAGAGCTATATGTCCACATTGTTACCCCAGTTTTGGGGCCCTTATTATCCTGTTACATAAATTTCAGAGTACTATTACTCAACTCTAACCACTGTTGCTACCATGCTGGTACTTGGATATTATGTAGTTATTACTTTAGTAATTGCATAGTAATAACTTAGAAATTACTATATTATTACGCTCTTGTTTCCCCTTTGTTACCCTACTATTTCCCCTTTATTACCGAGCTGTGATAGAAAGTGCTACCGAGTTTCCTGATGGTTATGTGGGAGTGTTTGAGTTATATGTGCGTCCAACCTTGAGATAAACTTTTTTATTAGCAGTTTTCCCTCTGCCCCACTTCATTCACTGCAGCAGCAACACATTCCTCCCACACAGCGTGTTTGGCTTTGTTTGTCAACCCTTTACCATTCGTTTAATTTCTAACAATTTAGCCCTGCTCTTTTGGTGTGAGGCTAAATCCAACCTTTGCTAACATGATCTAGGTAAGAGGAGAGATAAGTTTAAAAGATATTACAGATCGCTGGTGTGTAAACTCCTCAGCATCCTTAGACAAATCAAATGTAAGGACACCACTGGGGATGGTCTTCAGTCTAAGTCCATTTATGAATGCAAAAAATAATATTTTAAATTTAAACTTTATATTAAAACTTTTTAAACTATTATATGTTTTTGCATGTTTTTATTCACACAATTAATAAATTCTATTAGATTTATTAAGGTGATGTGGTGCACTAAAAAAAAGAATTCTGAATCCTAAAGTTAATACAATTTCAACATGCTGCACATTTAAATCAGCTCATAATACCCACCGTGTGTAGTTTTTAATGACTTAACAACCCAGCATATATCCATCAATCCATCCATTATTTCAATAGCTACTTATAAAATTCAGGGTCATGGGGAGGCTGAACCCAGCTGTCACATTTCAACATTTCCAGGAAAAATGACCCAGCTTTGAACTCACTGTCTTCACTGATGTCAACAGAAATGTCAGCAAAATATAAGATTGCACAAAACAGTATCTCTCAAATATTTTGTGTATATATTCCATGTTATTTGACTATTATTGGTGTGTTTTAAAACTTCTACTGATTATATTAAAATTAAGTCTAAAATAGCTTTTAATTCAAATATGGTTCCAAACCAAAAGAAAGTACCTCAAAACTGTGTTAAAGTACACTACTGCCCTCCTGCTGATGTCTCTGCTGGATTGCACAGAGCCAGTGTTTCTGTTTAAACTGAGTGTCACCTCCTGCTGTTGCTGACAATGTTTTATATCAGACATGTTGGGTTATAACGCAGCGGTGGCCTGTATGGGAAGGAGGTTTGTGGCTTGTCATTCCACAATCCCTCTGTGATCTGTTTTCCTGGCTGTGACTTTCCCTTCCAGAGGGCACTCATCTGGAGCGTTGACGCGAGGGAGCCATCAGCAGTGAGCAGCCAAGAGGAAGACACTGACAGGAAGAGGGATTAGAGCAAATTGACCTCTGACCCTCCCAAGTGCCACTTCATTGCCTCTTGGCAGAAAGAGTCTGAGCAAGCACATGCATATGCGTGCACACACACACAAAACACACAAAGCTACACATACATGTCCAAACCGCACAGATCCCAAAAATCCTTAATCTATCATATTATTGCACACAAGCGCAGCATCAGACCCTGTTTGACACTCTGATACGAAGCTGTCTTGGAAAGTGTTTATCAAAAGGTCTCCAACCTTTGTTGGCGCAAGCCATCCATTTAAGGTTATCAGCAAATGCAGACTCTCGTCCAATCAGGTAAGGGAATAACCGGACCTGTTTAAAGGACACATAGATGACAAGAGTTTTTGAGAAAGAAGGATTAAAAAACATGCAAAGTGATGTATCTCCTCAGTGCTTCATCTTCCTGTCCTGATTCTATCTGGTTCTGGAGAAAGAGGAAGCTATATGTTCTTTTAAATTCTCAGGAGGAAAGTGTGTCTTTGCACTTTTCTTTTTTTAGCCAATCCTTTTTAGTTTATTTTTATTTTTTCATCTTTTTTTGAGTTTATGTATTCAAATTAAATAAATTTTCCTTTGTTATTGTTTGGGCATGGGGGCATGTACAACTGTCCTTCTGAAGAACGCTGCGTGACACTTTGCCAGACCTGTACGGCTCATTGGCTCCAGATGCTTTGCTAAGCAGAAAGCATATAGAAAACACTGAAAGGCTGCCATATAGCAGCCCTCAGGGTGTATTTGCGGGGTGGGTGGGTAGGATGAAGGGGGGGGTGCCCTGCCAAACACTGCCCGGTGCTCTGCCAAAAGCCCCACACATATGCTTCACAGGACTGAACAAAAGCCCTTTAGCTGTTGTTTTTATGGCTCTGTGAGCTGCACAGCAGTTCATTTCATTTTAACTGCATTTAGGTCTTACTGAGAAAGACCAACAAAAGATTTTAAACCCAGTATTGAATCCACGAAGAAGTGTGGGGAGAGCACAGCAGAGGGGTAAGAGTCCTTTGAGCCTGAGCTGCTTGTACATGCAGTGCCCTTGAAAATAATTAATTTCCCATGCTTTATTCCCTGAGCTGTAATTCATCAACACACTGAAAAACATCACATTGACAACGATTTTTACACGAGTGATAATGAATTAAGAAACCAATTCCTCAAAACATCAGACCGGAGCTCCGGCTGGGATAATGTAAAATGTACATTTGATGCAAGAAAACTGCAGTGCAAGCAAAAAACTGTGATGCTTACAATTTAAAATTAGACAGAAAAGACAGTGTGATGGAGACGAATAGAAGGAGAGAGAGACAGCGGTTAAGACTCACTTTTCTTTCTGGCCAGTTGTATTTTTCAAAAACATCGTCATACATCTCAGTTGCCCCATCAGTGACGAGCATTATGGCCTGACTGCACACGCTGCCACGACCAGTCTGATTGAACTAAAGTACAAGGGGGGAAATGCATGACAGTAATATAGCATAACAGAAAAATCAAACAATATCTATGATGTTATTTACACATGAAATAAATAGAACTAGCATTATGTTGAAGTAAATAAACCTGAAAAATGTGGCACACTTGACTCAGATGCAAGAAGATGCAGTGCAGTAATTAAGTGGCTTATTGACTTGTAGCAGTGTAAATGTGAAGAACCACAGGAGTGTGAAGAGACAAGATCACAGGACAAATCCTGCTGAGCACACCTGTTCTTAACATATAATATGCATCTTTTCATTTCTGTTATCATTGGAGGACAACAAACAGAGACTGTGGCTGTATGTGTGAGGTCAGCATGACTCAGTGTCAGGAAAAACAAGGAAAAGGATGAAACCCTTGGCAGGTGCAGGTATTAAAAATTAGTTAGAAACATACAGCATACAGCAAACTCTTCTGATTGGGTAACTTTGGGTAAGGTTTCATCTAATATTAGAAAACGGAAAGAATGAAAGCAGTGACTAATGTGATCATCCACCACATCTGAATGTTAAAAAATGGTTTTAGTTCATCGTGTGTTTTTGCTGACAGGAGATCTTTTAAACTGTCAAAAGTAAAACATGAGAGTGGCGACAGTGAACCAGTATAAACATTATCAGGAACACCAATTTTTTACTTTGATTAGTTAGACCTGTGCCTTTTCTGACAAATGCCAGCAGAAAGCTCAGTTGAGATGTTGCTGGATGCCTGTCCAGCTGTGCTTGTTCCTCTTTTCAGGCTGTTGACTTGCTCGTTTTCTGCCAAGCATCCATTCTTTCTTATAAATTCTAAACTCTTGCTGTTAAAGAGTTAAATCCATATTCTTTTTTCAGAAAATATATTATAAATTAGTATTGGCAGAATGTTTTTTGTGTTTGCTGTGTTACGGTACTTTTATATCACTAGCTTTGTAAAGCAGTTGAATTTTGTGTGTGTGCTTCTCAGCTTTACTCTCATCCATCTCACCAGGCCTCGGTATAAATGCTGCAGAGCTTGTCAAGTGCAAAGAGTTTCTCTGTGATTCGGTCTATGATAGGATGCATTGTGACTTTATTCACTGTGCAGCGGTGTAACAGTGAATTTCGATGGTAAGCTACGGGCTACCTGATTACCATATTCATTGCAGAGCTTTAATTAATCTGACAAATGCAGAGGTAAAAGCTGCGCTCCCTCAGCTTCAGCAGCACTGCCAAAGCTTGCCTGAAAACAGGGAGATAAAAGCAATGCGGCGTGGCTCCTGGCCTTATCTTCTTTGTGTTCCAATCACACGTTATTAATCATTGACGTTAATTAGAGCCATTAATCACAGTTCAGAATAGATGTGTCTGTGTTTGGAGGGTGGAACGGGGATTGCAATGGAGCATTTCGGTGGGCGGCACACCTCCCAAATGCTCGAATATATTTGACTAGAGTGTGCTACTTTTTATGATTAGCTCGGTGTTGTACTTGGAGCACATTCTGACAGTGAAAACAAATGTGGCTTGTAAAATGAAAGTTTCCCTTGTGTTCGGGTCAAATGGAGCACTTGAATTAAATGAGAACGAAGAAGCATTTGTCTTGTGTGAGCACGTGCAAAAATTCATTACTTTTATGTCAAATTAATCAATAAATGAATTAAACTTTTTATAATAAAATTACAAATGCTAATAATCCAACATTAAAATGCAATCAGAAAATCAGAAGCTGTTTCACCTCCTTTGTAATAAGTTAATTTATTAGAGTATAGACTGAGAGGATGTTTGAAAGATTTGTCATTAAATGTCAGGCACAGTTTTTTTTTTACTGGAACTTACATCACTCAGGATCATGAAAGCTTCAGTCAGGGCTTCACCAAGCAGTCCGATCCCTTTGGCAAACAGCTTGTCCAGATGTTCACGGAAATGCTGACACATAACCACAAAAGTGGAAGAAGAAGTTTTTCAACTTTAGCTGCGTGAATTCGACCTGCTGCGAGACATATATTCATTAGTTTTAATAGGGACTCACGTCTTTATTGGTTCTGTCGGCCCGGACCAGCGTACCATTCAAACAAGGCTCCACATAGTGGATCTCCTGATTATACTGTGGGATTATAACAACCATTTAAACAGAAGAGATTTAAATAACCAATCTTTGTTTTTCATGGATGACTGCGCTCCAGTTATGCCAAATACAAGAACATTGTAGAAACATCTAAAAATGTGTTCATTAAAGTAACAGAGAGGGCCTGAGATTACACAGGAATATGAGAATCATTAATTTAAAGAAGTAAATAGTTTGTTTCGACTTTAACTTACAGCAATTATGTTGAAGAAGTCATCATCTCCCAGTGTGTCTAATATGGAGGAAACAGTCTGTCTGGCGATGGTAAGCCTCAGCCCCTTCATACTTCCACTAACATCAACTAAGATCACAACATCCTTGGGAGACGTAGCGGCCTGAATGTACCTGTGAGACAGCGTTCACTTAAAGCAGGGGCGTCAAATATTTTAATATATGGACCTTGTCTAGTTCAATTTAATCCAAAGGGACTAGGAAAAACCATCTATTATAAACAAAGTGTCTTTTTTTCTTTTTAGTGCAAAAAAAAAAGTAAAGGTACATTTTGGAAAAGTGTCAGTTGTGAGTGTGAGTGTCTTTAAAAATTGAATGCAATTAGTGTCTTCGATTTCCCACATCTAGTCCATCTGCTGTAATTGCATTCATTGTGCATTACAAATAATAGCAGTTGAGCTACAAAGGCACAAAACCTTCGCATGTAATTGCAGCTAAAAAAAAACTTTCAGATGATGCCAAGATCTAAAAATAAACTTTTGAAATGTCTTCCTTTGTTTATGTAATTTTGACCTCCTCACACCAGGGATAGTAGGAATATATATAAGATGACTTACACACTTCCTTGGACAAATAGACTAATGACTTCTAGAATCTAGAAGCTGTGTGATGTGCAAAACTTCTCAGGTACATGCAGGCTTACCACTTCCGATTTCTGCAGTCGAAGCCAATGACGCCATGCTCATCTGGATGCCACTTAACTCCTGGGGGGCAAATTCAGACAAATCAGAATTGGCAGAATTTTAAAGTAATAAAATAACATTGCTTCACAGAGAGCAAACACAAGCACACTGACAGGATATATTAATATGTAACAGTAATCAAAATATAAGTTCTTCATCTGTCAAGCCCTTCAGTAAGACACAGCATACTACATTGTTCCAGTTACAGATCATAAAGAGTCACACTTTAGTGCACTGGCTAATAAGCTACATATTGGGAGGTTTGTTAAATATGGTGTTCACCTTGCATGAATCTACATAAAAGACTGATAATGCACTATATTTTTAAAGCCACCAGATTTGTGAGGGGGAAAAAAACAAAGCTCTCCCACTATCAAATTTAGCCTGTGGGTGAATTTCTCTGAGCCACTGAGTGCTACTGTTGCCAAAAAACTATTAAAAAGACATTACAAGCTGCATTGTTGCAGTGGGCAACATGTTCCCTCGTTATGATGAACACACTCAGTGTGGCTTATCTCGAGTCAGTCCCACATTAACCATCCTGATGCAGTAGACTCACGAGGCTCATCAAATCTGGTTTAATCTAAGGATAAAAACACTCACCACAAAATAGCTGTTGAGACCTATTTATTTAAAGTTTAAAAGCTGCAGTGCTTGAAAAACCAATGACACTAAAAGACTCGACATCTCTGCAAAAACTGAAAGCTCTAAAAGGATAGCTGGGTCTGAATTAATTAAATTTTAATTTGATATTTGTGAAGATATGAAAAGACATGAAAAACACACAGATGTTTGGCCATGAACAACAGCCACACACAAATATATTTGTCTTCTCAGTTAGTTTCTTTAACAGAAACCAAAAACACAACAATTTGCTTGTCTTTTCATATTTAAGAAGATCCAGAAAAAAATGAACAATCAGGCTGAAAATATTAAAAGTTAATATCTGTTTATGTAAATTTCTTTCCTCATTTAATGCAACGTGTTCCCAAAACAAAGAGCAGTATTGTGGAGTGAGTAATAAAAACATGAATACATATATTAGCAAAAGACTGATGAGAAACATTTGGCCTTTAAAGATTCCCCGTTATACATTAATCACATAAAGCCTACATCTGTTAACAATCTCAAAAGGCATTTCTCATCACTGCAGCTTCTCTACAGTGAACAGGCAGCCTGTTTTACATCAGCGTAACCGTCTGAATAACATCGTCTGGATCTAAGAGATGTTACTGAGTGTGGCTGCAGACCAACTCTGGCAAATTCAGATTAATTGCAGTCTGTATATATGCATCCTCTCTGATGGTCTGTAAAATTACAACATTAGCCAAATTACCCCTTTAGTAATTCAAAATCATTTGTTCTGATCAGTTTTTTTTTTCACTGACAGTTGAGAGCTCCCATGGGATGCTCTTTCTCTCTCTCTCTCTCTCTCTCTCACACACACACACACACACACACACACACACACACACACACACACACACACACACACACACACACACACACACACATGCAGACTGACAGACAGATTGGCAGCACTCACCAGGGTACTGTCTGAAGAAACCTTTGGCACTCCCAAAGTACTGCCAGATAAGCGTTGGATCTCTTTCATAATTATCTACAAACACTTTATTCAGGGCCTCAGACCAGTAAACCCCGTTCACTATGTCAGGATCTGTATATGGCGGCCACAGGGACACACACACACAGGCATGGTGAAAGAAAGGAGAAAAAGAGAGAAAAGTAAATTAAATGGTGATAATGGTAACCATTCTGGTCACCATTACCGAGTGCATGGTTGACCTTTGTCCCTTATTGACCCCCCTGAAAGAGATACAATGCCTGTGACTAAATCATCCCTCCCTTCCTCCTGCTGGGTGACTCCCCTTTTGTGCTGTAAACAGAGAGTTATGGGGAGTCCATTAATGCTGAACAAAAGCCACACAAGCAATACACGGGAAGAGGTGAGAACAAGAAGCGACAGAGCAGCTACCATATGGGCAGCATCTTTCCAGAGCAGACTGCTGCTGCTTTCTTGTTATGTCTGGGCTCATATCGATCACCTATCTCCACTTCGCCCAGCCTGTCACACTGATACAGCTTCAGCTACCATTTCTCACTTTCACCACTTACTTTCCTCCCTCCCTCTCTCCTCCCCATTCATCAGCTTCCTGTAGGTGAATATCACTCACATAATCCTGAATTTAAGGCAGCCGCAGGCAACAGGAATACACACCTTTGTTGTACATGTTGGTGGGCACCTGGACAACACTGAGGCTGAGGTTGACTGAGAGGTTATTGAAATGGTAATTGGGCTCCAGGAGGAACTCTCCTCCTAGCTCCACATTATTGCCCTCCTCATCCACTTCATTGATCAGCACAGCATTGAAGTATTCATACTGCAAAAAGAGCAGACACAACAGATATTAGACATACAGATATGTTAACCAAAGCCCACAAAAACAAAGACAGAACAGTTACTGCACACACAAGACAATAATAACAATATTTATGTTCATATTTAAAATATGTAGTGGGGGAAATAATTATTTTATCCACTGCTGAATTTGTAAGTTTGTTCACAAAGTATATGAAGAGTCTAGAAGTTTTATGGTAGTTTCATTTTAATCAAGAGAGACAGAAAATCAACCACAAATCCAGAAAAAATACATTGTATAAAAGTTAGAATTTAATTTGTCATTTAGTTAAATACGTACCTGATCCCCGTCGAGCCAATCAGATTAGCTATTTGCCCATGTGGCACACAGATTACAATCAACCAATTACAGATACACCTGATCTCAACTCATTATGTATATAAAGCAAACTTGTACACAGAATTTCAACCTCTCAACCAATATGGGCAAGACCAAAGAGCTGTCAAAGGATGTCAGAGACAAGCTTGTAGACCTCTACAAACTAGCTACAAGACTATCAGCAAAAAACTTGGTGAGAAGGTGACAGCGGCTGGTGTGATTATTTAGAAATGGAAAAGATCTAAAATGACCATAAATCGCCTTCTGTCTTGTGCTCCATGTAAGATTTTGCCTCATGGGGTGAGGATGATCATGAGAAAGATGGTGGATCAGCCCAAACTACAAGGAGCTCATTAATGACCTGAAGGTAAATGAGACCACATTTACCAAGAACACAATTGCTAGCACACTAGGAAGTAATGGATCAAAATCTTGTATCACCTGTAAGGTTTTCCTGCTCAAAAAAAAAAAAAAAATGTTCAGGCCCATATTAAGTTTGCCAGTGGACACTTAATTTGTTCAGAGAAGACTTGGGAGAAAAAGCTATGATCAGATTCGGCTTAATTCAGTTTAGTTTTATTTATACAGCGCCTAATCACAACAACAGTCACCTCAACACACTTTATAATGTAAGGTGGAAATGCTGCAATAGAAAACAGAAAATCCCAACAATCATATAACACCCTATGAGCAAGTGCTTTGGTGACAGTAGGAAGGAAAAACTCCCTTTTAACAGGAAGAAACCTCCAGCAGAACCAGGCTCAGGGAGGGGCGGGGCCATCTGCTGTGACCAGTTGGGGGTGAGGGGAGGCAGACAAGACAAAAGACATGCTGTGGAAGAGAACCAGAGTTTAATAATAACTACTGACTAAACGCAGAAAGGTGTATATACACAGGATTCAGGGTCACCTGATCCAGCCCTAACTATATGCTTTAGCAAAAAGGAAAGTTTTAAGCCTAATCTTAAAATTAGAGATGTTGTCTGTGTCCTGAATCCAAACTTAAAGATGATTCTATAGAAGAGGGGCCTGAAAACTGAAAGCAGGATTTTGAATTCTGGATTTAACAGGGAGCCAATGAAGGGAAGCCAATACAGGAGAAATCTGCTCTCTCTTTCTAGTCCCTGTCAGGACTCTTGCTGCAGCATTTTGGATTAATTTAAGGCTTTTCCAGGGGTTTTTAGGACATCCTGATAATAATGAATTACAGTAGTCCAACCTAGACATAATAGATGCACAAAGTAGTTTTTTTAGCGTCACTCTGAGACAGGATGTTTCTAATTTTAGAGATGTTGCGCAAATGGAAGAAAGCAGTCCTACACATTTGTTTCATATGTACATTGAAGGACATGTCCTGGTCAAGAACGACTCCAGGATTCCTCACAGTGTTACTGGAGGCCAGTGTTATGCCATCCAGAGTAAGAATCTGATGAAATCCAAATCTAGCTCTTTGGCATCAACTCAACCTGCCATGTTTGGAGGAAAGAGAAATGCTTTGGATCTATTTTCTGCTAAGGGTACCAAACTGACGGACCAACGGATAATATCTTGAATGAGAACCTCCTTCTTTTAGCCAAAACACTGAATCACGGATGGGTCTTCCAGCATCTTATCCAGAAAAATTAGGCATCTTAGACCCTAAACCCCAACCAAAATGACCTTTACAAATGTTAACACTCATGTGTGCTCTGTCTACATCTGCAGGTTCCAAACCATGAAACCAAAAGAAAAATTAAACAATGGACACAAATGGCATCAAAAACAGACCTTTCTAAAGCAGATTACAGTTAGCACAGTTGTTGTTTTTTTCTTTATATATATTTCTCAGTTTGTCAAAAAAAATTGGCACTGGATGTGCAAACAAGGACTGACTATGAGTAGAAAGTGAAACCCAACAATTTTTCTGTCCTGTCCTTCACTGCCTGCTGCTGCAGTAAAAAGACTACCTCATCCCGTGTGAGCGGCCTCTCTGTGGCCTCTAGTCCTCATTGTCTGCACTAAGAAAGAGAGCGTGAGAGATGGGGGAGGCAGGGAGGGAGGTGAGATGGGTGATGGACTCTCAACCATCCCTCCTAGGAAGAGGGGGAGCAAGCGGGCATCGTCATCAAGCAGCCTCTGACAGCTCATACCACGCCTGAGCAGCTCTCTGACGAGCTGTGGTGGTGGTGGGGCGGGAGGAGGCGGGGCGGCTGTGGAGGAGGAGAGAAACGTGCACCCTCAGCAGAATTGAGTGCTGTAGAGAGGCACGTTAACCACCAGGGTTATTACTGTAGAGCAGGCCATGGGACACTGCAGCTCTCCGAGACGGCCCGCTGACTCTTACACCACTGCAGTTAGCTGTAGGCCTTACTGCAGAGATCTGCCCTCCATTACAAACAGCTAGGCCTTACTGTATAAGCAGGCTCGACAGCTGCAGCTATCAGGTCTCACTAAACTTTGCTGGATTTAACAGCCCTTAATCTTCACACTACTCTTATCATATAGAAGTTAAAACTTGTTAGTTTCAAAGCTTTTGCTTTGTGTGATGTGATGAGTCAGATTGTTCATGGGGGAAGTGCTGCTTACAACATGAAGTCAAACAGTGAAACACTGTGATAAATTCATTTATAGTAAGTATTTATAGTATAGCATCTTTAGAGATAAACATCACAAAATGGTTCACAATGAAATGCCAGAACAGAAAAACAAAAGTATTACTAGAGAATTAGCATAATTGTATATGAGTGTGATTATACAAACTTAAATCTTTGTGGTGTCTATAAAGAGCTTTGTTGTTTTTGTTGTTTAAATGAAGTGATCCAGATTCAAACATAGTTTTTTAAACCAATGTTAAAACATCTGAAGTAGAAATAAAGGAATTCTCACAAAGCCTTAAAAGTATTTTTAAAAACATGCACAAAGTCAGACTTTATGTTGTTTTAATGTTTAGAGAAATTTAGAGCCTGTATGAAACAATTTTATTGATGTGTCTTGTTATGCATTTGTATTAGGAGACAGAATAATTCTAAAAGAATGATCTTATGAACAATAACTTTATATTGCTCATATTTTAATATTTAATACTTTCTTTTAGGCCTACTGAAAGGAACACTGACACCCCCCCCCCCCCCCCCCAAAAAAAAAAAGAAACTAAATAAGGCTCTACTGTACAAATGTTTCGTTTACACCATCAGACCGGATCCACACACCCTTGAATTGCACTCAGGTCAGCACAAAACATCTGAGTGTCCTGAGACAAAGCAGCTGAGATAAGAGCAGCCAGCTTATCTCACTGTGGTCAGTGAAATGGTGCGTGAAAAATGTGTGGTGTCAGAGGAGGCGAGGTTGGCTGAATGATGCCAAGAGGAGTACTATAATGACATCACATCATTACCGCAGGTGGATATTGAATTTTCCTTATTATTTTTTATGGCCTTTAAGCTGAAATGGCTGTGTGATAGGCCTGTGTGATAACTGTCAAGGGCTTGGATGAGAACTTTTCTTATCTAAGAGTGTGCAACAATTTATGTGTACCAATGCAGCCACGGGAGGATCACGAACAACTGAAAAATAAAAAACAAAAAAATGAAATAAGATCTTCAGATATTTCAGGAAATAATGTTTTTGACAAAAATATAAAGAATGTAATATTTATGTTTCTTTGAAGGGACTCATAAATACATGAATGCATAAAAGATATAGTTTGGTTTGTGGATTATTGCTTTGAGTCTGATAAATCTTCACATTTCCTACAGATCTTATTTCTTAAATATAAAATAGAGGAGGTTGGGGGTATTTAAGTATAAGCCAAACCGTTTCAAATAGGTTAAAGACAAAAATACTTCTTCTTTATTTCACTGGTCATATATTTCTTTTAAGGTAGCATCTCTCCCTCTTGTCCCTCTTGTTTTGTGGATGTGAACAGCAAAGAAATGGACAGGAGAACAAGGTGACAGAATGTATTCATATGATGTAAATGCTTCTATTAACTGTAAAGTGCTCCAGTTATTTCAGTGTTTTGTTGCTCGAGTGGTTTTCCAATCTACAGCCATGGAAGTGAAACAATGCGCCACGCAAAAGAGTTTCATTTATCTCTGTCCAGTGGACGGAGAGAGAGCGAGGGAGAGCGGTAACAAACGCCAGAAATACTGCATTCCCTCTGCAGAGACCAGGGAAGCTCTCAGCGCGCACTGGAAATCCGCAATGAGAGCCGCTAAATAATGTCCCCAACAAAGCCCGAGCGCATGAGCAGATCCTGTGAAGTATAATTAAATTTAGAATGACTTGTCTCCCTTCCCTTTTCTTTCTGGTTAACCTACAGACCGCCCTCTAATAGACTACCTTACCTGAGGGGGAAAATTGGTGGTACTACAAAATATAACACCATGCACAACAACCCGAAGCCCATAATTGTGCTCGCAGAGGGTGAGATCTTAATCTCCACTGCGTTCTAGTTAGTGTTAATTACAGTATGTAAAAGCTTAAAGGCTCTGCAGCCTAATTTAAAAAAAAAAAAAAAAAACATGGTTATGAGTTATGGCAGTATTGGCGCCGCAGCCTTCACTGTGTGAGGCTTGACTTATCAAAGAAACATTATGTATCAAACCGCTGGCAGGACGTCAGAGTGAAGGGCGCTGCCAACGCAATTAAAGACTTTTAGGGCCTATTACCCTTCTCTCACCTTGCAGCCGCTCCTCCCCTCACCAACTAAAAGATGATTCATCGTGATCTATGACAGTGACACGCCACTTTAAAAAAAATCACGTCTTTTCTTTCCTTTTCTTTTGCAGCCTCACCTGCAGGTCGGGATTTTCCTCATGCTGATGATGCGCTTCTTCGGCCGCCTCCACGAGTCGCTGAGAGGAGAGAAGTGTTGCTTAATAAGAGCAAAACTTTTTAAAAAATGCATTACAAACTCTTCCGTTCATACATGGTGACTGTACAGAAACTGTTAAAACACTGCGTAAAACTTGGCGTAGCTTCGAGACTTCCACAAATTTCCCCCGAGGCGTTAACACTCTGCTGCTTTATTTTTTTTTCTGTTTCTCAGACTTGCTGTTTGGACATTGCTCTGCTCCTCGATAATTTCCAAAGCGCAGCGAATGACATTTCACCAAAGAGGAACGTGATCGAGGACCGTAGCACTGCTTTAAATTAAATCTTAAAATGAAATCGGCAGCATGTGAAGATTTCTGTCAGCGCTCTCCAGAACTTACGAAAATGATATGTTCTCAAAATTCAGTCGATTAATTCTTGACTGTCCTCGCAGCATTTTAAAGGGGAAAATGTACATAAAATATAGGCAACTGCTGCAGAGAGCAGGAGCGGAATGATTGATGGAGGCAGGTTGGAACGGGATTTTGATGCCTTTCACCAAAGCAGAGCTAACTTCTGGAATAGATTGATTCAGAGAAATATGCTTGACTCCGGGTTTCCCGGGAAACCGCAGGTAAGCAGGTAATTAACATCTGTCACGCGTGTCAAAACAAACTGCTATATAAACACAACTGCGGCTTTTTCCGCCGACTCCTGAGGATAAATTCAATTGACCCCAAAGCGAGTTCTAGTGGTGTCAGCAGTTGTCGAATAAAAGCAGCAGGAAATAGGTTAAATCTATTTTATTTTATTTTATTATTTTTTTTATTTTTTGTGGTAGGCTTGTGTATGAATGTCTTTTTTCACCCTTAACACTTGAGAACAGCGTCGATTTTCAATTTGGAGCAAAGCGACGACGCAGCCAGACTGAGATAAACCTGAGACTGATTTTGTTTTTGCACGTGTCCGTTTATTTATATATTTAATGTGTATTATTCAGCCGCACTTCAAACTGATTCCAGCCAGGGTTTTTTTTATTAAATTAAATCTGTGTATCCGGTGTCATTTGTGGCCCGAGTTGCCATGAATTATCGCGCACATGGGACAAGGCGCAGGGAGATAAACGTTATCATTTCCCAGCAGTTCGTGCGAGGCGTAGCATTAAAATGGTTACAAGCTCCTGTGCGCTGAGGTCGCAGACAGGCTGCTGCTGTGAGGCTTGACTTCACCTCAGGCCCAGACTGTAACAGACTGCATTCACGACAACACTTCAGATCCACGTAATCTCTCAAAGTTTCTCAGATCGGTGACTACTCTTTTTATTTTCTTCCTGGTATTCACGAAGTTACGTATTATTGTTACCAAAAAAAATGCACATAAAAAAAGCAAAGCCAGCAAAAGTCATTGTGGTCACTGTTACTGAGGATAACCCCTGTAAATTTTCATACTCCCTTTATGAGAAACAAAATAAGCATAAATTGTTGACTTGATCAGACTCCAGATTGTTTCTCAAAGCTAAACTCTGACTGACACAGTTAGAGCTGCTTTTAATTGTCAGGTGCGTCAGAAAACATTAAACGTTGAAGCTCAAGTTAAGTAAATGAGAAGGGAAGAATAAAAAAAAAAATCTTATTTCAGCAAAAAAAAAAAAAAAAAAAAAGAGGAAAGGAAAAAGACTGATTTCACCCCTATCCCATACATGCCCTTACCCTGACAAATTGAAATGAATATATTGTACCATAAATGTATTTTTCTGATAAATAAAAATTCAGTAACACGGCCTACCCTTGTTGCTTCGGCTTTTCTCCGGAACATTTCCTCCATCTTCACAGCCAAGTTCTTGACCACTTTCATACCATCAATCTCTTCCACTCTGACTGACTTTTCAAATTCTTTATATTTCTGAAAATAACCAGAAGAATCATAAAGTGTGGTGCTGACAGGGGCAACAGCTGTGTGTCCTGTAACATGGAGAGCATAGTTTAAACGTAATGAGATCTCAAGACTGATTAACCCATTCCTTAGATCTTACTCAGCATGACAGGGAAAGAAACAGATAATTAACATCTTCTGTGTGTATATTTGTATGCATATTTAAGCCTTATTGTTTCACTGTATCCACTATAGAAATGAGTAAATTGTTAAACAAGGTTTAAAAGCTTTCACAGGTTGGCTGACGGGCTGCGTGCGGCTAGTCTCAGGTGAACATAAAATCCATGCTGGGACACAGAATGACTGATGGTCTTTATCTGGTCTCAGTTACTGGCTGCACATGCCGCATCTTCCTCGCTGATTGGCTGGAGAAGGCCATGTTGGGTGGCCGGGGAGGGGGTGGAGCTGGATCTGAAGGCTATGCATGGTAAGAGGATAATTGAAATGGAGTCAAAGCACAGAAGAAAGATAATAACGTGTCAAGCTTGGGCGACTCTGGGTAATGAACTACACCTCACATAATGCTGATTCTGCTGGATGCACAGGACCTCCAGTGATACAGAACAAAGCCCGTCACAGCTCGAAGGAATATAGCATTACATAATCCCACACCTGCCTGCCACACACACACACACACATACACACACACATGCCAAGTAAAAACAAAAAGCTTGATCCTCCCACACTCTCCAGTCAGCTACTTCATGCACACATCCAGCAATCTTATCTAAAAATAAACACAAGCCACTAAAGGCTCGTAGCACGTCCAACATTACATGTTACGGGGACAGGATATACAAAAAACACACACAAACCAGTACATGAGGCGACAAATTACCTACTGAAAGGAAGAGTGTGGACTTGCAGTGGAGCAGAACAGTTCATTTCACGCCTGTCCTCCTCGCCCCAGCACCCTGAGTCCCCAGTCCTACCCCAGACCCCCACCTTCCTACCTCCCACCCCTCCAAGTCATCAAGTGGAGGTTAAGCCCCATCCATCAAAAACACTCATCACTATTATTGATTAGAGTAATGACCAATGCTTGAGTGCTGGGAGCCGGAAGAGCCAGTCTTTTCCCCCTTCTTTGTGAAATCGGGTAAATCACCATAAAAAGCATCTAATGATCAGCCTTAATGACCAGCCCCTAACGACCCGTCAGTTCCCTCACAGCTCACTGCTTTGTGCTGACTGGTTCAGTACAGCTCTCTCCAGATATGCCTCCATGAACCACAACATAAGCAAAGTGCTTACATACAGACAAAGAAAAAAAAGTATATTTGCAGGGCATCATGAAAAAGTCTTTTTTGTTCCAATTTGATAAAAAAAAAAAATAGAAGGGGAGCTTTATATACAGCTGTGTTTCACTTTCAACCACACATCTTAGCTTAAATTCAAAAGAAGTCACCTCAGAACAAGAAGATCCTAGGCTGGGACCCTGAAGACGTCTTCTAATTGCAGTTTGAACACTCTCTCCATGCTTGCGTGGACTTCCTCTGGGAAGTCCGCCTTCTTCCCACCCTCCAAGACAGGCGGGATTCTTAATCCTGCTGCTGCCCTTGACTGAGGTGGTGCCCTCAGAGCTGGAGTTGACACCTGGACGTGGCGCTGTGATTGCCCACAACTCCTAAAATAGCAATGTGGATCAATGCATTAGTATTAGCAAGAGTCATGCACAGATTCATGTACTTAACAAGAGGAAAGTAAAGGTTATAAACAGCAGACCGGGAATATGGAAGTGTTCTGACAAGAAAAATGGAAACACTGTAATACAGTCCTCTATACCAGTTTTGTAATTAAAGCCTCATATAAATTTAAAGATTTCCCTATTTTTATTGCCACACATATGAAAGGATAACTCGAATATGACACCACCACAAAGAACAGCTTTACGATACAGTGAAAAAGAACCTGAATATTTAACTGTAGCTATACAGCACTGGCGAGCTCCTGCACTGCACCGCATTACATCACACTTAAGTGAGAAGGTCAGGAGAAGGAGTATGCACACTCAAAAACTTACTCAGTAAAAGTTGCTTTTCAGTTTAGAGACACGCGGCATGCTTACAGCATTCATCTCTTCAAGCTAAGCTGAAATTGCTTGTACAACCTTTCAACATACAAAGTTTTTTTTAAACTTTTTTCACTTCAAAATTAGATGATTCAGCAGTTTGAAGTTAGACTAAATATGTGGGAGAATCTACAAGATTTCCAGAGACACAGCCATTAAAACACAGAATGTCCACTTTGACTTGTTAGCAGCAATAAAACATGACTGCATGTTATTTTCCCAAACGCTGGGATTCATAACTGTCATCCTAACATTCATGCAGGGTCTTTACCTTACATCATAAAGCACTTGGTGACTGTTGTAATTCGGTGCTTTATAAATACAATTGAAAAACCCTCACTTGGGTTACTGCAAATAATTTGGTGTTTTTTTCTTTTAAATCTTTTTACCTGAACCCTGTAAAAAAATAATAATTTGAAGTCTTTGCACACAGTGCTATAAGCCTGCACAGCTATTCTGTATTCATGCACAGCTCCTACAGCTGTTTGCTTTGCAGTCCCTGGTTTGGTCACTTTTAAGGGAAACCTGCAGTTTACCATTCATCCCGAATGAACACTGACCACCTTTTTACACCTCAGGCCTGTGACTACAGCGCACACCTCTGCCATCATGTGGTCAGAAAGTTAAATCTACTGCATTGGACCGTCGCTCATTCTCCCGAGGTTTCACTTGTTCATCTTGTCACTCCCCTACACCCTCTATCAAACTCCACCACACTTATTTAATTTGTCCCCTTGTCACAATCATATCCAGAGGTTGAAACTCTTGACTCCAGAGAGTTAACTGGAGACATGAGATGAGAGAGGAATCAGAGCCATGGTTAATGGGCCGTATCATGAACAAATACACACACACACACACAAATGTGTGCATGCGCACAAAAACACATGCACACACATATACACAGAGTGCTCTACCAAGCACACCTGAGTCTCCTCCAGAATAACGCATCAGCATTCAGCTGAGACACGGAAATGTCTCTGCAGTCATTAGATAGCACTACAGCATACAATGGATGTAACTGCATGGCATTCAGACAAAGGAAAAATCCATCCATGTTAAAAAATAACATAAAGGAAATCTACCTTTTGCAGTAGCTGGGAACCAGAATATTTAGCAGATATTGATTTAATTTCTCCCCCAAATGCAGAGGCCCAAAGCTTTACGCTGAGAAAAAAGACAGAAAACGACAAGGCAATTTATCCAACAGTTCTCTACATAAAAGAGAAGAAACAAAATTTAACAAGAAAAGACAATAGAGTAGAGAGTACTTTGAGTATTTAAAATATGAAATCCTTTTGATCTATCATTTTTAAGCTTCCTTTATGAAATAATCAGTGAGATTATTGAAGAAGATTATCATAAACCTTCACTTTCCTGATAAAAGTTTATAATCTGATGATCTAAACTACAGTTATTGAACCTTCTTATATTAAACTGTAAATAACGTCTACGTGGCATCAAAATTTTGCACTGTGAATATTAAATTAACATCATTTCAGCTGACGAACTTGCCTATTTATTCCTAAATGGGAAGTAGATTTATTTAATGATATGCTAATTTTAAAAAGCCCATGAAACACTGAATACATGTTTCAAAAATAATGTGTTGCAGGTCAACTGTCTCCATGTGCAAAACAAACTTTGGTAAAAAAAGATAATCCTTCTAGCGCTTCCCAAATGGTTTCTCAAATATCCAAAGGGGGAGATTTTTTTTTCCTTTGCACAGTTTTTATTTGTTTTCAAAATCTGTCCATTTCACATTAAATTGCACCTTAAATGAACTTGCTAGGAGAAAAAAAGTATTTTTAAAATATTTTACAGATAGATGCACAGCACTAACTTCCATATAAGTGAGCGTTAACTGCAGTGGAAACTAGATTTATTTACATCTTACACTTTATTTTAGATTTTACAGTCTTTGATTTAGACATTTTCAGAACAAATGAAGCTTGGTAAAAACTTATTTCATTAAATTATACAGCATTGAAATAGGTGTCTACAATCTGCTACAAATAGGCCTACAAATAGTTATAACAAAGAAAATGTAAATCACTTGCAGCTAAACAGTTATGTGGGCATTAAATTACTAGATTACACTTGTATAGGACTGGGTGGGGATTCCAGCTATAACACTTCACACTTATGTGTGTTATTATAATGAAGAGTGTGTCTTCTTTATTGCAACTCTTAAAAAATAAAATGATAAAAAAAATTTCCCTTTAAGAAAAAGATGCTGTAGTCCATCATATTAAAATGTCTTGTTTTATGAAAAATGAATAGGAGCGTCATGCTTACATTTATATAGTATATAAATGTAATGACAGCAAATGCAGGTATAACTGTAGATAAACAGGTAGCATTCACTGCAAAGAACGTTTAGGTCTACTTCTGCGGTTTAGTTTCCAGATATATCTAAATTCCTCAACCTTATTTTAATTTTTACAACATTTTTTGACATACATCCAAGAGACAAGCGGTATTTTATGAGATGCAAAATACGTTTGTTACTAGATACATTCATTTAAATCTAGAACATAATGCATGATTTGAAACGCGGACGTTGTGGTAGTTTAATTATCTGTAAGTCACAAATCGACACGTTCAATGCGAATCAAAGTTGCACAGCAGTTTCTCACTCACACTGACAGAGGGATCCCTTGCTGGGACCCTACCACCTCTACCACATTCAAGCCGACGAAGATCCAGAGCAGAAGAAAGCTGGTGCTGCACACGTGGGAGAACAGGATCCTCCAGTTTCCCTCCATCTCCAACTCTCTTTATAAAATGTGGGTACAGTAAAATCCAGTCCCGGCACCGTGCTGGACCGCTCGACCCCAGTGCACCTTCTCAAACCCGCGCTTCTGCCAGCACGTATCCTACTGTACACGGCTGTATGGACGAGAGAGAGAGAGAGAGAGAGAGAGAGAGAGAGAGAGAGAGAGAGTATTACACTCCAGCTTGTCTCTCCAACCTCTCTGCTCCATTGCCTTATCTGAAAATGGGGGGAAAGCCCTTACTCGGCTCTCCGGTGCAGGAATCGCGATTTCTGTGTGTGAGAAAGCCTGAAAAGCTCGGAGAGGCAGGAGATCACTTATATCTAGCAAGACTTCATGCGTTTTCATTTCCATCTCAGCAGAGCAACACACAGGTGTATGAGACTCTGAGCTGCAGAAGGGGGGGAAAGCACAATGCTTTACTTCTGTACTTGTCTTCTGTCAGGTCGAAGGAAACTGGCACTGAATTGTCCTAAAGTTGTAGCATTAACGCTGACGCAGCAGTATAACTGTACACGGCCGCTGGACCGTGCTGCCTCCAGTGTCCAATCTTTTGCCGGTATAAAGGTAATCAGGTGGTGCAAAACGTACTTTCTCTTTTTAAACACATATAAATGGTTAAATATGAATTCTGCTTGGCGTTTGAAGGGGGCATTGTTCACATAAATTGTGGCTCTGCGGGTAATAATGAGACTGCAGATGTGATGAAAGCTTCCGCACTGGCTGCACAACAAAGGAAGAAGAAAACATTCAGTTATTTGGTTTAGCGAAGATGCGGGTAGTCAACCAGAATGAAAGAGAAGAAACACTAATGGGTAACCGTGGAGGGGGGAAAAAGAAGCTCGTCTATGATTGGATGAAATCCTGCCGAATGAATCAATCATGGTCACTCAGTGGCAACTTTATTTTAAAAACGTCAGTCCCGCGAATTATTTGGGGAGTTGTGAATAAGCTCCTCTCTTGTGGAAACAGTGAAGGTGCAACTAAATGGCTTGCAATAAAAGTGTTGGATTGTGCGCAGTTTTCACTCTCTGGTATTCAGTCAGGCCGAAAGATGTCCCCATCGTCCTGCACCTTAAAGGCTGATTAGGAGGCGATAATGATGTCAAGGCAGCAGGCGGGTTGATGCAGCACGCCTCCCCTCCACCATCCCCCCCTCCGTGCCACCATCACCTCACCGGGAATCCTGTTTCGACTTGAAGCTTTTATTAGTTTAGTAATTGCATCATACATCAAAGTTGTGAGGAGCCTCTGCTGCCTGCGACGTGTCGATAAGGCGCCCGCATGTTGGATGACGGACAGTATCATCCAATGTCTTCTCTCTGACCGCCCGCTCTGTTCAGCGGCTCCCAGAAAGCTTTAATTAAGTAAATAAAAGCAACTCGCTCTTATTATCCTTAAGGTCCTTTGCTTTTATCGAGCTAGTTCAAGACGCTTACTGTAGCTCAAGGTGTGCTGTCCTTGTGCAAGCAGTGGCATGGTTTGAGGTTTTCATGTATTAGGATACAGAGTTCATTGACTACATTTCTTATGATCTCCACCCACAGAATGCAGCTTGGGTATATTTCAATATATCTTGTTCTCGTCGCTGCAGTGTTTTATGTAAAGCAGCCTATAGAGAACCTGAGTTATTCCAGGGTCTCTTTTTAAGCATAAATCTGTGTTTTCAGGTAAAAATTTATTTACTGATCTGTAAATTTTACTGCCCCTATCAGCTGAAAGTAGAGTCTGATTAGCTTAAGTCATAATTCAGCTAATCAGGTGCTGAGTTTGATTTACAGCAGCATGAGATAAAATATGATCAATTGAGGTTTGTCTAAGCAACTCTGGTTTATAGTGTATCAGAAAAAAAACGTGATTCTAGGGGAAAGCAATCTATTTCCTTGATCATTCTCTGATCCCTGACACTTTTCCTCCTGAACTCCAGCTTGATTGCTTTTACTTCCAGTCTATATTGGTCCTCATGGACCCTCTGGTCCCACCCCAGAAAACGTTCCCCAAAAGACAGACTTCCAAGCAGTAAAACGTAGTCAAGGTGTAGTCATAATAATATTGTGAGGGGGATGGATTTGGTCCATGCCCTTTGACCTCTATTGTCATGATATGGATCTATGTTACCTGATATCTGAACAAGTTGCCTAAATGCAGGCTTGTTTTTTTGTTCTTGTTTTTTTTTTAAACAGGTTTAGTTTAGTTTAGTTTAGTTTAGTTTAGTTTAGAGTGGCTTGAACTTGATTCTTCTGTAGTTGAAAAGACCCTGGAGTATTTGTGCTTTGTTGACCTCTTGGATTACTGTCTGGGCTCTTCTGAAGTCTGTTCATTTACTGTCCAGCCTTGAGCTAAAGGTATACCTGAGACTACATGCTTGTTAGGGCAGTTGGTGTTTATATGCATTACTTTAGGTAGGTGTGTAAATGTTGAACTGGGCTGAATGATAACCATTAAGAAAGTAATGGTTGAGACACCTTCATGAATGGGAAAAACAGAGGGCTGCAAACACTGAATACACTCAAGAACAAAAAGGCCAGGTTAGACTCTGTAAAAAAAAAAAACAAACAAACAAACAAACAAACAAACATCTAAAATAATCCTCAAGTCCACAATTCTGTTTGGAGATATGATACCATGATTGACTGGCACCAGAAAGATGGGAAGAGAAAATTAAGGAGAAGGAGAGAATCAGCTATCTAAAGCATGCCAAATATCTGATGAACATGATGGAGACCATGTTATCACACAGGCATGTACGGTTACCAGTGGAACCAAGCTATTAGTGTTTGTTGATGATGTGACTTGAGATACAAGTACAGAGGCTGAAGTGTACAGGCCTATACTCTGTTTAGATTCAGCCAAATAATGTTAATTAAACAGACCAGACAGCACTTGGATAGTGAGTTTCTTAAGACAAAAAAATGGGATGTTCTTTATTAGCAAAGTAAGTCACCTGATCTCAGCTGCTTATTATCGCAGATAACAAGCAGCAACTAAACGTGGCTGCAGTAAAGATCTGGCAAAGCATCTCAAGAGAGGAAACACAGCAACTGACATCAAAGTATTAAAATTAAATATTACCAATATTATCTTTGAAATTAAGTTAGATCATCAAATTACCGTTGTGTCTCTGAAAATGAACATACAGTAAATGGTTAACTGAAAGCAGTGTGAGTATCTGTATTTACTGTCCTCAACTAAAAGTAAATATTTCCAAATTTATTTCGCAGAATTTATAATATATATATTATATATTGTACATTGTTTTGTTAAACACAGATCTACCCACCAAAGTCATGTTATACCATGCATAAATACAATATTACATGCAAGCTAAATAACAGCTGTTAATTTTACTGTGTGCATACTTTATTAGCAGGGTAACAATAGCATCAAGGTAAAAACAGAAAAGTCAGAAAAGTCAAACAAGGGCACTGAAGGAACATGGAGTGAGGAGTAGTGACACAGTAACACACAATTGCACAAAGTGCTCTCTAGTTACACAAGTAAGATTAGTACAATAGCTTTCCTAAGAGCTGTCAACAACAATACGGTCTTTATGAGCAGATAGATTTACCCAGGAGATGTTCTGGATGTGTTCAAATCTGTCAAAAATATTTTGGGGAAGTAATTTGGAACAACAACATTTCAATATCAAAGTGCTTTCAGTGATCTGAAAACAGTTTTAACATTCTCATAAAGATATGAAAAGTAAAGTTTTCCTGGATGAGACAATTTCCAAGAATTCAAGTAAATGTTAACCGACAACAGTACGGCCTCTGATAGTGGGATGGGCTTCTTTTTTACCACTTAGGTAAGATTTTGTTTCAAAATGAAAGAGAAGTGCTGTCATCTGAATAAACCCAAGACCCAAACAGTTGTAATCTGTGTCTTGACTTGATTGAAAATAAGCCTCTTAAAGGGTTAAACATCGGACACCTCTTGGCATGTTCTCTTGATAATCTTGAGGATTAACCTCACCTTGCAACCCCAGCAGTTGGGGATAACTTAATTCAGGCCACTTCCAATGGTCATTCGGTCTTATGTATTCAGTAAAGGCCATGACTGAGTGAACTCTTCTGGCTTCCTGTGCCATATGTTATTAAGTCTAATATATAAATACAGATCACATTTCATCATCAAAAATCGGTTATGTTTTTTTCTTTACTTTTTAATCACTGCTGTGAATTTGTGTAACACATTAATTAGTAATCCAGTTAGCAGTGAAATAGTAATATAATAGTAATATTAAACTTGTAACGTGTTGTTATAAATAAATATAGATCAAATAAAGATATTTATTTTTACTTGATGATTAGGTTCAATCCTAACCTTTGCACTTGTTAAAGTGTTTTCATCTTGTTGTTGTTTGTCTGAGTTCTGGGTTTAGGTGGAACTTTAATACAGAGTTATTAATAGCACATCACCGTAATCCTGAGTCCAAACAGCCGTTACATGAGTTTGTAGCTAAAGCGTAACCGGTTACTTCATCGCTTGTTTAATCGAATCTCTCTTTAAGAACTAGTCTTAAGCCAGCCTTCAGAATAAACTTGATGCACACAGAGAGACAAAATTGTTCACATCAAACTAATTCCACATAATATAATTAATGCAATGATATATTTACCATTGTCATTATCCTACGCAACAAGCACTTCATGGCTTTGTCACCCTGAAGTAAATATTTTATTCATATAGACTATAAAAATACTCAATATATATGTTTTGCTTTCTGACAGAAATCTGTTATTAGTAATATAGTTTCAAAATTAAGTTTGTTGAAGACATTTGTATGCCAACATTCAAGAGAAAAATATTTTAAATCCTCGGACCATTTTGTATAACCCTTCCTTCCCCAACTCACTCAAATCCTAAAGATAAAACTACTCTTGAAGAAAAAAGGATAATTTAATCACATTTGTTACACTATTACTGTCATTTTATTGATCTGAAAAATAATTTCCAAGAAAGATGATCATGTTTCTTACGCTGCTGTATTCAAAATTAGCAACTTAGAGAGTTTAATTATGCCTATGCTTTTTCTATACAGAGCAGTAGAACTAAAAGATGCATATCTGAAAAAGTTATAGTTTGATTTTTTTAAATATATATATGTCCTCATCTCAAGAAGTCACTAGGATGAGTGAGAAAATGTTTCTCCCACAGAAAACGCAACGTCTAGATGAACAGAATCAACTTTTTGGGGCACACAGTCTTAATTACAGTAGTTAGCACATGTTGTGAAACACCTCTCTCTAAGCATTTCACAGACAACTAAATCAGCAGTCTGATTTAGTTGTCCTCTGTGAGGGGGAGCAGTCACAAATAATCTTATATTATTGTATTTTTATTTTTGTTGTATTGTCTTGTTTTTCTTCTGTACTTGCTCAGTGGCTTGAGCGCAGCAACAAGCACTGCCTGTTTAAATCCTTTTACAATTAAGAAAAGGGTGGGGGATCAAGGACCATCATTTTGGAGGAATTACTCTTTGGTAAGTCCAGATCTGGAGGATTTATTCTTAGACTCGAGTCGTCTAATCTCCACTGTCACACTCGAGTAGTGAGATATTGAACTCTGAGCACCTCCAGGGAAGAAAAGACGACCATACCACTTTTTTTTTCTATAGTTTTGCATCCATGCAGCACTCTGGATCTTTGCAAAATGCTTCTTTTTACCTGGGTCCGCAGGGGGAACCCTCTCTTCCACGGGCTGGCTTCATCATTCTGTCCATCATTATGGCCATTTTTACTGGTCCGGCCATCATCCTCAACGCTACAGTGATTATTGTGTCCCTCATGTACAAGCAGCTGAGGCAGCCGCTCAACTATGCTCTAATGAACATGGCTGTGGCTGATCTGGGCACAGCCATGACCGGAGGGGTGCTTTCTGTGGTCAACAACGCCCAAGGGTACTTTTCCCTGGGCAGAACAGGCTGTGTGATGGAAGGTTTTGCTGTGTCCTTGTTTGGTAAGTTGAAAGAATACCACATGGAGTACAGTGTCATTAAAAGTACTTTCACCTCCACTAGCGTCTGTGAAAATTCAAATTTTATTTTATTTACTTATTTATTTTTTTATTTTAGGTATCACATCTCTGTGCACCGTTGCTCTGATCGCAGTGGAGAGGATGTTTGTGGTGTGTAAGCCACTGGGACAAATTACCTTCCAAAAGAAGCATGCAGTTGGAGGTGTTATATTATCTTGGCTGTGGTCCCTGACATGGAACCTGCCTCCATTGTTTGGATGGGGAAGGTATGAGTTGGAGGGTGTTGGGACATCCTGTGCGCCAGACTGGCACAACAGAGACCCTCAAAATGTCTCCTACATCGTGGTTTACTTTGCGGTGTGCTTTGCTGTTCCTTTTGCCATCATCCTGGTATCCTACACCAAGCTAATGTGGACATTACACCGGGTGAGCTATTATAGATCAGCGTTGAAAAAATAACACGCATACTTTTAAGTTATGGTGTTAAAGTCATCTGCGGGATTTGTAGCGAAATGGAAGTATGTGTTTGAATTTACATTATAACTCTGATCACTAGTAAAATCTCTTATTTTTAAATTTATCATATTTAACTGACAGCTTTAGGCTACACATACTATTCACAATAAAGACAATATACTATAAGAAGTGTGTAAACTTTATGATACAGTGTTTTATTTTTCTGTTTTTTAAAGGTTAAATCAGTTCTTACCAGCTTTTTTAAAATTCTAATCTTGTTCAGTAAAGTGTTTAGTGTCTAGCTGGGGCTTCTTGTCACTTTCCAGTTCAGTCTTGAATCTTACTGCAGAGATGTTTCCTCTCTAAATGTCTTTAGTGACCCTATCAGTAACACACCATTTTACAGGTATCAAAGATGGCTTGTGTGGAAGGTGGCGCAGTGGCTAAAGGGGAGATGAAGGTGGCGTCCATGGTGATCCTGATGGTCCTGACATTTCTGATCAGCTGGATGCCGTATGCCACCCTGGCCATGCTTGTGGTGTACAACCCAGATGTGAAGATTCATCCTCTGGTGGGCACAGTGCCTGTTTATCTGGCCAAGAGCAGCACTGTGTACAATCCCATCATCTATATCTACCTCAATAAGCAGGTAATAATTGTATTCAGCCAGATATGGTAAACACATTGAGGGGAACTAGTGAATCAACTCTTTTTTCCGTCACATGAGCACCACCCAGTGGGGATAAAATGTATTACACAGCTATTCAGGAAATACAGGAATAAATACAACACTGTTTCTGTTGGTATTATATAACTTACAGATTTGATATATTTTACGTTGAATATTCCAGTTTTAATGAGAAAATTTTAAATTTGTCTACAGTAAATAAACCATTTCACCTCAGTTTAAAACGAGCAAAGGGTTTAGAGTCTATTTTTGTTTGTTTTTAATTTTACAGTTACCTTCACATATGATCAATTCTCCCGTAAAGCCAGTAAAACATATTTTCGTTAAACAATAGACACACAGGAGGGGTTGTAGTTACAGACATGTATGTTTTTCTTAAATGCATATTTCTCTGCTTACAAAAGCCTTATTATATGTTTATACTCTCTTTTTAAAGCATATGTGTAGGGTTGGCAATGAGTTACATTTTAAAAGTTATTTTTATTTTGTCACACTTTAATATCACTGTTAGAGTGTTTGTTTTGTTGTATATGATATAACCTATAATCTAAAAGCCTATCTAATGTACGTAGTTTCTACTGTATATGCTGATAAATCAGAAATGTTATCATTGACTTACAATAATAGACTGTAATATATGTTTCCTTTAGTTCCGTAAATACGCTGTACCCTTCCTGATGTGCGGGAAAGAGCCATGGGAGGACGATGAGGCATCGGAGGCGACAACAACTGTGGAGATAAACAAAGTGTCTCCTTCCTGAAATGTGCAAATGCAACAGCTACCCTGAAACATGCTTGTTAAAATTCATTTTGCAGACGTCTTCTGTCACATTACACAAACGTCAGTGAAGTTATGCGTTTGAATTATTTGTTTTTATTTGCGAGGCGACACTCACAGCAACTGTCTGTCTGCTAAAAAGTGTAGAATGCAAAGAGATTAGAACAGCATTTCAGCATAAGTTTATTCAATGATGATCAATAGAAAATAAAATATCAGTATCGATTCAAAGAAAATCAAGGCCAAAATAAAATAAAATAAAAATACAAAAAATGTATTGATACAAAACCTAGAGGGTTATAGTAAAGCATTTGCTACTAAGAGAAAAGATGTTTACTCAATAAAAACATTAAGGAGCAGATATCAAGACTTTCAAGTAGAGAACATTACCATGGGTCTTTCCATATTGTACATATATTACATTATCTTCTATTTTAATACAGCTTTCTGAACATTAATAGTAGTAATAGTAATTATAATCATAACAAGATGAAGAAAACTAATAGAAACGTTCAAATCAACATGTGTTTCTCTGTAAACTGGTACTTGATCATTTTATTTTATTTTTTCTCCTACCTGCAAAACAGAGGAACAGTGCACCTTGAAAAATGTTTTTAATACTCTTTCATTCCCAGCATTATGAGGTGAGGTGTAAATGACAAATATAGATTCCACTAAACCATACACACAGTCACAAAAAGTACAAAATTGTCTCACCTTAATACACAAATCTGTTTAGAAAAAGGAGAAACAAAAAGCACTATACAGTTACTTGTGCAAAGACAAACAGCTATGTGCTAATATTTAAATACCATTGGTAGACTGAACCAAATCATTATATTCTTTTTTTCTTTTTTCAGGAATCCCTGACATGAGGTAAAAGTAAGTTCTTTTAATCTTTAGTTTAACACAACTTTTAAAAGTGTTTACAAAATAATGCATATCTTCAGTTCATCAGTACTGTAATTGCTACGAATAGTACAATGTGCCTTTTATGTGCATTGGTCCTTTTTATGACAGTTATCAACAAAAGGACTACAACACTTTTTTTTTTTTTACTCACAAACAATTCAAAGAGCCCTTTCAATGTGCACACAAAATGGAAAACCTACATTTTCATGACAGTATTCGGTTGAATTAGAGTACAGTATGCACTCGCCTACAACAGCAGGTCACATTAACCCTTAAACGCTCTATGGTAACGCCTGAAATAGCCCACCTCAATTTATTTAGTCCAGTATCTTTATGCAAGAGAAAAACGGATGATGAATGGTTAAAAGATATTTTGTTGCCTTGTGTTTTTAAACTTGTGGGCTCCAGCTACTCCTTTATTTAAACGTACCCAGTGTGGGGTTTGCCATTCATTTTCATACAGTCACACTAAAATCCATGTTCAGCCCTAGTTAATCTCAACGAATCCACTGTGGGATACTGGGACAAACAGATAAGCTGTGACAATGATATGTCTTCACCAATGCCTAACGAGGTATACTATACGCAGGAACCAGGGAGGCTGAGAAAGAAAGGTTGGGGGTGTGGGGGTTAGTATTGCTTTGCCTCTCTGCAGCATCCTGACACCAGGACACCCTCAGTACTTTCACCTAGAACACATGTTGGGCCTGTTTCCGGCCCTTGGATGTGTGCATGTGTCTTCTGCCACCTAAGCCCTCTCCACATACAGCATGAAGGCTAAGATGTGATAACTAAGATTCGGTACAAAGGTCTAACGAAACCCTGCCATGACCAACAAAGAGTGAAATTCCCAGCATGAGCTTTGAAAGTGTTAATTTATCCCTGTTATTACCATCTATCAGTTTTCGTTCTTTCAGCAGCAAAAAGGCATTTCAGTAGGGGCTGACAAAAACCTAGGTTTGACTCCGAAGCCAACTGAAAAAAGCAGCATTGTTAATGCACTACGCATTTTAAAATACTGTGCACAAAATATGCAAACAAATGTGTTCGTCACATCTGTGAGAAATTTCAGCACTGGATCCTTGAGGCTTGCCTTCTAAAAATGCTCCATTGTCGGTTTGATGAAGTAACAAGTGTACTCCTATGCTAAGGAAACAAAGCATATCTTGTGCGGTAGTGTCGCCACATAAGCAGAACCTCTAAAGAATGCTGTCGTCATAGGCAAAATAAAAGGTGCATATTGGCAAAAAAAAAAAAAAGCAAATAAATATCCGAACAGTTTACCTAATAAAATAATGCAAGTCTGCTTTTATAGTATAACGTGAGTCACGAGGGTCCATATTGCTGATCTTTTAAATGATACATAATTACAAAATATAGAATATCTCTTTACAAAGTTTCTTTTGTTATATAATACAATTTACAGCATATCAACTATGAAATATTAATCAGGCTATTCTAAAGTGTTAAAATAACCTGCCTGCTAGTGCATTTATCACAAATGCTTTAGTTGCTTGAAAAGTACATATCTCAAGTTGAATGATGCTATAAGTAGGACTGTTAGTTCCTGCATAATCTGGTGCAACTCAGCTCTCTATCTCACTATTTCACTCAGCTCTAGCGAGTTAAACGATCTTTAAACGATCTGCGCTAACGACGAAGGGGTCGAGTTATTCTAAAAACTATGTGAGGAGATATGCCTTTCTATGCTTGCATTGAAAACTTGCATGATATGCCAAACCTTAAAAAAGTGACTGAGGTAATGACATCGAACATCTGATTGTCATCACCCTTGGAGACCCACCCTCTAGAGCATCTCACACCTTTGCCAGTTGGTCCATCTCTTTCACTGGCATCAGCGTTATTGTCTTTGACTGGCTGCAGGCAGAACCTGTATATTACCATCAGGTCAAAGCCTTTGGAAGGAAGATCCAGTCTGTCCCTCTGTGCTCAACAGGAATGGTAACTGGCTCTGTGCTGTGACCTCCACGGCTGGCAGGTGGAGAACAATTAAACGAACAGGACTTGTGTGTCTCTCATCCCTATGCCTTTTCTCTTCACTTTAAAGGCACTTCTTTGGGTCAGAGCCAACAGATGCATTTCTTTTAAATTTTCGCAAATCTATAAGGGTCCTAATGTGCAGAATCCTCCAGCCTCTGCTATAAAGTTGTGATGCAGATCATCTCGTCTGCCAGGTCCTCCTCGTAAGGACCTCTGGGTTCTGTCTCTGGCTCTTCATCACTGTAGCTGGCTGCGGTGTCCGGCAGTTCATAATCCCTTGGAGTCAGAAGGGGAAACACATTTACCCCATTGATACCCGGGGAAATTCCTCCATTCAGCAGGTGGCTGGCTGCACTCTCCATCTCATCTATCGTCATCTCACATGCATCTGCTATCTCGTGCTTTGTGGCAGCGACAAACTTGGGATCCTTGGCATATCTCCCAAGTCCTTCTGATATCAAAACCTGTTCGGAGGAATTTGAAGAAAAATATCTCAGTGTGGATTTTTTAGGACTGTGTTTTGTGTTTTGTTCAGATGACACAATAAATCTGAAAATGTGCTTGTGAGATCAAAGCCCAGGTCATGCAAAATTTCCAGTAACTATTCCACCAAACAGCCTTAAACTCACCGCTTCCACAAGGCTTGTTGCACTGCCTCTTTTCTGGTGGTACTGGTTATGGTACTCCGGAGGAACCTGCAGGTGCACAGGTGAGTACGTTCTCTGGGAGAACTCGGGATCGTCTGTGTACCAGGAGCTCTTGCGCACAGACACTTGGCTACCAACAACACTCTCCCTGTGTGGGTGTTCCACACGTATGAGAGGGGTGTAGTATGGTGACTGGTCTTTACTGGCCGGTGTGGCAGGGGGTGTGGCCCAAGAACGGGTGGAGCGGGTTGGGGAGAGGCGATGGGCTCTGCTAGAGTCCAGCCCTGCTACAGCCATAACCTGATGGGTGAAGAAGGAGGATTTTGACAGTGGAACACAAAAGTGACTTGAAGTATAGTTAAACTGTGCCACCCACTTGGGAAGCAGTTCTGTTTGCTGCCATTTCATAGCTGTGTAGTATCTCGATTCAACAGTTTTCTGTGATATTTAGCAATTAATTTAAGAAAGCTGATGCAATCTGCAACTTACTAACAAATGTCACTCCACCCAAGGCCAAAAATGTAACTTAAAGAATGTCTGTGTTACCTGGTGCTGCATAAGGTGCAGTGGTAGAGCAGTACGCTGATGTGGAAGCTCATCATGGCTACTTTGTCTGCGCAGACACTCAAAGTTGAAGGATGGCCTTCTATTACCTGAATTAATCCAGAGTAGAGCAGTGAGCATTAACTTAGAAACAATGAGAGAAATTCAAACTTACGAGTAATACAATACAATAAAACGAACAAAAAGCAAAGTTTGTGTACATGTACAACCTTTAAAAGAAAACTACAGCTTTGTGAGGTTTGTCCACAAGCACACAAAAAACCCCACACAGCTATTTTATGTTGCTCATCTATTAAAATCACCTTAACTGGATAGATGATTAACATTTGCCACTTTAGTAATTTCAGATATTCAGAAAATCTATGCTCTGATCAATATACTAATGTACAATGTAATAACAAGCTATGAAGAAATGAAAAGCAAAGAGGGGTGTGCCTCACGTAAAAGCTTTCTACAATGTTTAACATTGACACATGGCACCAGGTCAAGGAGGACGACAATCACAGGCTGTTTTTATAGGATGAACAATTTTAATATTTTAGACACCTTACTTTTTTGGAACCAGAGCCCACATGAAAGGGAAGGATCTGACCAAAAACCAAGGACACTATTACTGTAGCGACAATCACACAATAAGAATACCCTAAAGCATACCCTTCTTTCCTGTCTGCTTACTCTACATCAAACCATAACTGACTAAATGAACATCAGGCCGTGTTAAATAAAGTCATTACTGAGAGTGTAGACTGATTGAGAAAGATTTTTTTGAGCATAATGCTTATTTTTCTAATTGACTCCTTTTTGCCCCCTACTGGCCATTAGAAAGAATGCATTCAAATATCAGCCACTTTCAGAGAAGAAAGCCACGTCTATCTTTTATATATAAATGATGGTCATAATATACCTTGAGGTGTTGCAGGAAGCAATCTTCTCTTTGGTGACCTCCGTGAGTCGTGGTAGAGAGGCTGCTCATCATCATCGTAGTAACTGTCAGGATGATGGTAGCCTTTGGGAGTCTCATACTCCGTGTCGCTGTTCTGATACCTGGTGAACATTACATTATGGGATCCATTATCCAAAACACCTTTGGAATAAATTTCTAGCCAAGTCAGAATGAAATTGCAATTGCAAACTGCAAAACTGTGAAAAGACTGTTACCTGTCCCCTGACAGCATACTGTCATCTTCATAAAACTCCTCCCCGCTGTAATACTCCCCGGAGAAATGGTCTTCATCAAACTCCTCCTCCCTTCGGATGGTGGGATGGCGACCATCCCCTCTGTGGGACCTGTGAAAGAGCCAGGGCAGAGGGGTTAGAGCGTGCACACTGTTACTGTCGTTATGGGGGTTACTGGTATACTGCCATGCACTGCCATGCAGACACAAGCCTACAGGGGGCAGCAATTCAAGAGACTACCCTTTTACAACCAAACCAAGACAAACAGAAGTCGTGGGTTATCTCTGCCATGTAAACACCCCATCCACTTTGACATTCACTACTTTAATTAAAACACATCTCTTTCTAGTAAGTCATGATGTTAACTATGTGCAGTGTTGCGGGAAATGTGCACTAAACAGAAGAAGTGGACACAAGTAGTGATTTTCACTCACTTCATTTCAAACATTCTCATACACTCCCCTGTCTTCAAGCATCTGGGTAGTCCTTTAAAGCAAGCGCATCACTTTTACACATGCATTAAGCAGGGCTGCTCTCAGCACAATGCTGGCCACTCACATTCATTTCTCTATTATTTATCCAACAATGCATAAACACAACTGTGCCATAACAACTAGGAAAGCAAAATGACTGGCCAGCATGTAATGTGAAACACTGACTTAGCAAGGATGCAACAATTTCCAAAACCAAGTCAAAATGAAACATAAGTCCTTTTGCTGTTGAGACACATTGCTGGAACCAAACCTAGAAAAACAACATACCTAACATAGGTCTCATAGTAGCGCCTTCTGTCCAAGAAAGCACAGGGATGGCCAAGAGAAAGAATTTAGTTAGGAAGGAGAAAGGGAGAAGGAGAGAACACAGGAAACTGGGTGAAGAAAGTGTGACATATATATCATACAGTATATGAAGCATATACAGCATTCTCATATATATGTACGAGGAGAACAGAGAGTGACGGCGATGACTCCACTGTCGGCTGACAATTCCATTATCTATCTTTAAGATAAGAAACAATCTGAGAATCATTTCTTTTTCATAAAGAGGAAGCAATGAAATTGTCCCCCAAACTTCTTGGGCACTAAGGAAAAACAGGCCCAATACTGGAGAATGTAGTTTAAACAGAAGATGGGAAATCAGAAGAAAAATGTGCTACTGGTCACAAATTAAGTGTCAGTACAAGAGCAGGCTTATGATGCATGGTGGAATGAAGTTTCCAGTAGAGGCTAATGTAATGGAAAAGTCTGATAAGAATCTGCCTGTGGAAAAAACACTTTTGTAGCAGTATTGTCCACCGATGTCTGACAACAGCAAGCACTCACACAGTGAATAACCACAGTGATGTTTTTAAAAATAAATCCTCTTATGTGTTGTTATACATCATAAGAAGTCTCTTCGTGACTATCACTGGGCAGAAATGAAGACAAGGACACCTCTTAATATGTGTTAGTGCTATATGTTCTTCCATAATTATCAAATTCATTGTAACATACACTTGTAATTACATTCATACAAAGGTGGTATCTGACTTTTCTACAAAGATTTTCTTACAGATGAGAATAGTTCAGACAGTATTGAAATTCCTGCTGCAACAGTCCATGTTGAGCACGTCTTGATGTGACGTAATGTTTTACATGTTTAGTCCACATGTAATTGCAACATTTGACGCCGCCAAATAAAATGTGCCAGAGACAGAGGGTACAACAACAGGGTGTGAATGGAGCTTCAGGTTTATATAAATTTATATAAATCCACTTTCACTCTATATTGTTTGATCTAATTCTGCAACATGACATAATGATCACTGAGTGGATACCTTTGACCCTGGGGTGTCCGTGGCTTGTCATAATCATAATAGGAGCTGCGTAGACCTGGATAGCCATTGGGAGGTGCGTGTTCGTAGTAGCGATGGTGTCCTCCGTTGGGCAGACTGGACACGTTGGCATTGTTGAGGTTTATGTTGGTAGATTTGGGAGACTTTCCGTAGGAGTTGTGGTGGCGGTGGTGATGATGGTGGTGGTGGTGATGATGGTGGTTGGGATGGGACATTGCATTGGCTCTAGACAGGCGTCCTACTGGCTGCTCCATGTGGGCGTAGTGAGGTGGAGGCTGCACTTGCAGAGGGCGCTGAGTGGCATTGGTTTGATGCCCATTGGATCGCCGATGACCACCATTCATGAGATGGTTACCAAAGAGTCCACCATTACGCTGTGAAGGAACACTCACAGTAAAACCACCAGCATTTCTCCTTCTTACAAGACAAATGCTATTGATGTTAAGTCTGAGGGCTGATATTGTTTAAGAAAAATATATGTGCAAAAGTAAGTTAGGAAGCTGGTACATGGCATGATGTGCGAGCAAAACAAAACACTGTTTAGATTGTTGGAACTGAAATGGAGAAGAAACATAATAAAGCAAAATGAACTCATTAGAAGAAAAAAAAACTTACATATTGCAGATATAAAATCTGAAGCTAATGCTTCTGCTACAGATTTAGCTGCTAAATGCTTCCTACTCCATTTCCATCTACAGCTAGCTTTTTCATACGTACTTTTCCATGAACAAGAATTATTATTTACAAGCACAAACATTTCCCTTTGTGTAAATTTGAATCAGTTACCCTATAAATTTCCTCGTCTTCCTCTGGAATAAAGTCTATTAGTTCGTCATCCTGCAGATCACATGATATCGCCCGGCGAATTTCAGGCCCAATATCATGCAGCGTACGAAGGCCAGCCTGGAACCATGACAACAACAAGGCTAAGAGCTATGGTTGTGACCTTCATCTTAAAACTCACAGTGCGAACTCTGACATCATACAGGCACAACCACCACACATACTGAACATACACGCACCTGTGCTGTACAACACCTGACACTTACAGTACTTTCAGACTGTGAGAGATGAGAACACAGAGACAGGCAGATGTGCTCTCCTGAATGTAGCCTTCGGTAGATTCCAGATATGCTTCTGTCACATACTGGGAATACTTTGAGTACTGCAGGAAGTAATTTAATATGAATAAAAAAAATGTGATTCATGGCTATTTCTTGAGTTAATTATAGAAAAATGTGTGTTCAATCACCCATATGTTGTGTTTAGTATTCAATTTTCATTGCAATGATTGCAATTTGTCAAATAAAACTTGACAGAAAGAGAAATCAACAACTCAAAGAATTTGATTGCTGCAGTTGCCTTCCTATCACCAAGAACGGGAGATTATGTTGACTGTGTGGTGCCTAAAATGACTGGATTCCAATTTCTTAAACATCTTATTAATTTGGAAAAAGAGAGCAATTTACATTTCAGGTGAAAGCATTGCATGTAATTATATAATTGATTCGTTTTACTTTTTTATTTATCTTCATATTTATTCTGCTATTAACTTACCTTCCCATTTTTATGTTTTTTCTTTAAATTAAATCATTTTTGTATGTACTCATTACTGCGCTACTTTACTTTTACACTTCCAAATTACTTAACATTACTCCAAAAAAGTATTTATTCGTATATTTCGCTTTTACTTTTGCTGATGTTGTTTTGTAGCCCTTTCAGTCCCTTTTTATCCCTCTGAAATATTTTCCACTAGTTGGAAAGTACTTGGATGAAAAAAAATAAAATGTAAATAATGTAAAAATATAATTTTCTTCTCACTCTTTTCTTTGTAGATCTATATAATAGCAGAATACATAGAAAAAGTTAAATATAAAGAAACTAGTTGGTCATGTTTTTGTCTGACAGTGATATATGGGACTATACTGACGCCATATATCATACGATATAAG
Organism: Simochromis diagramma; assembly: GCF_900408965.1. NCBI lineage: Eukaryota > Metazoa > Chordata > Actinopteri > Cichliformes > Cichlidae > Simochromis > Simochromis diagramma. Next base: position 2,426,191 of record NW_024387227.1, on the reverse strand, counting down.
GTAACAGAAACTGCAACAAGCTTTGCATGTGAAATTCATGAGTCGTGGACTGTGATGCACAGAAAATACATGCAATGGTGGCTGAAGACAGTGATGTGCACTTAACATCAACATCTAGCTATTTTTTTGAGACACAGAAGACACAAGTACTAAATTCACACAAGAGAAACATAAATCACAGAATCATACTGTACACCAAGATCATGAACGTCCTGCTGGATCACAAACCATAACATCAGCACTCTTGATGAGTTTTGAATGAAATGCACAGAGATGTATATCAGATTTAACAAAGTTCATTCATTCATCCATTTTAACAAAGGTCTCAACAGCCCGTCTCACGTTGTCAGAAACACACTTGAGTGTCGTAAGACTCACCTGTAAAGCAATGGCTGTGTTGTTCTGGGAAGGGTGTGCACCCACCAGGCCTTCCTCTTTACGTTTCTTGAATTTCCTAAAGTAGTCCTGTATCAGGAAGGTGGCATAGAACTTCCCCACGGTTACCTCATCATCTGAGTGAACAGACCACACAAATGCTTCCTATGTCAGCAACACACAGTACCCTGGGAGAGAGAGGGAAAGACTCTTCTCTTCCCACGTCTATGGGTGGTGGGGGTTCACCACCTTAGAACTTAAGAATAGCGAGGCACTTTTTAACCTCCACCAACCAAATGATTTCTAACCAAATGTTATAAATCCATTTTGATGGTGTATATACTTTACCTCATTATGTACCAAATAGGATCATTTGCTGTGTATCAGAAAGGACAGAGAATGAACATATCCCAACATGTCTTCATGTGTGTATTTCTGTGAGATTACATGTATGTAAGTATGTCTGACTTGTGGATGATTTAATTGGAGGAATTTGTGTTCAAACACCTGCAACATTAAAAGGACTCATAAAACTTTAAATGATTACTATTGCTCTGCAGAAAGTCTTTTCTTCTTCAAGAGAAGATCAACAAGAGCATTTGAGCTCACTGGAAATTAATGAACAATTTTAATTCTGTTCAGTTAATCATGACAGGAAAACAGAAAGGCTTTTCAATTTTTAAATGTGTATCAAAAACAATTTTTTCATTTAGGCCACTTGATTAATTTGTTCAAATTTTTCTTAAATTTTCTTTTCTAAATCTTTCTTGAATGTCAAAGGATGCTTTTGAATGTTTTTAACTGCTTTAGCACATGCAAGCAAGCAAAACTACAGTATGCATCATACATGTCGGTGTGTAATTTCATATGCTTGTGCTCATGTATGCCCCTACATAATATTATGTATGCTTTTTTTCTAAATACTGTACTCAAAGCTTGTGTTCTTGCATGTATATTCTGCCATTTTTTGAATTTAAAAAGCATGTATGAGTGTGTGAGAATCATTCTGAAGCAGGGGTCTGAATCACTTTGAACAAGCACGCTGGGGACAGAGATCAGAGAGAGAGGCAACACTAGTTCCATGCCACCACCCTAAAACAGAACTGCTTCAGAATATTCTGAAGTGTTTTCAAAGTTTTGGACACAGAGATACAAAAGTATGAGAAGAAAAAAAGCTCAGGCAGTAAAAAAAAAAAAAGACAGAAGAGAGAGAGTAGAGACAAGAAACAGATAAAGAAGGAAGGACAGAGATGTTAGAGAGAAAGACGAAGCATGCTCTTGCACAGTGGTCTATAAGGCCATGCAAGCCCAAAGCCCAGCAGATAGTCAGTGGCCTCCATCAGCATCCAGGGCAGGCAGGGAGGGAGCAGTGTGTACTGAATACACACAGACTAAAAAAGACATACTGCTGAGGGGACAACAGGGAGAAGATGAACAAAGCAGAAACAGCACAATATAGCCTTATTTATATGTGACACGGTCTCAGTGTGAGCGTGAGTGTTAGGTTTTATTTAAGGACTTGGTTACAAAATACCTGTTTGGAGTAATTATATGTGAACAGCATGGAAGCATATGGTTTGTGTGTGTGTGTTTTCTGCAGGCTGCTTTAGGCTGATTTGTGTGTCAAACAGAAGGACATGAAGGTGTCTGTAATGTTAATTCCACTAACCACCAGCAGGAGGCACCACTTGATCCAGCAGCTTCATGCTGGTTCTCTTCCAAATTTTCTTGATGACAGCTCGCAGCTCTTCGTTGGCCTGCTCTAGATTACCTGCACCACAGGGAAACAAGCATCCCTGAGAACCCAGCCCTCCACTTTACAGCCATTTAAACTGAAGTTGAGAACAATTAACGCAGTGTGTGCATGAGCTGAATTTTGGGGGAATATTTTTCTTTGTTCTCTTAGCAGCAATTTAATGAAATGTCATTCATGTTTGATTTATACCTTCTGTTTTTATCTTTAGGGCTGTCCGCACCAGTGCAAACAAAGTGGCATTAAACATAACAGTACCATCACTGTTCAGAGGCATGTTCATGGCTACCAGCCTCTGAAAGAAGAGAACAAGCCTTTAATATTGCTGTAAAATAATCATCATTTCTACCTGAAATTATTAATCAAAATGACAGGAGAAAAGAGAAGAGGAGAGGAGAGGAGAGGAGACGAGAGGAGACCTTGCAAGCCACTCTGTGAGGACACAGCTTGCCAAAACCCAGAGGAGGCTGGATGCGACGAAGAAGGGTTACAACATCCAGATGTTTAATTCTGCCTCTATATGAGAAAAATACATAGAAATTAATGGACATAGTTAAAAAATGAACATGAACATGAATATTCAGATGAGGAATAAAGCACATACTTTGCCTCAGGGTCATACTCTGACCAAATTCTTTTGAATTCATCAAGGTGGTGAGGACCAAGAATGGACCAATCACGTGTCAGATAGTCAAAGTTGTCCATAATGACGGCCACAAACAAATTAATAATCTACGAAAATAAAAGAAAAAGGTCTTAATATATTTACAAAGTTGTTGTTGTTTTTTTTCAAAATAACAGACATACAGTATACATAGGGTTCTAGGAACACATGGTATTTTATAGAAAGGACATTTTTATTTTGACACTATGATGCACATAACTTGGACCTGTTGTTTTATGTTATGATGATTTTAAAGATTATTCATTTTTGCCCCATTTCATATTAGCTCTAGGTGTAAGAATGATCAAAATGATGAGCAAATGTGAAAACTGATATCTTTAGGAAACAGAACTCCCACTACTGATACTGCAAATGATAAGGTAGTGCAATACACACCACGCAAGTATAACTGATAAGAAATGAATCCTAAGATAAACACAGTTTCATTTTTGTGTACCAAGAAAGCACAGAGCATGTAGAAAGTGATGAAGTAAACTATTGCAAATCCACTGCCACACGTCATCTCCTCCCCGGGGTTGTAGTCAGACTCTGGGTCGCACAGTTTCCCTGGCATACAGGCCAACATGATCTCTTGCCACGCTTCACCTGTGGCACACCTTGAGAAAACGCAGGCATGGCGCACACAAATTAATCACCTAGAAAACAAATGTGATTTTCCTGATGGCCTGACATCAGTTATCCACATACCTGAAGAGAAGCAGCACGGCCTGTGGGAAGGTCTGGAAGTTGTTGTTTCTGTTAATGTGAGTGCCATCAACCATTGCAATCTTTCCAAACACCTGTTAGAGAAACATTGCCAAATGAATACAACTGCACTCTTACTTTTGTGGTTAAAAATTAGTGGAAAAAGTATTTTCTGTCCAGTTTACCAACCTGCATGCCAATGACAGCGTAGATGAAGAACAGCATGGCTATCAGAAGAGCAACATATGGCAGAGCCTTAAGGCAAAAAACAGGGGAAAAGTAGAAAAAGATTTATATGAGCAAATTCCATTTTCCCTTAGACATTGATTAAACATTTGTGCTGCATCTCACCTGAAAGGATTTAATAAAAGTCCAAAGCAGGGTGCGAATACCCTCTCCTCTGCTGAGAAGTTTGACCAGCCGCATGACTCGAAACAGACGAAAAAAAGTGATGGAGATTCGAGCGCTGTCCTCTGTGTTCTGTGGAGGAAACGTTCAGTGTTATGCAGCAGAAGAGCAACAGAGCACGTTTATAGTGAACACAGAGCACCTGGCTGTGCTTTATGGGATGATGAAGTCTTACCCAAGACGTCTGTACCAGCTACATATGGGCTGAGAAAGCAGCACTGCATCTTTTCATAGTGAAAAACTGAAACTGTATCTTTAAATCAAAGCTGAGTTTTGCTTTTATTTGAGCAGAGATTTTCTGGTTTGACCGCTATGCCTTTCAGATATGATTGCAGCTCTCAAAAACAAATGTAAAGACTTCAAAAAACACAATCTAGAGAAGTCTGTTAGGCAGTCTGCGGCAGCTGATATGTGTCTGTTTCTGCCTGTGTATAAAGCACTGTCAGGTTCCCTGTCACTGTAAAGACCTACAGGGAAGGAAGCAAGGAGGCAAGCATGCTGGAGAAAACCTTGCCATACTTGACAGGACACATCTGCACAAGCATGGCACCCTCAGTCCAGAGTCACTGCATGCGGAGTCACAGTGGGACCAACCCGAACGGGTCGGCCAGGAGGTTCACAGGTCAGAGCTGGGTGACCTGATCCCAGGGGTCATCCATGGGTCACTACCCCACCCAAGAATGGTGGCAGAGACCATGTAGCAGTGTCAACAATACAAACGTGAAGAGCGGCTTAAAAACCGCTCCCACCTAACAGGATACAAACGTCACGTTTGAGAGACACACTCTCCTTCGAAATAACTCCAAACAAAAGGAAAAATTAAAAGCAAATGTTTTGAGGATTTATGCGAAGGAGCTAACAAAAGCAACATGAGGAAAAGAAGAAAAGAAATATAACGAGAAAGGAAACCTGAACATGAAAACGTAATAGTACATAACATGGACTTGAAATAAGCAACAGATCATAGAAAGTGTAACTGACAACAGAAGACCAAACAGAGAAATGCAAATCCAAACATGGCATGGCCCTGACAGAGTTAAAGGGGTGGGGGGTGGAGCATCTTACCCCCATCTCATCCAACTGAGGAGTCTCCGTTGGCTTTAAAATCAAAGACCTGTATTAATGACTTGTACAGAGGCCACAGGTCTAACACACAATGGGCCAAAAACGTGGAACAACACATTTGATAGTTTTTGTTTTGTTTTGTTTTTAAAATCACACGACACCAGCACACGTCAGCAAAGACGCAGACAGAACACAGTCACTACTCTTCTCACTGACAGGACAAACTGTCTTATAGTTTCACTGTGACAAAGACACACATGTATTTACCATTAAATCTTATCTTAACACTTTAAAAGACTGCCAAACAACAAGTTCACATTACTTAACATTTCTATGTGGGGTTGACTGACATACAACATAAAATTACTTAAATACGAATCAACATTTAAGACTGACACACAACTTTATCACTCCCCCGGTGTAATGGTTTTTATTGATGGGACTAAATGATGATGAGATCCTCTTAGACGATGTTAATGAGTTGTTACGTCTAACTGACAAATGCAATGAATCGATGTTGCTATAAAAGCATCATGTGCTGTTCTTACAGAGTCCTGCTGTATCTCGACATATACCCTGCAGGCTTCAGATTCAGACAGGTACACATCAACATATGACTGCACAAAAAATCATATATTGTGTGCTTGAAGCATTATCTATGGCACAAATAGACACAAGAGAGTACAAGTAGGATGTTCACAATCCAATAGTTTGTCATTTTAAGTGACTGAAAATTTGCTGACCAAAAGAGCTCGAGTATGATCAATTATGTACACACAGTCGCTCGCACAGATTCATACCCATACACAACTTTTGTTTGCAATTCATGTCAATTGACAAATAAATCATTTGATATCATCAGCTGTAATCAGCGAGCATTTATCCCCAAACAAAATCCAGATGCAAAACTTTTTAAAAAAGAAAAGAAACATCAGTCATAGTGATGGTGGTTAGGCTGAGCCTGTATCATGATAATGTGATTTTACAGCAAAAAAAAGCATTTAGCTCCATGTGGAAAATATCAGAAAGGCTCAGCACTGACAACATAAGATAATCAGACAGATATGGCTTGAGTCAATATTTTGCAAACTGTCGTTATGAGGTGCAGCATGAGCAGAAATGATTAAAAAAAATAGAATTAGCCTGAGGAGGTTCTTTAGGTAATCCTGGCCACAGCGCCGATGGAGCATGCGTTCAGCATTGCCACGTTGCTGGGGAAGCACTGCACGCACACGCAAGACCTTTGAATGATGTGAACTCATAGCAATGCAGCAACTCATGCATGTCAGTAGTGCCCTGCAACAAAACTGCCATAGCAGGGCGCTCTCACAGTCCGGTGCAGAAGGATATGAATAAACATCAGAGAGGGAAAAGAGAGAGAGAGAAAGACACAGACAAAGAGGCAGGAGGAGGAGGGAAACAGCAATAGAGACCAAGACTGGGACAGAAAAGAAAACCAGAGAGACTGAGCCATACTGAAACAGGGAGAGGAAGAAGAAAGGCAGAAAGGTAGAAAGAAGGAAAAAGTAGAGAGTTGCTGTGGGAGTGTTCATGCACCTGACTGGAGTCTACACACCTGCGCTACATATGAGCTCCATTCTGAGCTTTAAGAGCTCACTACAGGAAGACAGAACAAAACACAGAGACAATCACTCACAGAGACACAAACACAAGATCATCAAAGAACCTCAGACTCAGCTGCATTAAACCACCATCATTGTAAGTGTACAAAATCACACTAAATTCGTGCCTACTGAACTCCTGGGAAATTTTCAGACCTTACCTGAATTTTTACTTTGATGTGAACACTACAACTGAGGCCTAACTTTTAGTATTGTTTCCTTTTAGGTCACTCTGTGACTTGATCTGTTCCCTGATTGATGCATTACAGCAGCTACATGTGAAGCCACAGTGGCCTCTACACAACTTTAAGGACATTAAATGGTGACATTAGGAAACACAAGTAAACCTTTGTTAGGAATTCCCAAACACACTGAGCTTCATAGGTTCATCGGTTTAATTCCCAACATTATTGCCCTTAATGTTGTGTAGAATTTCCAAGCTCTGAGCACCAGGGCCATTCTGTCTGGAAGTAAAGAGGAGTGTAGCAAGCGAACAAGGACAAACTGCACAAGGCTCTATGGAAAAAACTGACCGGAGGGGAATGGAGCGGGTGGCCAAGCGCCATCTGCGAGAGGCGGGACATGGAAAGGATGTTAGGGGGATGAGGTGAGTGTCTGACACCCCAGCATGCATTTGGAGAGGTCACGGTAGTCTGGTAAGAATCTGAGCAATGACACGAGTCATGACTGACACAGCAAGCAAGTAGAAAAAAAAAATATTACTGACTCAAAACACATCCTCATAACAGATCTCCTGTTATGAATAAATGCAAAACTAGAATATCTGAACATTTACATGCAGTGCAAATAAGAAAGAAATGCCATGAAAAAGCATGTCATAGAACCACAATGTGAAATAAACATCACGTCTCCAACACACACACACTAACACACTCCTCTGCATACACTCGCACATACAACCGAAAGCACACGCTGAACACACATTAAACACACATGCATAACAATAAAAAACCTGAAAACACACCACTGTGTCTTATGCTTCAAACAAAGTTAATGTTTTGTTGTGCACTCATGCAGACACACATTTTGGAACACAAACTAAGAAGACATGAAAAATTACTCCAGAAAAACAGCACTGCAGCTCAGACATGAGAGCACTCAGGAGGGGGGAGGAGGGTCAGTTTGGGTGATAAGCCTTTGGTATGCTACCCCTATAGTAAGCACAATATTCACCATAGTTATTATCTGGAAATGCAACATTTGGGTGTTTGTTGGAACTTTCTTTTACTATTTTTGTCCTAGCTAAGCTCAAAGCAAAAAAAGCACAAAAGCAGACATCCAGTCTTTGTTTTTAGACGTTTCTTTTAGCAAAGGAAAGCTTTAAAGAGAAGCAATCATCTACTATTTTAATGAGCTTCGATATTAATTTTTTAAAGTACTGCGAAATTACAAAAATCTCTTTGTCTTTGTCGTTAGTCCATAGCAAAGGGGTCCCAAAGATAAAGTTGTCATCAACAAAAGGTTACACACAAACAACATTTTTTCATTGCCATACTTGCCTCTACAAGTTTCTATGGAAACAAAATAAACAAGAGTAAGAGTTAGACAACTACATCAGAAACCATCCTGCTCTGGACCAAATTCTGGCCACAGTTCACAAAGAAATGTGAGGTTTTGACATTGCTATGTCCAAGAATAAACAGAATAATCAACATGTTCATCAACAAGTTTGTCGCGATGTCCTGTCAAAAACTGCAACAAAAGTTACAGCAGCACAGACAGAAGCAGAACTCCAACAGGAGAGATCTGAGTTAGGTCAATTTAGCAAGAAAGAAAAGCTTCATGAAAATCAAACTGAAGTTTTACAAACAAAGCCTACAGCCAGCTTTAAATCATTACTTTTTAAATTCTTTTATTAGGGATGCATTTTCAACATTTCTATTATATTTTATAGCGGAAGCTAGATAAGATTCACAGTAAATTTAAGCTAATAACACAAACTTGCCAGGTGGCTTTCTTATAAGGCTTCAGTTCAACTTACAAATCAGAAAAGAAGAAGTACTTACGTTAACTTCTGTGATAGCGATATCGACGACACTACCGACAACAATTAAGGCATCAAATGTGTTCCAAGCATCAGCAAAATAGTGCTGTTAGTGCACGAAGGTACATGTAAGGGAAAATGATGGGGATGAAAGTGAGAGACCAAGGGAAGGGATAGGGGAAGAGAATCAGACAAGAGTGGAAATTTAAAGGAAGTCGTTGTAATGAAATGGAAGGGTTGGAGAGAGAAAGAAAGGAGGGAAAAGTTAGACAAAGCAGCAGAAATCAGAGTCCTGCCCCTGAAACCTGCTGTTGAGGTGGTCTGAAAGGAAAGAAGTCAAAGAGCAGCGGGGTGCTTCAAGCTGAGCTTACTTACATCAATCTCACTGAGAACAATGTCTACTATGCTGCCAATCACAACCAGGGCGTCGAACACATTCCAGGCATCCCCAAAATATCCCTGAGTGAGGTTGAGCGTGTGGTGGGGCGAGTCAAATGTGATATCAGCACAAAAACAAGAAGGCTTTACTCTCACACTGAAATTTAAATCAACGAACTGCTTATTTAAGGACACACGGAAACCCCTGCTAGCTACTTCACCTGAAGGGCTCGTGATTATACAGACTGTGACTGATTGCAGAACATTAAATTTACACAAATTCCATGCTAACAATAAAATTACACATGAACACTCTGTGACTAAAAAATTGGTTAAAAAAAAAAAAAGAAGATTATTTTTAGCTTAAAAATGGAAGCACGGCACCCCACACGTGTTTCTCTTACTAGCATCCTGTCCTTCTTCTCAACACAGAGCTGTCAGCAGGCAGGGACGCCAAAGGGGAAATGGAAACAAATATTTACATGTCCACATGCTGCTTCTTTAATAAACATAACTGAACATTTTACAAATCGCAGTTTTAGAAACATGCTGAAGAGATGGATACCACTCGTTGCTTTACCTAACAGTCATACTGAAATGTTATTTTCTGCAAGCTTGTACACTCAAAAAAATGAAATTGGGTGGTTGTTACATGTACAAGATTCAAACTTGTAATTTGCACTAAATAATTTCATGTTTCTATGGTGAACGTAATTAAATCATGTAGCATCTACATGAAATTCAGCAACTTAATTTGTTCTTGTTGAGATGACATGATACAATCTAGTAAGAGTGGTTAGTTGCCTGGACTCATGAAATTCACAAGATCGCATTAGATGTCAAACTGCAGGGAAATCGCTGGAGGTTTAAGAGGCAGACAACTGCACCCACACCACGTGTATGCTATAGCTATTTATTGTGGTTTAACCTGTCAAGGACAAAAACATACAGAAAATTCTGCATCAAGCCTTGTAATCATAGCTTTCCTAGTTTTGTTAAGCCTGGATTGACAGCATGGTGGTGTGATGGTTAGTGCTGTTGCCTCACAGCAAGAAGGGCCTGGGTTCAAATCCACAATCTGGCTGGTTTGCAGTGTGTAATTAGGGTTAAGTTAATTGGTGATTCTAGATTACCCATGAATGTAAGTGCAAATGGTTGTTTGTCTCTATGAAATCATCAACCTGCATATTGGTTCATTAAGAAAGACTAGCAGTAATTTCCTTGATTAACAAAGTAGTTGTTTAGACAACAAGATTTCATTATTTTTTCCTAAAGTTTTTAACTTGTGTAAAAAGAATTAAAACAAATTTCACTTTACATACTTAAATGAATCACTTCAAGTCAATGTAAGTATACTACGTTGATCCAGAGTAATCAGATTACATTAAACCAAATGCCAAATGTGTTGGTTTGACATGGTCAAAAATGGGTTATTGTACTTGGTTAAATCACGTGGAAAAAGGTGCCGTGATTAAATTGTGTTCATCCACCAACAGATTTTTTTGAGTGTATAAAGAAACTGAATATAACCATAGACTGTACATAAAAGCTGGATAACCATCATTATGAACGGGTTTGTGATGTTCTGTAAAGTAGTGGTTTAGTATTCTGGATGCTACCACCAAATCTCTTTCTATAGCAGGCTGCAAACATGTTTATTTCTGCTGTAAGGCTGGACATGTGAACTGAGGTGTCTAAGGGGACTGACCTACCATTCAAAGTCAGCTCTTGGGGTTGCCAGTTGTGTATGACACATTTTGTCCCGTTCATATTTTTTATGATTAGCTAAGCTAACTGACTACTAGTTAGTGTATATACATCTGAGCGGTATTGTCCTTCTAACTCTTCTCATAATGTTGAAAAGTTACTCTAATAAGCAAAAGCATTTCACAGCAAATGCATCCGTTTAATAGCTGGACTTAATTTGATGCTTCATGTCAGCTCACCCGGGGTTTGAAAGCGATGAGTTTGAGAACCATTTCCACAGTGAATACAGCAGTGAAGACCATATTGAGAATATCCATTACGTAGTTAAAGAGTGCAGACTGGCCGTAGTGCTGCAGACAGAGATGGAGATGGTCGGTTAACATAAAGATTCAATGTATTCAATATACAATGGGAAAGTAATGCGATGTGTCTGAACAAACAGTCTGTTTGCATTTTTTATGTTTTTCTGTGACTCCACTACTTTTGCATGCACTTATGTTCACCACATTGCTTCTTATAATTCTGGCAGTGCCAAGAAAAAATAGCAAAGCCTGAGCAACTGAAAATGACATTTTACAGGCTGATGCATCCATACTAATGAAAAGACTTACAGCAACTTATGAGATACTCTAATGATTTAAGTCTGCACATTTACAGTCTCGTGGACTCCATGCAGTACTGGGAAAAAACTAAAAACACCTTTATTGCTTCCATTAGCATTCAGAGGGTAAGGAGCAGCCATGTTCTGGGGTTGGTTAACTGATTACCAGCAAGTACCTCTATAAAATAACAGAGGCTTTGGCAGTTTGCCGGTTTGAAGCATTCAGGTGTGTGTTAACACAATGCCACAATCTTTAACAGACGTCCCAGAAAATCCAAACCGAGGTCACTCATGTGGCACAAGTGTATGCTTCAACAAAAGTTTCTCTAAGTAGAAAAATCTATAACGTCAAAAACTCTTTGATGGCTGGTTGTCTGGCAGGTAAATACTTGACTTCTTACCTGTACAGCCAGGCAGAGTGTGTTGAGCATGATGAGCACAAACATGATGTACTCAAACCCAGTGGAGTTCACCACATACCAGAACTTGTACTGGTATGGGTTCTTTGGGATGTATCTCCTCAGAGGACGGGCTTTAAGAGCGTATTCCACGCACTGACGCTGCACACAAATACACAAAATATTTAACATCATCATTTAAGAACAATCTTAACGTTCCCTTTTAAACGAGACACAATATTAAAAATGTAAAGGAGGTCATCAGCATTAGAACGTCATCTGTCTTGCTACTTTGTTGATGTTTTGTTTTTCTTGACACAAAGTGAGAGGAACCCCAGAGAAAAGCCTTCAAAATTAATCGTTATACTTTACACATAATGTTTTGTGCTTCTAATGACTCTGACCTGGTTCTTGTCGAGTTCACAGTTTTTATACTCCTTCTCTCCCTGTTCCTGAAATGTGACGATCACAAAACCTACAAAGATGTTCATCATGAAAAAGGCGATGATGATGATGTAGATGATGAAGAAGATGGAAATCTCCACACGGTAGTTGTAAATGGGACCAAGGTTTTCCCTGTTGGAGTCAATGGCCTTGTACAATAACCTAAAGAAAGATGAGAACAAGCCAACACGTGATTCAGATTCACAAATTCAGGCTTTCTCCATACATTATCTAAAACGTAATCAGCTCAGTGATGATATCTTTCAATCTTACGCAGGCCAGCCTTCAAAGGTGGACACAGTGAACAGAGCCATCATGGCCATGAGGACGTTGTCAAAGTTAAAGTCACTGTTGTGCCACACCCGTTTGTGGACAGTTGGCTGGTTCACGTCTCCATCTTTGTACAGGATGTAGGTGCCCCTGTGACAAAATATGTTGCATGGAGGTTTAAGTCCAACCTGTGATGTTAAACCAGGACATCTGCAGTTCAGGAGCAAGATGGGATGAAACTCACTTGCACTCTTCTGGGCTGGACTTAGCTTCATCTGTGCAGCGATAGAATTTTCCCTGGAAAAAGGAAAAGGAAACGTTTTTGCTGTTATTACACATTTTGAACTTCTTTGGATTGATGTGTATTATTGATGTTTTTCAAACTCAGAGATGCTCACCTTGAACAGCTGCACGCCTATACAGGCAAACATGAACTGAAGCAGCGTGGTGACGATCATGATGTTACCGATAGTTCTGATGGCCACAAACACACACTGCACAACGTGCTGTAAGACACAGATAAAAATGTTTTAAGCTAAGGTTTCAGATAGTGGCTATTGTAGACATGCTAGAAAAGGTCTCGAGTAGCACCCACCTTCAGGCCTTTGGCTCTATTGATGGCCCTCAGGGGTCGAAGTACTCGAAGGACCCTGAGAATCTTCACCACAGAGATGGCAGAAGACCTGAGTTTAAACAAATGATAATAACAGTTTATAAAAAAGAAGAATCAGAGAAATATGAGCTTTTTTAGGGGTCAAGAACCACTTCAAGAGGAGTAACTGCTGCACTCTGCTTGTATGGCCTGCTTCAACCAAAAGATCAAAAATGACATAAAGTGCTCAGATGATTGAACTTCTTTTCACCTCTATATTATTTCTCAAAGGGGATTTTAGTTTATTTCCTAACTTTCTTCCTTTAACTATTTTTCTTATGAATGAAACCTTTTTGTTTGTGCAAAAAGCTTAATGCAAATATGTTCTGGTTTTTCTGTACTCACTGAATGCCAAAGGAAACGAGGGAGACTCCCACCACCAGCAGGTCCAGAAGGTTGAAGTAATTCCTGCAGAATGCTCCTTTATGAAGAAAAGCTCCATATGTCGTCATCTAAGGAGAGGACAGAGGAAGTTAAAAGAGCAAATGACCAAAAAAAACAAAAAAACATGTAGCATCCAGAAACAAATACAGTGTTGCACTCCTCACACTCCAACAGAAACAAACAAACACACTGAGCTAACAGTTTAAATAGGAAAAACTCATTCTCAGCACTCATTCCCATTATCTCACAGTCAAACACACACGCCCGCACACGTCTCCACACTCTTATAGATCACTCTGATTCGGGGTGGCGAGTTCAGAGCAGTGAAACAGGAGGCTAAAATCTACCATCGCCACCCCCACGGCCCTTAGCTACATGAATGTAGTAGTAAGTCATTCATTTCGCAATCTACTATGGGAGGCAATAAAACATGCATTTTGTTGCCATGACGTCGGGGATATTTACTACCTGCAAGAGCTCTAGTTATAGAGATTGGAAAATAGAAATGGCCTTACTGTCACATTCATGTGGACCGTCGGCTTAAAGCACATTCCATTATGTTCTTTAATAGTTCAGCATAAGGGGAAGCAGCTCCCAATTAAAACTCCAGAGATCAGCAGGCAGAGAAGAAAAACCAGCCAAAATAACTCTTCTTCAAATAATAAAAGTAAAGGATTCCTTCCAAGAGTGCATGTAAATGTGGAGACCTGCAGACAAGGACTGGATGAGGTTGCTCACTAAGAGCAGTGGACGATTTACAGTCAAACAGCACTGGGTTGGCAAGTGTTTGCCCACTCCCACTGAAAAAAGAAAGAAAAAAGCTGCAGAGAAAACTCCACATTTCTATGCACTCAGTCGGGGAAAGCAGACTGAACCATGCTCGGCAGGAGCATGGTTGATTTTGCCCCCTCTTTTATGGGTAATCTGAGGAGCAGTCAGTACGAGAGGCATGGAGTTAGCTTTGACTGGAGTTGATTTTCGACTTTCAATCACCGCCACTCTGAAGATGACCTCAAACTCAACTTCAGCCAATGCTCTGATATGTCTGAGCAGCCCGTTAAAAAATTGTGTTGCATCGCACGGGAGGGGGTTGCATTACTTATTACATATCTGCATCATCAAAATCATTTCAGCAATGACTGCCCGAATGAAGTGACACCCATGTGAGTATAATGTAAATGTTCATGATGTTTCCTTCCCCTAACAGTTCTTTCATCAGTGCAATTTGAGCAAATCTTGTGTTTGTGTTCGTGTGTTCAAAATAGTGACTAACAATTCCAAAATTCGCTTCATCTTCTTTCTTTTTTTTTTTTTGCTGGTTTTTTTTTTGCTTTTTAAAAGAGGTGCCATGAAGAAAAAAGTAAATAAGAGAAAGGAAACAAACAAGCCAGGTTGTACTGAGTGGCGGGTGACACACAAGGAGAGAATGCAGCAAGGCTCTCGTTGTCATTTAAGGGGTTACCTTCAATACGATCTCAAATGTAAACATACTAGTGAAGACATAATCTGCATAGCCTAGGACCTGGAAGGCAACGAGACGTTTGGAATGTTATTGGGGTGTGGTTAGTTACAGCACGCACAGGGGACACAGGGAATTTACCTTCAAAACGATCTCAACAGTAAAGATAGCCGTGAAAGCATAGTCAAAGTAACCAAGTATCTGCAAGAAGCAACGTAGATGTTTAACAAAGACAGTTCATTGTGCAGCGTCATACATTACATGTTAACAAGATGAAAGGGGAAAAAAATGAAAGCATTTTCTGGAAAGGATTTGTTAGAGTGAAGAACTCACAGCAAAGTTACTTACTGACCTTACAGCTGTTTTTGCCTGTTTTAGCTCATAAAAAACGAGTCTGCACCTTGAAGCAGACAAGGAGCTTCAATCTGCTTTTAAATGGAAGTGCAAATCGAGGAACAGAAACCAGGAACTAGTCTGATGTGTTTCTTATTTTCTTGTAAAGCACATGCATGCCCAACTAATTAATCAAAAGCTCTACTAAATGTACTGCAATCACATGCAAAACAATAAAAGACAAACAATACTATCAAAGGACAATGTGAACTTGAAGTGTCTTAGATTTAAAAGGCTGCCATTAAGGACTTGATCTCTATATCTTGGAAAGGACCAGAAGGAACAGAGCGATCAGATGTCCGCTTTCAATATAGACACTAGATTTTCAAGTACTTATCCCGGTGTCCTGACAGGACAATTACACTGAATATATGTTTTAGAAAATAAACTGTATCGAATGCTTTCTTGTCTAGGTTAAAGAGAGAATAAATCACATGGCTCAAGATAAAGAAATTGTGAAGTGCAGAAATAACAGACATGAATTTAATACATACCATTTTCACTGCAGTAAAAAGAGTATTGAATGTCATCCTATTACTGATTACTATGGAAAATAAGTGATTTATATTAAAAGTAAAATGCATCTTTTGTTTTGTTACTTTTTTATGTTTTTACAAAAGTGTATAAACTCATGTAGAGTATGCTTTGCAAAATCATCCATATAAAGTACAAAGATCAGCTATAGCAGGGATGCCAAACATAAGGCTCAGGTGACAAAGACTCCAATCCAGCTCACTGGGGGACACACATTTCGAATTTCTAACTGTATTTTCAAAGATTTTACAGCTTTTTCTACTGATAAAAAGCTCGCCTACCACCATTCATACTGCACTTACGTCAATTAAGTAATAGATAAACAGAAAAATTCTTGTTTTTCACTATCTATAGAATTGTGCATTTTTTATAGTGGGTTCAACAGTCTTAACAAATTGGAAAAAATTACATTTTCTGGGAATGACCAAAAACTTTTGTTCATGATTGCAGAACAGGCGATGAGCTCCCAGAACTTTATCTGTACATGTCAATTTTGACTAATTTAAGCCCAAAGAGTTGTGCTGACAGACTTCCTATGTGGCCCACAATGTAAAAAGAGTCTGAGATCCCTGATTGTAGTAATTACAATAAATGGGCTAAAACATGCAAAACCAAGAGTACGGTCATTTATAGAAGCATCACAAATTGTTACGCAAAGGCAAACATGAGAAAAGTTATTTTTAAATTATTTTACTTCATTTATGTGACTTTACTAATCTGTTCATTTGAAGTTCAGAAATTTTATGACAGGGTTTATAAACTTACAATATTGCGAGCTGAGAAGTTTCGGATTGGATCCTCAGCAGCGAGGGAGACGGAGCTGAGCATGATGAACACCAGGATGAGGTTGGTGAAAATGTGATGATTAATGAGTCTGTGGCAAAACACACGAACCCTGAAGAAAAACAACAACAAAAACACAGCAGACATCAGAGTGATATGAATAGCGACCTGTTTGTCTCTGCACAAACATAATTTCAGCTTACGGGTTTGTGTTGCTGAAGATGAAGAAGGCACTTCCCTCTGGGATAGGAGTGATCTTCTCCTTCTTTACCAGGTCGGAGATGACCGGCCGAGGCCCCGATGGGACTTCAGGATCCTCCTCCTCCGCTGCAGTGTCGTCATTGTCCTCCTCCTCCTCCTTAAACGAAAGCAGGAAATATGTAATGTGTAACACGCGTAACTTTTCAAACTGTAAACATGTTTTCTGACTTAATAAAATTAAAAAAAGAATACCTTGTCATCTTTATCATCATCTTTTTTGTCCCTGTAATGAACACAGATATTTTTATAAATGCAGACTGGAGTTTGACCAATTATCCAAGCAAATATTTGAAGTAATTCGTTGTCACAGAGAGACATATTGGACGGTCACCCTTTTTTGTCTCCTTCATCTGTGTTGAGAGATTCTGCATCTGCCAAGTTGTCCACAGCGATAGCCAAGAAGACATTCAAGAGGATATCTGAGTAAAGTGTTAAGTCGAGAACAACTCTCCCACTACGAATAAAGTAAAATTCTAGTGACTAATCAATAACACATGTCTGCAGTGGATACAAAGAATTATTGTTTTCTTTGTAACAGCTACACCTTTGTCAGTGTGAGCGAGGATACAGTTTCCACAGATGAATAGGATGATGAAGTAAAAGCACACAATCATTCCAGAGGAGGACGGGCCACCATACGCCATGATCCCATCATACATTACAGCATTCCAGTCTTCTCCAGTCAGAATCTGAATAGTTCACAATATTTATTATGTGAGAAACACAACAACTGAAAAACATCAAGCATAATAAGTGACAGCTGCTTTATACGGTGCAGGGTGGCTACAATGAACATGTTAGAGCTGCAGTAAATTTGCAGTGATTTGGTATGATGTGGATGTTGAAACAAGTTTACTGGCATTCATATGCATTTTGACGCTGTGGTCTTATGCCAAATTGTTTTAGGAATTGACACTCACGGCCACTTTTTTAGGTACACCTTGCTATTTCCCTTAGCCTTCAGAACTGCTTTAATTCTTCATGACACAGGTTCAACACGGTGCCACAAATAGTCCTCAGAGATTTGGTGCCATACTGACATGACAGCATCACAGCGTTGCTGCTGATTGATCGGCTGCATAATGTAAATCTCCCATTCCACCACATCCCAGGTGTTAAACTGGATTCAGATCTGCCAAATGCCAAATTCAGACCCCATCATCTGAATTTCACAGCAGAATTCAAGATCAGGCAACATTTTCCCAGTCTTCTATTATCCAATTTTGGTGACCCAGTGTGAACTGCCTCAGTTTCCTATTCTTAGCTGCTGTAGCTCATCTGCTTCTCCTTTGACCTTTGATATCAACAAGGCATTTTTGCCAGAGAACTGCTGGTGACTGGATAACTTCTTCTGTTCAGACCACTCTCTGTAAATAATAAAGATGGTTGTGTTGTAAAATCCCAGCAGATCAGCACTTTCTGAAATACTCAGAGCATCCTATCTGGAACCAACCACTATGCCACATTCAAAGTCACTTAAATCACCTTTCTTCTCCATTCTGATGGTTCAGTTTGAGTTTCAGCAGGTTGTCTTGATCATGCCTACATACCCTAATGTCCTGAGTTGTTGCCACATGATTACATATTTGTATTAACCAGCAGTTGAACATGTATTCCTAATAGTGGCTACCTAAAAGTAGTAATAGTAGTAATATTTCAGGCTGTGGTTTTCCTGACTAAAATCCAATCTCCAGTCCAGCCCCTCCTGCATGTATGCCCTGGTTGTACATCACCTCTCTCCAGAGGTTTACTAGCAGCACTTCAATTCTGTGTTTTTGCTAACCTGTGTCTCCTCATGTGTGGTGTCTGTCTGCTCATTCATCTGTGGTACAATTCTCCCGTCTACAGTGTCTCACTTTAGTCTGCTGTGCTCAATCTGCCACAACCTTTCAGCCTGCCGCTCACAAACCATGCCATATAAAGAGATCAAAATGTTCTTTTGAAAAACTTCTCTCAACAATTCACATTTGGGTTTTCAATAAAGCTTCTGAGTTCAGCCTTCAGGCACACTCACGGTCCTTAAATGTTTAGTTGTTTTTATAAATCTGTTCTACAACTTCTTGTTACTTATGAACTGACATACCGTATACACCAAAATCTCTAAAATGGGCAAATACTGACTCATATAATGGCTTGTTCACAGAATCTGTTTAGTCTGCCACAAATTCTTCTACATCTGTATGAAACACACCCTTCACCAATTTTATTTACATTTTCAGCCTATTTTACTTGCTGCGTATTTGTATTTAACAGTCAGATTTTACTGTATGACATTATCTGAACTCTGTTAATACCTGAAACACAGTGAGGAGGGCCTGGGGAAAGTTGTCGAAGGTGCTCCTTTTTGTCTGGGTTTCGTCAAAGTTGAATTTTCCACCAAACACCTGCATGCCGAGCAGGGAGAAGATGATGATGAAGAGGAAGAGCAGCAGAAGCAGGGAAGCAATGGACTTCATGGAGTTGAGCAGCGATGCCACCAGGTTACTCAGAGACTGCCAGTGTCTAAACAGAAGGTCGACCAAGAGAGAGGAGGACGGACGGGATTTTAATCGAACTCCACAGGCACGAGACTGTGAACACACGAGCACGAACGCACAGCATGTTGACAGTCTTACCGTGTGACCTTGAAAATCCTCAGCAGGCGCACGCAGCGGAACACAGAGATACCGAGTGGAGACATGATTTCCAGCTCCACCAGAATGGTTTCAGTGATTCCTCCGCACACAACAAAGCAGTCAAAGCGGTTGAAGAGTGACACAAAATAAGCCTGCAGCCCAAGACTGTACATCTTTACCAACATTTCACATGTGAACAGGGCCAGCAGCACCTTGTTGGCCACATCTGAAAAGCAGAGGAAAAGATATTAAATCAGATGAATAAATAGTGAAAGAGAGTGATGCATTATGTATTGGAGGGTTTTTCTGTCTTTTAATGCAACATATAGTAGATCAAACCTCTGGTTGCACAAATATTTTATATTACACCTTCTTGCAGCTTCTTGTAGCTTTTTCTTTGTGTGCACTTCATTTAATTATTACTCTTTTTTACTTCAACCTCATTTCTATTTTCTATTTCTATTTCTTTATTTTTTATCACAGTTAGACAAAATCTTGCTATGAATCTACACAATTCCCATTAATTAAACACATTATTTGCATAAAAATCATGACATTTAAAACAATTTAGCCTTAGTCATCCACAAAATACATACAGTAATAGAGAAGATGGGAAAAAAATCAAAATTAGTAAAAATATTCTGATATTTCATGAGAACATCATGACAACATGTTACATTAAGTAATCCTTTAAAAAACACTAATTAATAGAAGATAACCCATTTAAACAAATTCATTCATTTTATTTCAAAATGAGACGTTTGTAATTCGTACCTTGCACCTGTGTCAGCCACAAAGGCTGGTTGTAATGTTCTGATGATATGGTCAGGGTGTTGAGGAACACAAGGATGATGACCAGCCAATAGAAAGGCACTGACTTGACAGCCAAACGGCACTTCCTGCGGCAGAATCTGTTCCATCGGCGCCAGCGCCGACTGCAATGGCAAAGGGCACTTTCAGCACATAGAGGCTCAGTTTGCACATAAAGAACACAAGACACAGTCACACAGATTATGAAGTCAAAACAATGGAACAAACTCATCACTGCAGTGTTTTTAAGAAAATCTCGAAAGTGTGTGCCTCGAAAGTGTGCGTAATAAGAAGAACGCAGTGAAGTATGGGTGAATGCCCACAGGGGACTGCATCAATGCGTTTCTGCAAGTCATACAGTACAGTAAATGAGCTGAAAAGTACTGTGTAAGCCTATTCTCTAAAAATACCTTATAGCACATGCTGACTATATAAAAGTTGTTGATTTATCATTCCCTGTAACATCTCATTAAAAATACAGTAAAAAAGAAGCCAAGCAAAATAAAAATCAGTGTAATTGAATGCAGGCAAAAACCATATATTAACAGCTACATGCACTATGTAGACACGCCTACCTACAAATATACTGACCTGAACTTTGACTTTGAAATCTTTTGACTGAAAAGAAGAACAAGTGAAAGTTGATGAATGCATCTTGTAACAGAAATGAGTTGCTAGCATGTAGTTAACTGACATCATCCCCAAAAAAGTGCAGCTGCAATGTTTGCAGCATGAAGTTTACCAGTTTTTTTAAACACATATGACGAGATAAAGCAGGCACTGACACGGCAAAATGGCTGTGCTAACTGAAATTAGTGACACTGAAAGAAATCCTGTGTACAGGTTCATAGTGCAAAGTTCTCACCACAGAGGTCCGCAGCATGGCGTCTTTTCATCCTCCCCGTTCTGATTCTCGGTGTTCACAGACTCTGTTTCACTGGCTGGAACGCTTGCTGTGGCATCAAATAAGGGAGCATATTTAAAATATATATATAAACAAAATCTATGCACTTTGCAATGGTAGAAGATTCTTCAGAAAGGCACAACGCATGCTTCCCATCAGGAGCAAGTGTAAAGAATGTTCCCATTGTATCAACAAGAACGTAGATGCACAAGAAACATATAAACAAAGAGAATTCAGAAACTCTTTTCAGGTGAACGAGAACTGTATGACAGTGATTTTAATCTCCAAAGCCACAGTGCAATCACAAAGCTACCTCAATGAAAGGAACGTGCTAAGTTCCACAGCTCTGCATCACTGTCATCATCAGTATCATTTACCAAGTGCTGAGAGTGAGCTGACGTGGGTCAGGCGAGTGGACAGCTGCTACGTGAGAGCTGACTGATGCAGACAACGAGGAGCGGAGAGAAGACGGGAGCCGAGAGAGGAAGACAGAGCTCTTTAAACTGTCTCTGAAATGCTACACTCAAACTACTGCCAGCACTTTGGAAAGACTGTGTGTGTGCAGACTGATGATGATTAACTGTGTGAAATGTCTCGGTGCTTTAACTCATGTGAGCGAGCGTGGTGTGCTCTCCTGCTTAGCTTACGCAGACGTGCCGGCTTTGATTCCTAAGTGGTCGGACAGCTCTCAGCTCTGAAAATAGTGCTGACTGCTGGAGTAGTCATCTGGGTTTAACCCTGTTTCCTACATTCATACTGAGCTCCTGCATTTGAAGTGGAACATGGGAGGGAAACAGGGTGTGGTTGCTATCAAGCACAGCTGTACGGCTCTTCCATATCGGACTAGTTTAATAGGTAAGAGACAAGGGGTTTTTATTCAGGACGAGGACATAAGGAGAAACGTAAGAAGGCTGTGATGTTTGGACACAACAGGTAAAAAACAATTGTAAAGCACAATGTGATGGTATATTTTGTCAGGTTTCACACACACACCCACAAAGCAACAGACTTATTAATCTATCCTGGTCAGTAATACGACACTGACTGGTAATATTGCAATAATGACAATGTACATTTCAGTCTAGTCTTAATAGTTTGAGAAAATATGAGCTAAATTTTCTGTATCAGATCAGTTTGATCTTAAAACACTAACACACACACACACACACACACACACACACACACACACACACACACACACACACACACACACACACACACACACAAAAGCTAAAGAACACTGGAGGGAAACCACAGGATTTACCATGAGTGTCGGACGACTGGCTGAACCACCCAAACCTTCCTTTCTTCTTCTCAGTAAGGTCAGCCAGAGTCACCCCTTCATGTGTAATGCATGCAAGCCAATGCATTCAGACACAACGGCACAGCAGAGGGACATGGAGGGGAGGGGGGCGAGAATGGGCTGCTATCAAAATGGGTCAGAGCAGACAAGCACCACAGGACAACAACAGTTTTCAAAATATCAATATTCAACCACGACAAGAGCAGCAGGAGCCACACCGCAGACACTGAGGAGGGCAGAAGAACGACACAGAGAGCTGTTAGTCAAAGGAAGCGTCTGGAGGTGGCAGCGCCCTGTACTAACATGTGACCATGCGAATTAAAGCATTTACCTTTGAACATGTTAGTAGGGGTTCATGTTTCGTGGACACACACTATAAAGCCAGCATGGATGTTTTAGAAAAGCAGTATGGACTCCCTCCTTCTAACACGGCACAATTAACGGCGATTTTCCTGCTTTCTGGTAAATTTACAGAGCACCGCTGTTCAGAAAAATTGGAGCAATAGACTGGTGGAAGAGGCAGGAATATACACAAGGAGTACATAACAGACGTGGGGAAATCATAATGAGTTGACAAAAGGCAAAAAATAGAAAACCCAAGCTCAAACTCTAGGATGAAGCAGTTGCAGGTTTTCTTTTCTGTATCATGTGTGCCGCTTATATAAAGAGGATTTGGATTACTTTTTTTCTACTGCTTGAGTAACATGTTTCTTTTTTTTCCCTTCCTTTCCTTCCTTTCACTGGTGCTTACAGAGTGCTCCGCTTCCATCACCGACATACATGGAGGCTGGAGACAAAACTAGTCTGATCATTTAGTTTCAAACACCTTCCACATATCCACATATGGATGTCAATACTGGCCTCTGTGTCGATATTTGTGCATCTACGCATTTGTCAGTATGTGTACTCTGCTTCTCTATAACCAAAAGGTAGACTATTCAGAAGCACAGTGGGTCATCACTAAATCCCAGTAGTCCTTCTGAAATCACTATAGTCCTGTTTTGTTTTGTTTTTCTTTAACTGTGGTGATCAGCTGGCACAATTGATCAACTTGCCTTGTTATAGCATCCATTTTTGCAAATTTGCATGAGAAAACGGAATATTTCAGGGCTCAATCAGACCTAATTAAGATTTCCATGATGCTGGTTTCAAATCTCTGGTGGCTTTCTTCCTGCTTGATTCAAGCAGAATCATTGGGCTAAAAGCAGAGGGAACTTAAATGATGTGTTAGATTATTAAGATTTTTTTCTAATTAATACCCCCTCTATCTGTTCTCAATATGTCTCAGCGTAATTGACCAGTTATCTGGGGCAATATGAAAAATAGAGCACTTTAGACCCAATAAGTCAGGACACAGCACCAATTCTGATTTAAGCAATGTCACGTTCTTTCTCCAGAGTGATTTTTGGTTTGAAGATACTGCTTTTAACCAAGAAAAAAGAAACTCTCTCAAACCAGTAATGATGTACACTACTTGATATTTATCCTTGACATGGCAAGAGTAGCTTCAACCAGTTATTTGCATTGAAGCGCTCTTGTGATGGCAGCGTAGCGTTAACGGCCGGAAAAAGGAAGCGGGTCAGACGGCGCTTACGGTTACGCTTGCTCTCCTCATCTGCCTCGTCCTCATTGTCAGGGTCAATGTCCTCAGCCTGAGTGATCCAGTCCAGGTAACCCTTCAGATCCTCCTCCAGCTGTTGCTTTTCACGCAGCTTCTGGAAGTCTCCGCGAGCTTTGGCCTTTTCCCTCTCCTTGGAGAACTCTCTGTATTTGGAGAAAGAACCCCCAAAACAAAACAAAACAAAACAAAAACAAACAAAAAAAACCAAACAAACAGAAACACCAACAAATACACAGTAATGCACGAATTAAACACAAACATGGGACGTTTCACAGCAAACAAGAAATAAATTGTTTCACACAAAATGGAAAGCAACAAACATGTCGTTCTGTTCTAGATCATTTTTCCCGACAGAATAAAGACATTCTGTGTATGAGTTTCTGTATATCCTCTTTTCTACATTCTTTAGTCACAGCCTTTTAATTTCTTGTGTGTTTTTCAGAAATGTAGCCACTGGAGGGAGATGTACGCCTTTAAGAGACAACACAGAGCTATATTTAGAGCCCGGCAGTACAGTAGTGTATCCGTCAGGCGGGCATCTTCATCTTACAGAAAAGGCAATTCAGGTAGACAGATTGTTTCAAGAGAATTGCAGCATTTGTACAGTATCCAAACTTATAGTTTATATAAGACAATGAACTTGAAAACAACGAGATTCGACTGCATCTACTCACAGTGCATTGTGAGATAGTCTTATTAGAATAACCTGTATTTAAGCTGCTATACTAAAAAATTAAGATGAATGAAAAAGTCACATGTGTGACAAAAAAGTGAAGACATCCAATGTCAAGAAGCCAGCAATGTAGCACAGGTAAAGCTGTATCAAGGTAACTGGTGCTGACAGGTCATGCCAGTCTAAAGACGCCAACATGCGCTGTAGGAATGCTTGACTCGATTGTCATGTTAATCTTGTTTTCTTTAAAAAAACACAGGTTTTCTTCGCTGGTCAACCATCCAGAGTTAGTTGTACTGTAATACCCCACCCCCCACTCCACAGAGCAGGGAAAGCAAACTGGGGTTTGAGAGAGCTTAGGCGTGCAGAGGGAGTGAAGGGCGAGGAATAAGATTAATTTCTTTCACAGGAGGTTGGGTGGGCTGTCGAGGGGGTGGGGGAAGAAACGCTCACTTTGCAGTTGCCGTGGAAAGGATGTTATAGTTTGACATCAACAGAGGTCAGAGAGGAGCGCTTAAGAAACAAAACAGACTCTAATGTAGACTGGCCACTTACTGCTTTATTACTTGTAATGATTTTTGCATTTCTGGTGCACAATTTCCCAAACACACATACTAATTCAATTTCAAGTCAACTCTATTTTATTTATGTAGCGCCAAATCACAGCACCAGTTGCGTCAAGGTGCCTTATATGTTTAAAGGTAATAAAGTGAAAACCCCAATAATCAACGGCCCTCTTTGAGCAAGCACTAGGTGACAGTGGGAAAGAAAAACTTCCACTTAACAGGAAGAAACCTCCAGGCTCAGGGAGGAGCAGCCATCTGCTGCAATCACCTGGGGATGATGTTGTGAGTGTCAAGGAGCACAGCAAACCCAAAGTGCATGCACTTTGCACACTACAGACCAAACCCACCGCAAAAGTTGCCTCTTACCCACTTAGCACACCTAATACAAGGTTTAACACGAAAAAGGATCCCAGTATAATCAGACTGACAAAATAAATCCACGGTGTTTCCCATCCAATGGCGTCATTGACCTACAGAAGCCAAAAGTAGCCCGTCAACAAACATGGACACATACAAAGACAGAAACCTTCTGCCTCAAAGAAGCAGAAAGTCTCTGTTTTGAAAGAGAAGATGGTGCTTACCCGCTCAACACACCCAAAACCAGGTTAAGAACGAAAAAGGAGCCGAAGATCACAAGACTGACAAAGTACACCCATGGAAGTTCAAAGCCCATGGCATCGTTCATCTGCAGGAGTGGATCGGTCACCGCAGAGAAAGGAGAGCAGGGGGAAAAGGAAGGAAGGATGCACAGACAGAAAAAGGGTGTTAAACTGTTAGAAAGGAGGAAGAGAGAACAAGTCTTAGGAGTGCTGATGACTGTCAGGACAGTATCGTTTTATTTGATGAGTTGTTGATTGAATTCAATCATTTAGCCAATCAATCACATCAGAGTAGTAAGAGCCGCCCCAGGAAATTATCAGCAGCTTCATCATCAGACTGTCAGTCGCATTGGTGTTGTGTGTTTGATTTGAGTAGACATTAAAGCTGAAAGAATGTGACAGTCACAGGTTATTGAACTGGGTGCACAGAGCGAGAGACTCACCCAGTACAGCACGTCAGTCCAGCCCTCCATGGTGATACACTGAAACACCGTCAGCATGGCAAACAGAAAGTTGTCAAAGTTGGTGATGCCACCGTTGGGACCTTGCCAGCCTTCCCTGCACTCCGTGCCGTTGATGGGGCACTGGCGCCCATGCCCTGAGATCGCACATGGAGCTGGCTCCTCTTCTGCTATCATATCTACAGAAAGAGAGTTTTAAATAATCTGACACTTAACATAAGTGCTGCAAATAAAGTTGCTTTTTAGACTGCCTAGTCTTAACTGTAGGATTTCCTACTATAAACAGTGTAAATGTTATGACTAAGAGCACTCTGATTCACTGCATCTTATACCAAATACCATCTCTTTAGCAGCTATCTTATTCTTCTCATTTACAGTTGTTCAGCAGTAGAAAAGTCTACTTTAGACTTTTAATAAATAACTTTGACGATAACATATCTGTATATCTGAGAGACGAACCACTTTTCAATTTACAGTTTAACAATATACAAACATATTATACAAAACATTATTGGAACGATTAACTAACATTTGTGGTTAGGTTTTATGTTTCAGTGAGTTCCATCAAAGAGGTATTTCCATCTCTGAAGATTTAGTTCACAAACTATTAAAATGATTATATTTCTGTGAAATATTGCTCCATCTCACAACCCCTCACATGGACTTGTTCCCCTTGGGAAATTCCTGACGTCTATGTTTGAAGTAAACTACTTAGAGAATAACTTCTGTCACGTAATCCAATATATCAGTCATGCAGTACATACTTTTATGTTTTTGTCTAAGTTAAGAGTTATATTTCAGTTTAAGGAGAAAACAAGCCAGTCGAGATTGAGTTTGGCTTGTCTGGGACTCATCTTTGTCTGCTTCATTTTGTCAAATATGAGGCATAATCATAAACTTCTCTAACGATACCCATAAAAACAATCAAACTAGCTTACTATATCACCTTTAATCTTGGCCAGTCTTCCCTGACCAGCGCAGGAACTGTTTGAGGAATGCTTCTATAGGTCGATTGCTACCTAAGATCCATTATAACTACTTGTACTTTGCATCTGCAATGAATGCTGAATTTTCTCCAGTGTGTCAAAATCCTGAACTTTAAACTCGAACAGTATGAAGCAGCGCTGAGCTAAATGTGGAAAGCACAGTCGCTGATTTTGTTGAAGTGACTAAAAAAGTCTTAACAAGCTGTGCGCTGGCACACAATGACGTGCACCACAGTTCAGGTCGTTTCGGCTGCCTCGCTCTGAGACACCTCAGGATGCTACAGTAGAACTCTGGGCTGGCAGTCTGGCCCAGGGGGGACAAATTGACAGTGCACAACCCCGTGAATGACGAAAAAATGGCGCACACGTTCCTGACCAATGTGCCGCCTTGAGGCTTGGACACTATAGACTGTTTTACTGAAAACTGCTGCGTGATGTCTGCATCATAGCAACAGACCCTGCTCTCTTCAGCATGAAAGTTGTGTCAGTTTGACACAGAGCAAGAAGGGAGGTCAGGTATGGTTTTTGATAGTCACTGACAGAGGCAAAGAAGATTATGACCACCCAATAAGTAATTAAAGCACAGAAACTATTACTGTATCTGATAAAGCTATTACCTGTCCTGATAAAAATCCCTTGTACTCATTTGTCTGGGTAAGCAAATCACCAGACTAAGCATTATCCTGATTATACCTTTAATCTGTTGTTGTTAATGGAAAATCACAGCTGACATACAATAACCTCAACTCCTTGTTACTTTATTTAAAAAAAAACAATTTGATTTTATATATATAAAAGTCAAAGTGCTCACCTGCACTGGGGAAATAGCAGGTTGCATGCATTTTACCAATGAACAGCTCCAGGCCGATAATAGCATAGATGATAATGACAAACAAGACCAGGAGGGCAATGTGCAGGAGAGGGACCATGGCTTTAATGATGGAGTTCAACACCACCTGTAAACCTAAGCAAAGAAAAACAAACACTTTACACAAAGCCTGGCCGTACTTCGTAGTACCAAATGGAAAACACAAACTACAAATTCTACCAGTCTTTGTACCTGTTCTTAACACAAAAATTTGATTCCTGGCTCCAGAATGTGAAGTGGCTAATTCTGTTTGCTCTTGATCTTACTTAGCTTACCTTTAAATTGCATAAATACATAAAACGTAATCACAACTGTATAATCATTTCACAGACTGCTAACATAAACAAACGGAAGTATTTATGGTTTTCAAGTATATAAATATAAATAACAATGTAGAAAGAATGTAGATACTGCTTTCAGTATGTATTTCAGAACATCTTTGCCTCGTATATTTCATAAGCATGTCGTGTTTTTTTTTCTGTAAGTTTGTTTATTATTATGGAACTGAGAGCACATGGCCCTTGGTTGCTGATGTAGATGCTTAAAGAAAATAGTCCTCAGGGACTGCACATGGACCATCTGGACTTGCCGTGTTTAACCCTTAGCCCTGCATTTTTCTATAAAAAAAAAGACTAATTTTATTGTACGACAGATGCAAAAATGATGTACATTTAATAAATATGGGTTGCCAACGTGCGGAGCTTAAAAGTTCTCTTACTGGGTACTCCTGAGACCAGCCGCAGGGGGCGCAGCACACGGAAGGCTCGAAGGGCTTTAACATCAAATCCACCTGGCTTACCCCCGTGCCCATGCATTGATGCATGGTTATCTCCTTCAACTTCTCCCTTTTCTTCTTTGGTCAAAAGCTCCAATGCAACACTAAAGAGTCTGTTGGAAAACAAAGAAAAATCCTTACATTAGTCACCTCTGCATTTGAGGTACATAATGAACAGTGCTGACAATCTTTAACAAATAGTAGATAAAGATTAAAGATCATTTTCGAGAAGAAGCATGGCAAACCTTTGACAGTTCAATAATTAATGTAGGAAATAAAGAACAGATTAAGCAGCATTAGATGTACTGATTCTTATATAGCATTTTTCTTCTTGAGCACAGAGTAGCCAGTTTTCATTCAATTCTACTATTTTCACTCGTCAATAATTTATTGTAATTAAGAAACAAACCTTCACGAGCATGAGTAAAACTAAGATGTAACAAGTATGTTGTTGAATGTACGAGGCGCTAAAATGGGGTTAATAAACCTTCAGATTCTGACAAAATGTGAGAATATATTAAAAGTCTTACTTTCTCATAGTTCATAAGCTCCTATTCACATCAGTAATGACACTAAGTCAATTTAAGGTCTCCAACAAACACTTTTGACATTAAAAATTTTGCCTGGCTGAAAGCTTTTCACTTTGCCGTTATTCCCTCAAAGTATCATTTAGCTGTGAAACTATTATGTAGTGGCATCAGTTTACTTTACAGCCACCCACAAGCCATACTGAAATCTCCAGGATACAATTTGATAAAAAGCAGTCTGAAACCTTTATTAACCACAATCCGCTGTAAATATCATTTTAGACTGCATCAAAATGGTTAGTAAACACCATACTGATAATGATCCAATCAAAAACTATTTTAAGACTAGAAAAAAAATCCCAGATATTTCTTGCCCTACATGCAGCACTTCAAAAGAAAAAAAAAAGAAAAGCCAGTGGATATGTTGAAAGAGCAGGATAATATGACAGCATTGTAACCTGTCAGTGCCCAGTTTGAGTGTACCAACAAAACCTACCCACCCAGCAAAAATTTGGTGAAAAGATGACTTCGTCATACTAATTTGGATTTTGTTAAAAAGTGAAAGTCGGCTATTTACATATGTTCCCAGCATGTGTCACAGTCAAGGTCCATGTAACAAATATGGATCTCCAAAAGATTTGGCCCCTCCTTACTGTATGTGTGGTCTGGGCAAAAATGCTCACACCTTGCAAACCGCAAACATTACACAAGCACATATCCACAACGCCTGCAAGCTAAAAAGCCAGCATACAAAAAAATGTATTTAACGTATTATTTTTTAATCTACCCGCCACCAAAGATCAAATTACAGATTTTCAGAGAAACAAAAGTTTTTCTGTCTTTGTTGTGCAACAGAACCAAATAAATATATGAACAAAGTTCTGTAACTTTCACAAATACTAAGACTTATAGAAAAATGTGCAATATTATTTACATGCAGAGGTATTTTGTTTTACTAAATAGATCAGATATCACTAGATTGAAAGATGGATATTTATAAAATACACTTTATGGACAAAAGTACTGGGCCATCTGTATATGACACTTCCTGGGACATCCTAACCCATGGCATGAAGATCCCAGTACACAGTTTTTGTGCTGATGTTAATGCCAGAGGAGGTTTGGAGCTCTGCAGTTCCTGAGTCAGCAGATCATTGGTGACCTTTACACATATGCCTTCACATGCTCTCTACCATGCTTTATGTGGTCTCACACCTTGTGGCTAAGTTGCTGTGGTCCCTACTCCATTTCACAATCAAATATTAATGTCTGAACTTTCACTTTTCCCAAATTTAGGCATAAAGGGACATTTTTTTAAAGGTCATGTCTGGCCAGCCAGATTAAGCCCAGAATATAACATCCACTGACATCTGGTGCACGGTGGATCTGTATACAAGAGATAACTGTACCATAGGAAGTGCCTCCTTCCGTGGTCGTAAAGTAAAATCAGCAGTGAACAAATCCCTCCCCAAGAAAGAGGACCCTTCATTACACTCAGATAGACATTCCTCACCTAGCCAAGAGGGAAAATCATCTCAACACATTACATCAAAGCTGCGGACTAAAAGCAGGGAATAGAGCTGCCGATAGGCGCTGGAAGGAGTTCTGATGGCCTTTAAGCACAGTCTGCTCCGGCTTATGTTATACTGAGTCACAGCTGTAAGACTGACCGCCTGCCACTGGGGGTTTTATTAGTCATCCAGTCATGCTTAAAAGAAAACCCTCCTTCACATATTGACACCTTTTTGCGAAACATATTTCATAAAGTAAATCAGAAGGATTTTGAACATCAGATTATTTGAAGCAGGTGTTTTCCCAGTGTCTCCAGTCATTATTCAAAGGGTCACTCCAATAGGTTTACAGGTTTAAGCCTATTTGCACCAAATCACAGTTTAACTCTTCCTCCTAGAAACGTGTTCCTTTGCAAAATAGTTTTCCAGTTATGTTTAAGTCCAGCACAATCACTGGCTAGATTATAAAAATGTTTTTAACAAATTCACTGAAACACTTATGAACTCGGTCAGAGTTGGCTCAAAGCTTCAGGCATGGCGGACCTTTTAATAAACCAGACCACAATCTTTTCAAAACCTTATCCAAGTACAGCCAGTGAAGAGAAATATCCATAAAAATGTTTAATAATGCACATCCCAACACTGCAGTAGACATTTTACAGCAAGAATATCAGTGTAGTATATTAAATATGTTGCCAAAAATGTGTCCACTCTTTGCAACATAGTAAAAACTTTGCTTTAATGCATAATAAATCACAAGGACTTCTGTAGCTTATGCAACTTTCTGAGTTTTCTCTTTGGCTTTTAAACTGCACAAAAAATGTATTTATATTAATGTATTATTTAAGATTAACTGCATGAAGTGTAAGAAATATTTACCTTATCTGAGCCAGTATGTTCATAAGACAAACCTTGGTTTAGTATGTGTAAAAAAAAAAGCTGTGGTACATGAAACCAAAATGGAAAAGTAAAAGAAAGACATTCATTAGCGATTAAAAACTGTCATGTGATCATTTTCTACAGCTTAGTTACCATTAATGATTCCTTCCCATCCAAGACTTTATCCAGTGTAATCTAAAATTCTGATCAGTGCATCTTTAGAAATCCATTTGTAGATTTCAAGACAGTACAATGGCTCAGTGGTTTGCACTGTTCCCTCATAGCAAGCAAGTCCTGGGTTCAAGCTTGTGTACCATAGTACTCTTGCAAAAAAGTCTGACTTCCTGGTAAAATAAATGTTAAAAATGTAGGTTTAAACCCAACAATATAGTTCTTCAAGTTAAAGCAAAACACTATTTTTGGATTATTTTTTTCTCTATGGGGAGTGTGTTTGCCTTTCATGAAGTCCCTACACACTACTATAGAATAAATAGTGGACACACAAACATCCTGATGACTGAACTGTGACGATTTCCATCAGATCCTCGCAAAATTATTTCAAATGTGTCATTTCAAATTTTAGAAGCTGCAGTCACATTTAATAGTTGGGACAGCCGTCTTTGCATTTGAGTGGATGGCAGATCAACCCTGCATGCAGCATACAGACAGCGATCTGACCCAGCTACCCACTGGACTGTGTGTATTAGAGGAGAGAAAGAGGGAGGAGAGAGGAGAAAAAAAGAGATAAGGCTGAGATAAGGATGAAGATAACACGGGGAGAGTGTGCAAGAGATAGGAATGAGGGCAGAGAGAGGTGGGGAGGTGTAAAGCATGAACCATTTGAGATATGAAAATGGAAGGGGGCAGTAATAAGAACAAGCTGCAGAGACAAAGGAGAGCAGCGTGAGAGAAAGACAGTCAGTGAGAGGAGAGGGAAAGATGGGAGGGAGTGTTGGAGAAGAGATGAAGTATGGAGAGATGGTGACTCACTCCAGTGGTGGTAAAGCTCTGATTTATTCTCTCTGTCTTTTCTGGGTCATATACTGTGGGTGTATGAGGGTCTCTGTTAGCCACTTGGAGCAGAGGCTTAAGCAACTTTAGCTTTAATACTGACTTCTCCTCTTACAAACACTGTAAACTGCAAATGTCACAAGTCAAAAAAAATCCTAAAAGGAGACTAAAAATAGCTAAACCTTGTGACCTGGCCTGCAAACCAGCACATAGAACGAGCAAATATAATACATAAATATTAACAAATCTAACAATCGCAACTAGTTGTGTCAATAAATGAAATAACAAAAAAAAAACTGAACCTAAGATTTTAGATTTCAAACCCCACCATCTGGCCAAAGTTCAGGTAGTGGGTTGCAAAATAATAATTATAGTAAACTAGAACTAACATAAATAACAGTTTTGGTATGTGGTTAACAAAAACTAAGTGGTAACATTTCTGTTAAAAACTGTCAGCCAACCAATTCTCCTGGTGTGAATTTTGGTTATGATCATTTCCCTTTCAATCAATGGCTTACAAACTGAAATATTTTCATAACAACCAATAATCATACCAAACGTGAAATAGACACACATGCAGAAGCTGCATTACTGCATGCAGAAATTGCAGTACCAGCACGGGCAGATAATATATTTAAAGTTAAAAGTCGGTAGTGAGTAAAAAACATAAAGTATATTCAAGGGTTTTTAATTTCCAGAACTGATTAAACTAGTTGGCTCCCAGTCCACCCATGGACAGGGTGGACCAGCATGCCTATTACACGCTTTGCCGTGATATCCTGATGGACTGCATCAACTACATCGCTTGCAGAGGATCTCATTATGGTAGTGCCAGCATTCTGTCAAGGTTTAGCAAAGAATCCACCATTGTCCTTTTGCCATTTATATACAGAGCATTTATCATTTAACTTGAAAACTTACCCAATCACCACAATGACGAAATCCAGCATGTTCCAACCGTTTCTCACGTACGCATTCTGGTGCATCACCAAGCCATAAGCGATAATCTTCAGAAAGGTCTCAATTGTGAAAATGATGAGGAAGGCATACTCAACTGTTTCCTGCAGATACACAAAAAGGCAAAGAAAAAAAAACAAAACGAAAACATGAGCAAGGTATTAATACAGACAGTGTTTTGGAGATTCAACACACACAGGTACAGGAATAGGTGCAAAAGACACAGTGCCTATGAAAGGATAAATTAAGCTCTATTTTACTGGTGAGCAACAAGGAAATGACTTTTTGTCGAAGCAAAAATATTTATAAATATGTAAAATTAAATGTAAAAAATTAAGTTGTTTTAACTACTTAAAAATACAGTAAATCTATAATTTACAAGAACAATGTGCCTCCAAAGCAATATTCTCGTCAACTTTCATTGATCAGTAGGCACTGAACTGATACATCAGGACACAAAAATAACCCAGGTTTGCAGAAATTACAATACACAATACAGTTACACTATAGGAAACAATATACAAACAGACCAGATTGCTGTGCAGTTTGTCACCACCCCACATTGATTTTACTGACATTTAAAAAGCAAAAGGCCAAAAAAGGTAAACACTCATTCATAGAGTACTTCCAAAGCACTGAACAATGATGTTCCACCCTAAGATCAGAAATACTGACACAGTGCACAAGAAAAGACAGAAACGAAAGAGAAGGACATCAATGTTAGTGTAAATTGTCTTTTTTCTTTTTAGATGTATCTTCTAAATTTTGATTACTGGTTTGCAAACATTTCAACGCTCGATGACAGAGTGTGTCATTGCCTGCAGGACAACCTTCCTCAACACTGCCTGAATGTCTTTGATGGACTTCCTATTAAAGGGAACTTTGTGTACAACAACAGCTATTAGAAAAATATCAGAGAGAGAAGAGTCAGAAAGCCAAGAAAAAGTGACCTCCAAAGGGAAGCTGAAACTCCTGATTTGCCTGCAACATAGATATGCAGACATCAAGTTTCACAGCTTCTAAGTGTTGGTAATACTAGTCAGTGTATGAAGTGGACATTGTGTGGCTGCCTGTTCACAGCCATTAAGTGACCAAACACAATGATTAACTTTTCTTGTAACAACTTGGACAACTTTTGTATGTGGAATCAACTTAAATCCCATGGAAATGGCATCTCCTGTGTAAGCTTCACCTATAATCCTGAAAACATTTCAGTGCCTGGAATGTATTTTTGAATATGCAAAATTAAAATAAAATTGTGACCACTGTGTGCCACTAAAAAAGGGCAAATCTACAAAAGAGCTAGTAAGAGCCATGCTAAAATGGTTAAAACCAATTGACTAGTTTGGAATGAAAGGCATGAATGTATCAGAGAGCTATAGAGGTTAAAAAAAGGGACAAACACACTCTGAACAAAATCTGTGTTTTTAGAGGGTATATACAGATTAGAACGAGTGATGTAACTCAGCAGTGCGCCTTTCTCCGGTTGTTTCAAAGGCAGAGAGAACACAGGAACATTAAGCCATCAGGTTGAGGTCAACTGGGAGTGGATCTGACAACAAAGGCGGGCAAAGGTAGTATGTGCATTTAAGACAGTGAGATGTTTGTGAAAATGGGGGTGAACACACTAAAAGGTGACATAGCACCATTTAAAAGAGTCCTCGCACCTTTTGCTAAGATGTGAAATCAGAAAGAAGCTCTTTGCATTTTTCAAGCTTGGCAGGTCAGCATAAATTGCACAAAGGCTGGCATTCAAAATATCTGCCAATCAGTACAGCACTGCACTGCACTAAATGTATCACAGGCAGGAATTTAACTTTAAACACACTGCAGAAAAATGCATGTATGCACACATACTGTAATATACATAATAACCTCGTCTGCCTGAGGGAGTCTTTAATCCCTTTTCTGTGGTCACGATAAATGCAGGGGTACTGTGGGCTGCAGGGCTCGTTTTCCCAACAGTTTACTGCAGATTGTGAGAAGCACTTAGCCCAGAATAAGAGACATGGGTGTCTTTGTTACTGAAGTAAAAGGTTGAGTTAAGCTTACGGCCGCTGCCTCTATGACAGAGCACGCTGAGGCCACAGGGAGCAGAGAGAACAGAACGATTCATGTGAGGATGGAAGGAAAGTGACAGAGAGACAACTGAACAATTTTAGAGGCAGCAAACAGAGAGGCGGTCTCTTGCATTTTTCTGTTGTTGGTTAGCAAAAACGTATAAATAAAACTCAAATCATATGCTTTAAAGCAGCCAACACACTTACCCTGATATGGACACATCTGAGAATGACATTGAGAATAGATATGGATGGATGGATGGATGGATGGATAGATAGATGGATAGATAGATGGATAGATAGATGGATAGATAGATAGATTCTCCTCTGTGGTCATCACTAGCAATTTAGCAATGACTGTATATTAAAAACACCCATTATTAACATTATCAGAATAATTTGAGCTTTCAGGGCCACAGTAAGTGTGTGAAAATTACCACTTCCTGGTTTGTGAAAGCATGTTAAATATAATAGCAAATGATAACCGTTCCCTTTCAATTAACCAGCAATTTATTCATTCATCAGCAATGGTGGCAGAAATAGAAAGAAGGAGAGAGACAATAAGAGAAAGAGAGCAAGGAAAGAGGCCTTTGGGGATGACCATAAATATCTCTGACTCATCTTATTGTGCTGTAAAGACACTTACTGTAGCATGTTTCCTCGTCTAATACAGTTTATGAACGATATATGTAGTTAATAGTTTACATCACTGCCATCCTCTTAGGTATAACACGACACATAAAGCACATGTGCTTAAAACATGCTTACTTTGCATATTTAGACTCAAAAATGCACCGTAACGGCAAAAGCAATAAACTTAGAGTAGGATACTACACGATATAACACAAGTTCCTCCTCAAGCCCCACAGCAACAACCCCAACTGGCCTTTCTCTGCCACAGGGTGAGTGTTCGTGTCTACAGGCACAGCTCACTTCATCTCACAGAGCTCACTTCACCATATGACATATGATGCTAACCCACTGAACCATGCATTCTTCTACATAACACGCCATATGACTGAGCCAGGCGGACAGCAGTAATGTGAACCTATTAACAGTTCAGACTGGCCTGTCCGCAATGCTCATGAGCTGCAATTTAGCTTTATCTAGACTTCACACAGAAATGACAAAAATCTAGATTTACAAAATTAAAGACATAAAGCTTGTTATGTAATTTTGTCTATGCTGTTAAAACACTGTGGCTTACAAAGCAGCCTAGCAACCAATCAACATGCATCATTTTGCAAGAAGATAGATAGAAATACCCCTCTAACTTCTGTCTCTGGTTTAAACAGACAGAGCTTATAGACCATTAGCTTGGTTTCGAGACTGCACAGAAGGTGAAATATTAATAACAGTAATCTTTATATACCCTAGAAACCTGCCATACTACCCCTAAAAGTAGGGCTGGGCCATATCATACCGTTCACGGTAATACTGGTATAATGTTGGGCAACGACAAGAAAATGAAATATCGCGATAGAATATGGGTAAAACGCGCATGCCCAGTGGCTTTGTTTTCATACGCACATGGCGAAAAAGGCACAGTGGTGACGGAGAATGACAAGGGCGAAAGCGGATCGTTGAATGAAACGGATGAACCAGAATTGGTTTGTAAAAATGCTGCAACTTCAGTGATGTGGAACTGGTTTAGCTTTCGTCCGTCAGATACACAACAAAGCAATATTTTTGGTAGAGCATGCCAGCGGACCATCGTTATTACCGTGTTTTTTGGTAAATACGGCACACTTAAAATCAAACCTTTGATTTTTCTGAAAATCGACAGTGCCCCTTATAATCCCGTGTGCCTTATGTTTGGATTCTGGTTGTGTTTACTGACCTCGAAATGATTTTATGTACACGGCGCTCAAAAATCTGTCAAATGTTTTAGTACGACTTTGCTAAGCTATGAAGCCGCACCGCTTGATGGATTGTCGGAGCATTACGGCTATCGTAGGCAGGAGCCTCACGGAGTGATACGTACGGTGCTTCAACGTAATATTACCATACTGTGTGTGTATAAGTTATCGCAAATTTTCAAATCTATATCGTGATAAATAAAAGCCATGCTTGTTAGCTTATCGATTTTCAACTTACATATCATGCCATGTGAGCAGTTCAGAAATGTTTTAATTTATCTCTAATATGCAGATAGTACCAATCTCTTACTCTCATTAAAAATATAAACGGTCTCGTTCACAAAATCTTTCCTGTTGTTGATGTTTCCTGATGTTCCTTCAAAAATAGGTATAACCACCACAAAAAAGGTAATTACAGAATGTCAAGCTAAAAGATACACCAATCGCTCAGCCCTTTTTCAGCGTGTCCGTTCAACTGGTCGATCTCACATAAGTCTCATTATGAGCTGGTCCATTTCATGCATCCACAACCACAACTAATTACTGATTACTTCCCCCAAAAAGTAATCCCGTTACTTTACTGATTACTTATTTTCAAAAGTAATTAATTACTTAGTTACTTAGTTACATGGTTACTTTTTAAAAAACACGATTTACAGCCTGAATAGGTGATAAAGCGATGGATCTTTCAGCCTAATTCTACTTTTTCTACATAATCCATCATACAAAATGTAATCAAATGGAAACGTCTCTTTTTAAAACTTTAAACTTTAAATCTTTCAACTTTATG
The DNA here is from genome assembly GCF_900408965.1 of Simochromis diagramma. NCBI lineage: Eukaryota > Metazoa > Chordata > Actinopteri > Cichliformes > Cichlidae > Simochromis > Simochromis diagramma. The sequence goes on along the minus strand of NW_024387227.1, from coordinate 2,387,555 downwards.
CATCAAGCAAAAATTTAATTATATGCAACATTCTCTGACTGGAAGAAATTTGTTTAACATTTAAACCTATTTTCTGCACATTCCAGCACATAAAATAATTATTTTTTTTTTGTGTGTTTACACTCTTTCAAATAGATGCAAGTAAAACACAGCAAAAAATAAATAAAATCAAAGACTAGCCGTCCTGTTGCTCTATTTTCACCTATAAAGCAGGAGTGGGGTAGGCGGAGGTTTACCCTGGTGCAGGTGTGCCGCAGCGGTCAGTTGAAGAATCCGTGAGTTTCTCTGTGAATTTCCCATTACATGGTAGCGCACTCAGTGCTTGCTTGGAAGTTTAGGGGTTTTTTTTGCTGTAAAAAGAAGTTTTCTTCTCACGCACAATGGATACTAATATTTTTGTCACTTTTTATGGAATCAAACTCAAAGTAAGGTCAGTACTTCCACGCTATAAATGCTGCACGCTCATACTCTCTCCCGCACTTGATATATTATCCATTGTTGATCTGCACACAGCTGTTGTCAGGAACGTCGCACTCGCTTCCGTCACTGTCATGAGACATTCTCGCAAAAAAAAAAATCACGGTTTTAGTAACGCAGTAGTGTGCTTGCGTGAAAGTAACGGTAATCTAATTACCATTTTTGCAATAGTAATCCCTTACATTACTCATTACTTGAAAAAAGTAATCAAATTACAGTAACGCGTTTCGCGTTACTGCCCATCTCTGTCCACAACACAACACAGCGCAGCAGCACAGACAAAAAAAAAAAATTGCACGCTGACTCACGCGCAGCCACACAGTAACATGTTTTGAGCTTGGAACCCTTCACCGTGAGTAACAACACAAACTTCACTAAAGTAAAGTACACGGAGACCACCACAAAAATATTCATAACAACAAATCAGATCAGACTGTTACACTTCACCTACCTAGCTTAACATAAACATTTTAAAGAAGCTAACAAAGGACAAGCAACTAAAGTGATCCAGAGTTCAGAGCTAGCCAGGCACGGGCCAGCAGCCTCAGTATGAGCCTTGGTATGAGCAATAGATCAAAACAATTAAAGGAAAAATTACGGAGATGACCAAAACACAGAAAACAGTTATTGTCCTGTTATCTGGTGACATTATAAACATTATGGAAAATACTTAAGTACCTATTGTCACAACCTGAGACCTTTACTACGAAGCAGGATTTGGGGTTATCAAGGCAACTTCATGGTTAATCTTGGGTTTGACCAGAAGACAGTTAATTTCTTAATGCACTACATGACCACAGCAATTTCTGGTGCAGACCTAACCTACTCTGGAGCAGGTTAGAGATGAACAGGCACAAAATCTCAGCCTACTAACTGATCAGTTATTCAGATTCTTAAGCTGAAAAATAAAAGCTGAAAATGTTTTACCCGCATCTAAATATTAACTAAATAAAATAAGAATCGCACTTCATCAGATTCCCCTTTGTCTTAATCATAGAGCTGTTATACTAAGAAGTCTGCCCACTTACACAGTCAGCATTTTTGCCAGTTTTCTGTCCCGACTTTAAATAGACTAGACTTTTTTAATATAGTCTTTTACAGTCTTACTGACCAAAGCATTTAAAGTGCTCACACATTTATACAGAGCTTTTAATACCTTTATTCTAACGCACTGATATTCTTCAACCTCATTGGTGTTAGACTGTATTATGTGTTTAATTGCTTCATATTGTTGTAATGTTACAGTTTTACTTTTCTTCTAAAATGTTTGCCAACACCACCCCATTGGCTTGATACTGCAGCGCTCAGCAGGAGAGTCAAGACCGCTGAGGAGGAACACACAAACCACATCATCAAGACGAAGGCTAATAAGTTAGGAGTCAGGAACATAAGACTGGAATAAAAATATATCAAAAATAAATCAGGAATCTCCACAAAGATGATGACATAAACCAGGGTTAAACTTTTTTATTGCATTAAACTTTAAACCTCTAGATGTGTTGAAAATGGTCACAATTAGACTGAAAATATGTGCAGGTTCCTCTGACATAACATGTGCAGTGCACATTTAATTTGCTGTTTGCTCTGTTTTCATAAGTACCTGATTGTCTCTACTGTATACGTACCTGTAGGAATATCTGAGTATGAGACAGCGAGCCCACAGATGGAAATCAGAGTATAAATATGCATGTTTGAGTGTATGTCATATGTAGAACAATATAGGGTATACACACTCCGTCCAAATATAAACTCCACAGTTACCAGCTATGGGACAGTTTGAGAGCAGAAATCTCTCGAATCTTAAAGAAACATTACAGTGTCATTACGGATCTGATTCTGCACTGAGTAGACATACACTCTCACTCTCCCGCTATCGCCCTCCCCCACGCCCTCTACATCTCTCTTTCCTTCCCCTGTCTGTATAGATCAGTCAGTGCCATCCAGCCAAGCCAGGGGGGTGAGGGCAGCCAATATTTAGTGCTTTTTCACCGCCTACTCCTGCAGGTTTTCACAGTAAATATCTGTGCTTGAGTGTGCAGTCTATATTGGGATGGCTGTTCAAGTGTTTATCAGGTACATCTTTTAATAAGACAGTAATCAGATTACCGGTTAGTCATATGTTTAGTAAACTGGAATATTTGTAATATGGTATTCATATACTTTTCTCAGATATTGTAGCATTTTCAGTAATTCTTAACTACTGATTACAAATACAAGAATAACAAAAGCAGGAATGCAACAAATTGAAATCTGGCAACTACTCTAAGAAATACCATAATGCACTGCGCATCTGCCCTGTGCTCTCTTTTGTATTTGTTCATGTGTTTGTATGTACAGCACATAAATGTGTCTTTTTGTGTAGCTTATGTGTGCGTATCTGAAGTACTGTGGAGGCGGGCAGGAGTTGCGTGTGAGATGTGGATGTCACTCAGCCAAGGAAAACACTACTGTACAGGTCATCTTACCCACACTGCTAAAATGAATGTCTCAACAAAGAAAAAAAGGAAACATAATATTAAATACACATATTTGTTGCATAAGAGATAAGTGATAGCTTTTCCCTAAAGCTACACAGTCGACACACAGCTGAGCAGCGATGTAGCTGCTGAATAAAACTGTTGTCATTCCCTCATTTGAAAATGCTGCTGTTGTCAGAGATCAGGTAGTTTGTCTCGCCACAGTTACAGCTCAGTGGAGGGAAAAAAAACAGGATTGAGTTTTTACACTACAGCAGTTATCTACAATACCACATGACCTGTACAGAGCAACAATGCTTCTGACAGGAAACAACACAAAACAACCTAGGAAAACATGGGAGATGCAAACTTGACAAAGAGGTACACAGATGCATATACAGTATATACACTGCCAGAACTATAGCACTCACTGAATGAGACCCAGGTCAAAGTAATCAACAACAGGTGGACACAATCAGGGGAGGTCAGACAGGAAGCAAAACTAACACATTAGAGGAAGGAAATTTCTTTCAAAATAAAACAGAAAAAATGGCAACTCCTCTTTTTCCTCATGCAATCTTGATGAAAATATTTTTATAAGAAATGATTCCGCGTCTATAGAAAAAAAAAGAATTTCATCCTAAAACAGTTTTCCCCTTTAAGAAGGCCTGTTTGATGCACAGCCTTTGCACATGCTCGGCTGTTGTACATTATCATGGCTGCACAGTCACACAGCATTTGCACAAAGCTAGCATAGCTCTGCCTCTCTCCATCTCTACCTCAATTACACACACACAAACACACACACAGACAAACACACTCTCACACTTAGGCACATGTGCAAAACTACACATTCAAGATAACAAGCAGGGACAGAGCTAGTGTGAGCCACAAATGAGCAGCTACGTTAAGTGACTAAACACATACTTCTACAATCATCTCTATGGGAGTCCACGGTCCAGGCGTTACTGCTTGTGCCAGCCATTACACACACACACACACACATACGCACACAAAGACAGAAAGCCAACTGCTTCATTTACATTTACACTCTTCTATAACACAACATGCCACTAAAGCACTGACATGTGAACCTTGGCAGCACTTCCTATACAATACTTGTCATCTGCTCCCTCAGCTCCCTCCAAAAGCTTAGGGATAGTGGGACCTTTTACACCTCCAAGCCCACGTTGGCACTTTTTGTGTTAAATTATAATTGTGAACAGCATATGGTCTATAAAGACACATGGTGACCATAACTTTTTTTTTAAAATTGGCCACTTCATTCTTTTGCTGAGACATACCATAAAGATCACTGCGTATATAAAGCGGAAATAGTGTATATTATTCATATTTAGTTGTTTTCATTATCATGCTTGATGATAATATGATTTTAGTTACCTTGTTTGTCTATCATTGGCTGTCTTTAAGAGTGCCTTTTTGCTGACAATAACAAAGGCAAGCTGTACACATCATAAACCACCAGTACTATTGGAGTGGAGTGGAGTTTGAACCTAAGTGCAATGATTATGTTCAACACACTAATGAAAGTGTTGGTGTAAAATATTCAAAACATTATCTCTAAAATCTCCAGCCGTGTAAAAAGATTTTTAAAAGTGAGACTGACAATAATCCAGACATGTTCAAATTATAATTAGTTGTGAAAACTTTGCTGTGCTGTGCCTCAGATTTGACAGGAAGCACTGAATGCCTCTCAGTGGTTCGTTGTCACTCTGAAAAACTTGATGATTGTGATCAGTCAGCAGGCATTTGGCTTTGGGTCACAAGTTTGGCACCTTGATAGTTGTTGGTACGTATTTACATCAGAACTGATGATGACGCTGATAGTTGCTCATTTTCTAGTACACAATAGGCACATTTCATGCCTAGGACAGAGTCCCATGCATGTTAACTTCACATGTAATAGCCTCTCTTCTTTTAGTTCCTGTAAACATGTTGCTCATTGTGTGACATATCTATGTGATTTTAGTAGAGTTGGCATTGCATTGTGTTGTAACTGACTGAATGTAAGCTTAGGGGGATACATGGTGGTGGATTTGCGTGATTAGTTATTCTGTAGTATATTTGAAGCCATATGTGGCATCAGTTTATACCATTACCATTATACCATATCAAACTTATACCATTTATTTGTATTTTAAAAATTGTGGCACAGTAAATTGTAACAGCATCCAAAGGGAAACTGGTCAGAATTGATCATTCTCTGCTGGCATCCAAATGACCTCGTTGTTGGTTGAAGACTGACTCTTTACATGTTTGTATCCTTTTGTCCTCAGTAAAATAAATAGCTCTGCAGCTCCAGAGTTACGCAATTACAGGGATATGGGCACAGACACTACCTGATACCAGACGCAATTCACTGCATGTTGCCTGACAAAGGATAAGATGTATGAATCATATTCACCGTGAAAAGGTCATTGTTTTGCTCAGCTACCTTCAGCAGGAGCTGCCTGTGGTGTTGAGACTCAGATAGATAAGTCAGAAATGACCTTAAAGCAAAGGCAGGAGGGTCACAGACTATTTGTCTGTCCCTTGGACAAGGTGGGTGTGGAGGAGACGCAGTCACGTGTAGGGTGGGTTACGTGTACATTTCTTATTACTGAAGTGAAATGACTAAACAAAGAAGAGCAGTCAGAGAGCAAACTAAGCAAGAGATTAATGAAAATATGACTATAAGGTCCTGACAAGGGTTTGTGGTCTCACGGTGCATGTGTGTATTTGTGTGCTGGCTACATCCTGTTACTCACTTGTGCCTCCTGGTGGTAGCTAGACCCCAATCTTATGCCCTCTGTTCTGCCTGAGGAGAAAATTGCTTTCTATTTATAATGAGCTGCTGCATTTAACCAAGCCTTACTAACAAGATGGGCAGACTCAGGCTATAAAGGCCTCTGTGACTTTGCAGCAATGTAATGTTCCAAGTCAAGCAGCTCTGCAGCACCTACATACTGTGCACACAGTGTAAAATGCACAGACTGAGTATTTTATCTTGTGATTTCAACAGAACATGCAGGGACTGTCCTGAATATAGTTTACACATCCACACATCTACACAGCAGCGTATTGCATGCTGGTTTTAGTGTCTCTGTGCTTTGTAAGTGAATTAAAACCTGCATGCTATCGCAGCTTTCGGATATCATTTGTTCCGTGCTTTACACATCAGCCTCTGAGCACAGCAACTCAGGTTTCATATCAGTCCACCTGTGAGGCTGCAGAGCAGAGTAGTGTGAAATGGCAATCTTCACTCCAGCCTTACCTGCTGGCTGCTACAACAAAACCAGCTCAGCGTTTTTCTCTCTAGTGCTCCTCCTGTGACTACAGCGTGAGTTCTGTAGAACAACCAAGGCCAAGCTGGCACACCTGCCCTATAAAGATTTCTATTGTTCGAGCGATGCTGAAAAGGAAAAGATTGCATTATTTGCCCTCTAGTATTTGATTATATGCTGCCTCTGCAGAATTAAACCAAAAGCCTGTGCAAGCAAGAGGAAGCTGTGTGTAGCACTGGGCAATAATCAGTGTAACCGCTGTAAGCAAAAAAAAAAAACCTATATAGTGTACTAAAAAAGCCTCTGTATAAATTCAATACAGAGTAGGTTGGAGTTATACGTCTAAAAAGTTAAAGCCCTAACTGTAAAAATTACTGAAAGCACACCAATACATGATAAATCTATTCATATCTACTCATCAGCCCATCGTCTCATCTCTGCTTAATGGCCTTGTTCATGAAGCATGAGAGCCACATAAATGTACTATTCAGTCCTGGATCCTGACAGGCACTGAGGTTTTTCGTTAATTCTTAATGGGTGCATTCATAAATCCAATTTGACACTCCTATCTAAACCACTAGTGTATAGCAGGTTCAGACAACAAACATAAAGAAGTAAGACACATACAATAACTGCTATGTGGCAAATAGTATCCCTCCTAATAAGTGAAGGTATTTGGTAACCATTTAACTCAACATTTAAAAGGTTCCCAGACTTTGCTGCCAAACTAATTCATATCTGAACAGACATATATGTAAATTCAGACACTTTCGACTGATTAAAATGCCACCATGATGCTCACAGTGCATTAAGGTGCATTTGTAAAAAGATCTAAGCTATAGACACTATACAAAGTTACTGGTACAAAATAAGCAAGCAGCCACACAGTCCATTAACAGTTTGAAGCTAGACACATATTAGTAAGTGGCATCTGTCCCTGAAAGCTGTTTGGTTCAACAGCCATCTAATGCACAATGAAGCTCTCATTCATTTGCATGTAGTTTATCTCAATGCTCAAATAAAACTCAAATGTATGGTCTGTCATTAAAGCATTTTCCTATTACAGATATTCTATGATATAAAGGCAGACAAACACACACAAATTAACTCACAAAAAGCCTTTTTGTATCATTATTCACAATGCAAAAGAATGACAATAGTTTTCAAATAAAATATGTTTTCATATTCAGAGAAGAGGAACTAAGTGTTACTTATTGCTAGACTTTTTCTGTATTTTCTTTTACAACAGTTTCTTCTAGTTGTCACCATTACGATTCTAATAGACCACTTTTGGATTTCACTCCAAGCTGAACTTGACAGCATATGGTAGATAATACTGTATCAGGCACTGTAACGTCCCAGATGGCCCACTTTTCTCTGATGTAGCAGTGCTGTGTAAACAAACACCCCGAGGTCACCCTCCAGGAGGTCAAACTGGGACGCAGCACACCTTTCTAAAGTAGACCAACTCACTTTTAACCAGAGCTGTAGCTTATCTTTCACAGCACGTTCAGCAACATAACAGTCAGAGGAGTCATTTAGAGCAAGCCAATAACCTTTCACTCACATGTTTCTGCTCATAAATAGAGCTTTCAAATCCTTTCATGTCTTCATACTCACTCGACACGCTACTCAAAACACACTAAACACTATCAAACTCTGTTCATGGGAGCATCGCAGATTCTATGCATCTGTTTGGCCTTTGAAGAATCCACTTATCCTCAGCTGTGGAACAATGCTTACAACAACTACGCCCCCCATAATTCATCATACAGACATAAATGCACAAGGTGCAAAGAGTGGTGCAATGACGATAAAATTCTAAAAATAGAACGCTGAATAAAACCTGAAAACGATGACATGATAAAGCACCGTGAGAATGGGTGTCTAAGTATTTCTCTCCTAAGCACGGCAGATGCTAAATAATAAAGCTACTGTATACACAGAAAACACTGTCTGTATGCAGTGTCCTGCTGTTACTGCAAAACCTCTGGTATCTTCATCTCAGAAGAATGATATTATCAATCTATATACTTAAAGAGGATTATAAAGCAACAACACGTTTGATAATGTGCCGTGAAACAGCTTGATGATAATATAATCTGATGAAAGCTAACCAGACAAGAAGAGTACAGCATACACTGCACTCGACAATCTTCCTTCAGTTTCATCACAAATACAGCAAAAATCATATTTTTTATATTCCTTACTAATTATCCAATCATTAAGAAGACAGTAAGAAGTTGACATTATTAGTTGATATTGTTACTATGTGGAGCAATGTGTATGTAGCAGACACCAAATACAAAAACTGGTTACACAAACTACTCACCAGGTCATGGTTAGTGGAGTTGGAATCGTCTTCAGGGAAAGGGATATAAACAGCTAAGGCCATACAGTTGGCAAAAATAGCAATTAATATAAAGATATCAAATGGCCTGAGAGAGGAAGTTAAGGAAAATGATGACAGAGAGATGAAGCAATAAATTATATGGATAAAAACTGCACATTTGAACTTCTGTATTTTTTTGAAATCGTGTATCTAACAAAATACTTACTGAAATACTTCACTTATACAGTAGAATACAGAGCTTTGTTTCATGAATCTTAGCTCTCATTTATTTTTATTTGTTTTTATGTATTTGTCATTTAATGTTTTTATTTGGTTTTTATAATAATGCTAATTTTGCCCCCTTTTTCAAGTTTATATAATTTGCACTGATGAGGGCACACATGTGTACACATGCATATAATGTGACTGAAAAAGGCAAAAAAGTTGAAAAAACTGGTAAAAATAACTATGATGGAAAATAATGGAAAAGAAAGAAAAACGCTTGCATCTAAAAAACAACTGCAATCCCAACAGAGGGTTTATGACAAGCTACACTGATTTAATGAAATGCTGAACCGTGCCAGATTTTTATGACTAAAATTTTTAAAACAGTGGGAAAAGCATTCACCTCCATTATGTCCTCCATTACAGTAAGCACTGACATATTTTACTCTAGCTTTCCATTTTCATTTTCAAATCCTGAAAGGTTAAATTTAAGCTTCTTGTCATTCAAAAATGTAATAAAAAAGGAAAAACGACCCTATTCCAACAACATTAGAGAAAGAAATGCCACTTGTGCCGTGCTGTTGCACGTAGTCCATGCAGAGCAATTTGGGACACCTGATATGGCTACAGCTGCATTTCCTAAAGTGTACTGGTAGTCAATCCCCAGAGACTTTTTTTTTCAACAAACATGAAAAGAGGGCTTATGAATATATCTCTGTGATTCATGTTGAGCAATCTACTTTATAACATCTGACGGCTTTTGTGATAGAAGCATCTGTTCCAGCAAAAACACCACCACAGCTGTGCTGTGCCAGGGTTCAGTTGCTTCGTCTATAAAGCTCACCCGTAATGACATGGTAATGTTCACTCTGTCTTTATTGGAGAGACATGCTTCAAATAGCACATTAGCTACATTGCGCCTACCTAAAATACATACATATACATATATATATATATATATATATATATATATATATATATTTACCAGCATTTAAGATAATATAAAAACTTCTTTTCCTGTGACTTTAAGTGTATTCACTTTCCATCAGAATCAATAAACTAGAAAAACTGAATTCAAAGCTTTACTAAACACAAAAATGCTCCAAAATAAGCAGACAATATGTAAACCATGAGAAATTTAATCTGTTTACCATTTAGTTAACCTAAGTCTACATTTAGTGGCAGTCATCAATAATCATTACTTAATTATCGTAGCTAAGATCCAAGAGTTGTAGACACCAAAAATGATCACTGTTTTCATTGATCAGGAAAAAGATCAGCAGAAATTTGTTTCCCTATCAAGGGTCATAAAAATTTAAAGCTGCCTGTCACAGTTTCTCACACATACAAACATATTTTCAAACATTTTTGTGTTTCTGTGCTACAGTGACCCAAAATCCTGCACTATCTAGTTCATATGAAGAGAAACAAAGACTTTGCTACTTTGCAGCCATACTGCTTCTATCTGAGATGTTATTTTACAATTTCAATGATCATCAAATTATTTAGAGTTCTGAATGATACAATCAATTATTAATGGCTATTAGATAACTCGATGTAATACATAATTACATGTGTTACATAAAGCTCTAAACACCAAAATTTCACAGTTTCCTCCTTTGCCCATATCTACTCTTTTATCAGCCTTTATCTTTTGTCCAATCTAAACACAAGCATGCACATGCACCATTTTAAAGGATACTTCCACTCCACCAGGCTGATGCAGGCCCTGCGTATAGGGTTGTTGAGGTTGAGACAGAACAGAGCCCTCGGTGGCCTACTGTTGGCATTACTGCCCTGTTTCTTGCTTTTGGCATACTGCTGCCGCTTCTTCTGTGCCAACGCACCTACCGGGATGGTAGAGGATGTTGGGGCAGGTGGAGCGGGGGGAGCAGGTGGTGCCGTGGGAGCCGGTGCTGGGGCTGAGGCCGGGGCTGGACCCGGAGCAGGGGCGGTCGTTGAGGTGGGAGGGGCTTCTGGGGCGGTAGGGGCTGGGTCTGGGGCAGGCCCGTTGGCGCTCATGGTGCGGGCGTGGCTCTGTGAGGAGCATCCAGCAGCATGGATCTGCCAGGGTAGACCGGGAGACTATAGGAGGGCAGAGTAGTCTGACCAATGAGGTGGCAAGTCACCAGGGCGTCCGACTCTGATGCTGCTGGCATAATTTGCCTCTGAAAAAAATGTGAGAAAGACAGTTTGTTTTTTGTAACAACACAAAGCTCATTACACTGAACCTACCTCAATTGCTGCAAAGGCATCCAGTATGAACAAGTAAAGATTTTAAGGTTCTTTTTCTGGATACAAAACTGTGAATGGCTTTACTTCCTCATATCCATGTTACCCTGGGACCTGGAGTCCTGACAGTCTGTTCAACATACATGCAAAGCTCCATTACATTGGACCCTAGATGCTTGATTACACCCCGAACAAAGTGAATGATTTATTTCTGAATGTTGTGAATTATTTTTTTTGTTGCTATTGTTTTAAAACATTATTGATCGATAGCATTTCCATTAATTCTACTATTTTTATGTTGTTCTCGTCTTCATTTCTCTAATTTTCCCTGCTGTGTAAATAAAGCTGGCTTTGCCATGCCTTAACTTTGTTTATATTCAGTACTGACAGTTAGGAATAACCTCTAATCTTTCCCACTAATAATAGTGCTAAATCAGCATACAGTTTTTTCCCTGTCATCTGCTGTGTACTAAACATATATACAACACAGGAGGTGCTCCCAATGGAATTGCAAACAATTGGAGTTTAATGATGTAAAAACAAAAGAGCATTAACCACATCGATACATGCCTATAATTAATGTTTGCAACATTATAAGGCCTTATAATTTATGATAGGAATGGCAATTAATCTAACACTACTATGAGATACCAAAGCACATTCTCAGTGAAACTCTAACCCATTTTTTATTTTCCTCTCTGATAAGCAATCCTGGTTCCACAGTCCTGTGAGTAACTCAAACAGAGAAATTACCTGATCACCTTCAACAAATATAGCAGGCTTTGATTGGCTTTGATGTAACGATCAAAGTCTGGGATTCGTAAATTGCCCCAAATTGTCTAAAAATAACCATATTTCACAAGGGGGGGAAAAATAAAAGCAACATGCCACAATTCAGAGCTGCCACTCTCAGGCATCACTTGGTCACATCAGCTGTGTAAGTCCTTGAACTGCGAGCAGGCCCGCAGAGGAAGAAACACAAAAAGGTCACACTGCAGTGATGCTCCAAGAAGAACTAATCTTCTTATTGCACACACACACACACAAAATGTGATATGTGTATTATTGTAATGCATGGCTCTACACCTCGCTGCAGCGAGACTGGCTGCTTTACATCTCTTTTTGCACTACGCTCCTGCCTTCATGTAGCCAAGGCTAGTGTGCAAGCTCAAAATGAGAACAATGCGTATTAAATGCATAATTTTTCTAGATATTAATTTCACTGCTGCATCGACGTCGTCGACCGTGCGACCGTGATGGAAACAGATACTGACATTTCCATGAGCAATTCGTGACAAAATAACCATCATCGAGCGTCCTCGTGTTTCTCCTTGGACACCACCAAGGTAAGACATGGTCACCCCCCCCCCAAAAAAAACAAAAAAACACAGCGATGTGAAATGACAGGCTGGACTCCGGGCGCTCATAGTGAAAATTGAGCAGCGCTCAGCCGTCAGATGGTCCCCGCTGCCCATCAGAAACAGCTGGCAACGTTATTACAACAAACCTCAATCAGCGGTGCTCTCACACTCGGGGCTAATACAGTGGACGGTCCACATGACCAGAAAAGGTATCAGCCTGGTATCAGCCCTGGAGAGCTCTATTGATGTCAATTTACCAGTGGCGGCTATTGTTTATGACAAGGCGACAGATCTGTGAATCTACAGAACAGGACAGCATCGAGAGGAAAGTGGCCTTTAATATCTGCTGTCCTCTGACAATAATAAAATATACATATAAAAAAAACATCATTGCCTGCATGCAGGAAAACGCGGCTATGCTAAGAGGCTAACTTCAGTTTGTGGAGCAGAACCCGCACCACGCTGTGAGCTACCTTTTCTGAAGACTTTATAATTCAGTCGCGGTCCTCTCCGATGGATAGCCGAGTCCGGAGCTTCGGAGGGCGAAAAACGCAGGTCCCGTCTCTAACGGCGCTCTAAAATTCATCAGCTCCGGGAGTGGGAGAGACACGGAGAGGCTGTGCATTAATTAGGCTCTTCCATGGTGATTGTGGAGAGCTGGAGACAGGAGAGTGCGCACCAGACAACAGAGCATCCTCGTCTGCTGCCTGCTTATCGTCACGGAGCCAGTCAACAGTGAAACCAGTGTCCAGCTGAGAGCGAGCTCTCCTCCTCCTGCCTCCGACTCATGGTTCTGCACACTTCAGATCGTTGCTGGGTCAAGCGGGCTATCCAGTGATAGCGCCTCTTTAATAAATAATAATTAAATAACAAAGCGACACCTTTCAGTTTTCCTTCCGGATATTGTTGCAGAACATAAACTTATCTTTAAACTAATTACAACCTGTTAACTCCCTCGGAAGGCTGTCTTATGAGAATGTACCACCAAATATATCTGAAATCCATTTGAAACCCCGAAAATTAAAATAAATAAATAAATAGCAGGACATCAGTCATAAACTGGGTCAGTCATATAATTTACTCGATTAGAACTTGCTGGTGCTCAATAAACTCCCACCCCATGTATGTATACTCCCCTTTCAAGAGTTGAGATCCAATTGAAAAATGACTTGACTTCCGAATATTTAAGCGCTACGCTCATATAAAAAAAAAAAAAAGCATTAAAATGCCGTCCCTAAAATATATTATAATCAAATCGGAAAGTCAGCTTTGACAAGATTCTGCAGTGAAAAGCAGTGCATGGGCTCAGGAAATTTGAAAACCACTGCCAGAAACATAGCTTACTGTTCCATCAACAATGGAAGTTTAAACTCTACCATGCTTAAAAAAAAAAAAAAAAAAAAAGTGGCAAATATAAACAACATTCATAAATTCTACCACCTTTACATTTAAGATGGACTGAGGCGAGGCGGGAAAACTTTCCTCTGAGCTGACAAACCAAAAATGTGAAATTCCTTTTTGAAAACAAGTCTCACTGGAGTTTCTATAAGCCAGTATTTAAGCAGATACATGGCTGTGTTAGTGTACATGGCAGAGAAAACTTGCACGTGCTTAATGACTATCAATGCTGAACTACTTATACAAGTTTATGCTGCCATTTTTAGCAGGAAAGGTCTTGCCTATATCAGCAAAGCAATGCCGAACTAGATTCTGCACATACAGTGGTTTGCAAAAGTATTCGGCCCCCCATGAACTTTCCCACATTTTGTCACATTACAGCCACAAACATGAATCAATTTTATTGGATTTCCACGTGAAAGACCAACACAAAGTGGTGTACACGTGAGAAGTGGGACGAAAATCATACATGATTCCAAACATTTTTTACACATAAATAACTGAAAAGTGGTGTGTGCGTAATTATTCAGCCCCTTGAGTCAATAGTTTGTAGAACCACATTTTGCTGCAATTACAGCTGCCAGTCTTTTAGGGTGTGTCTCTACCAGCTTTGCACATCTAGAGACTGAAATTCTTGGTCATTCTTCTTTGCAAAACAGCTCCAGCTCAGTCAGATTAGATGGACAGCGTTTGTGAACAGCAGTTTTCAGATCTTGCCACAGATTCTCGATTGGATTTAGATCTGGACTTTGACTGGGCCATTCTAACACATGGATATGTTTTGTTTTAAACCATTCCATTGTTGCCCTGGCTTTATGTTTAGTGTCGTTGTCCTGCTGGAAGGTGAACCTCCGCCCCAGTCTCAAGTCTTTTGCAGACTCCAAGAGGGTTTTCTTCCAAGATTGCCCTGTATTTGGCTCCATCCATCTTCCCATCAACTCTGACCACCTGCTGAAGAGAAGCACCCCCAGAGCCTGATGCTGCCACCACCATATTCAACAGTGGGGATGGTGTGTTCAGAGTGATGTGCAGTGTTAGTTTTCCGCCACAAATAGCGTTTTGCATTTTGGCCAAAAAGTTACATTTTGGTCTCATCTGACCAGAGCACCTTCTTCCACATGTTTGCTGTGTCCCCCACATGGCTTGTGGCAAACTGCAAACGGGACTTCTTATGGTTCTCTGTTAACAATGGCTTTCTTCTTGCCACTCTTCCATAAAGGCCAACTTTGTGCAGTGCACGACTAATAGTTGTCCTATGGACAGATTCCCCCACCTGAGCTGTAGATCTCTGCAGCTCGTCCAGAGTCACCATGGGCCTCTTGGCTGCATTTCTGATCAGCGCTCTCCTTGTTCGGCCTGTGAGTTTAGGTGGACGGCCTTGTCCTGGTAGGTTTACAGTTGTGCCATACTCATTCCATTTCTGAATGATCGCTTGAACAGTGCTCCATGGGATGTTCAAGGCTTGGGAAATCTTTTTGTAGCCTAAGCCTGCTTTAAATTTCTCAATAACTTTATCCCTGACCTGTCTGGTGTGTTCTTTGGACTTTATGGTGTTGTTGCTCCCAATATTCTCTTAGACAACCTCTGAGGCCATCACAGAGCAGCTGTATTTGTACTGACATTAGATTACACACAGGTGCACTCTGTTTAGTCATTAGCACTCATCAGGCAATGTCTATGTGCAACTGACTGCACTCAGACCAAAGGGGGCTGAATAATTACGCACACCCCACTTTGCAGTTATTTATTTGTAAAAAATGTTTGGAATCATGTATGATTTTCGTTCCACTTCTCACGTGTACACCACTTTGTATTGGTCTTTCACGTGGAATTGCAATAAAATTGATTCATGTTTGTGGCTGTAATGTGACAAAATGTGGGAAAGTTCAAGGGGGCTGAATACTTTTGCAAGCCACTGTATTAGAACAGTGTGATTCCATACATAGGTTGAGAGTGAAATCTCTAGTCCATCAGTTCATTAAGATATGACAAAGAGGGTTCTGAAATGATAAGAAGCAAAAATCCTATATTAATCAAGAACAGGAAAACATTTTGCTTTTAAAACTAAAGCAGCTGTTCCAACAGCTCACAGTGTGAAAGAACAGCTAATGCAACACAACATCCCCCCTTTTTTGGGAAACAAGTTGCTGGCATCAGGTTTTGGGTGTTTTAATTATGTGTGTGTGTTTCAGAATAAAAAAATTAAACATATATATAAAAATAACAGTTACTGGTGACTGAAGCTGATGCTTATAGCATTTTATTAAAAGAAGAAGTGAAGTAAAACAGTGGAAAACAACTTTTTTGTATAATGTTGCAATAATTCATTTTTTCCATCATCACTTAAATTATAATAACTATTCATTATCATAAACATTCAGGTCTTTAACCATCCTCTGTGATTTGTTTCCATAGTTATTTAAGCACAGAACTAATTAACCTGCTTGCTTTGTAACCATAAAGCACCCTATCGTGGCTTCTAAAACAATCCAGCAGTAAAAGCATAGTGGTGGGACATAAAGGGGGTCAATTCTTGCTCAGAAGTGGGTGTTAAGCAGGATCTCAATGATTTACATTCTTTGATAAAATCTGTGATCCCTTCATCTCCCAAAACCAAAAGGTTTGCATTTATCACTTCACAGATGTGATGAATGTGATATAGCTCACACGGAATAGCCTTATAACAAATGTACCTTAGTTGCATATATAAATACATACTGCACTGTTAACGTGCTGCTATATAATATCTCAAAGGGAATGTTTACTCTGGCAACCATAGGGGGTTTGTTATGGAGGGTGCCAATTAAATTTAATAAACTGCATCTACTTATATAAGGTAATCATTCAAAGTGATGCTCACTATTTGAGATTTAAAAATATTTTCTGTGTATACCGTCTATACAAATATAAATTATTGCTGTTATTTGTTTTCACAGACCTCCTGTCAGCGAGTGTGATGCCTTTTCACTGACAGTATGTTGCATGTTTTCATGATGAGAAAGTAAGTCAACACCACCTAGCCTGATCTAGTTGTAACACCGACCTCTCTCCCATTACAGCTGTTGAGCAAATAACTGAATGTTCCAGATGTATGCAAACATACAAAACACTTTCCTTTCAGCCATGTGTGCTATGTAACAAGGGGATGAGTCATACCTTATTTTGCTTTGCTACAGATTTTTTTTCTCTGAGTGAGATTAAAAATCGTTATCAGAAACATTTGAGCAAATGCTTTACTTAAAAATATTGTTACTGACATTAGCAAGATTCTTTCCATTATGCATTATGAGTCCAATTCACTACCTTGTGTTGTTTTGTAAAAAAAAGATATATACCTCCTATACAGGTGTACTATCATCATTAAAATCGTTAAGTAAAGACTCCATCTGGCATACACAACAGTATCACAAAACACTTGTATCTGTTATACATAGAAGACCATTTAACAACTTTTGTCTTCATTTTAATTTCAGAGACTATATACAGGTTCCTTTGCAGTAGCTATGAATAAGTAAAATGAGACATGGTAGTGGTAATGTAATATAAAAGTGTAGGTATCTCAGTTCAACCACATTCACTGTTCACCAAATTTCCTTAGTAACATCCCACAGACAACATAAAAATGGAGTCTGAAATAATTCCTACATTCCCTTGTTGTTATTTGCACAAACAGCTCAGTATGGTATTACAAAGTCCTACCTGCTAACAGCTGAGGGAGGCCTCCGTCTCACCTACATGTTCCAGTGGACAACAAAGAGCAGAAAAAGCCCCTCTTCGTCCCCGCTGGAGTAGTCAGTGAGTTAACTGCAGCAGCAGTTGGTGAGGGGGAAAATACACCTGGGTGAGGAGGCAGGGACGGGGTACTGTATCAGCTTACCTGTCTGCTAAGGATAATGGTTCCTTCTAGAATCATCTTGAATTATTTACATATAGAAGAGTCGTGTGTGTGTGTGTGTGTGTGTGTGTGTGTGTGTGTGTGTGTGTGTGTGTGTGTGTGTGTGTGTGTGTGTGTGTTGGTAATTAAATCCAAAACTGTTCTGAGGACAAATGTTTGTTTAAAAGTCACTTTATTCATCATACATTGTTGATAATGTAATCATAGTATGGACAAATATGTGACACATTAAAGGAAAAAAGTTCCATAGAAAGGACAAAGGGGATGATACAGTTGGTTTACTCCAATTTATAGACAAAAAGATCATTGACTGGTATTTAGGCATGTGAAAATTTGGAAAATATAATAATACTATCCTTTTTTTTCTTCTTGCTGTGAGTTAGATAATAATATTTATACCTTTCTCTTATCTATACTTTAAAAAAGAAGTTGGAAAGAACAGCTTACCTTAGCATAAAAAACAGAGACTGGCAGGGGAATTGCTTGGATAGAAGCCAACCTCTATTTGAAATGCTGACTAATCAACATTATATCTTGTTTGTTTATTACATAAATGTATCATTGTGAAGTATAGTGAAAAGACTTCAAGGAATCACTGCATCCAGCCAAGAAATAGCAATCTGTAAAACAATGTGTCATATTTATATTCTGCTTTTTTGTACTGATTAAAAAAGTGGGGTTGTATTTGTTTCTCACAAGTTAAGTTTTTCATTTGTGAGAAATTAGTCTGTGTGCAAAGCTCACACAGACTAACTGTCACGGTCGTGGGTCGGTGACCCAGTGTTTTGAGTTTCTTGTGTCTCTAAATTTTTGTATTTTTATCTTACTTCTCTTTGTTGCCCCAGTTTATTCTTTAGTCTAGTGTCTTAGTTTGGCTTTCTTGTATTCTCTTTAGTTTTATAAGTATTTAGTAGCTGCCCTCTGTGTCTCCTTGTTGTTGTTCTTTGTGTTTCTTAGTTGCTCTGTCTCCCCTAGTCAAGTCTGCGTCTATGTTACATTTCCTGTTTTACTTTGAAGGTCTGTGTCCTACGTGAATGTATTGAGTTTCGCTTCCCTTGGGTCTCGTTATGTCCGATTTCTCCCAGCTCTGTCAGTCCCCTCGTTATTTCCCAGTGTATTTAAGCCCTGTGTTTCTTTGTGTCAGTGTTGTGATCTCCCTCAAACGGTGTGTGTTTTGTTAAATTCTTCCCAGTTTAGGTTTTGTGGAGTTTTGTGTTCAGCAATAAAAGCTGCCATTTTGAGTTCAGTCCTGTTTCCAGTCAGTTTGCGTTTGGGTCCAATTCCTGCCTGCATACAGCCGAATCATGACACTAACTGCTTCCCATGTTTTAACAAAAATAACAATCAGTGGTTTACAATATTGTATGTTAACAGCTGGCGGTGGGGGCTTTATTTGACTTTACTTGTGTAATGATTTAGTACTAACCAAACTCTACCCATACAAAGCATTCTTCTTCTTTTTCGCCTCATGTCCAGAACCTGGCTTCGCTGTACTGATGAAATCCCTGCAGAGACGACCGTATGGTAGTGAAGATAGTGGAAATAATAGTTAAATGTTGTAGGGTTCACTCACCTGGAAAAGCACTGAGCATGTAACAGCACGTCCATGTTTTTAGTGAGACTGTGTTCAAATTTGTCTCCTTCAAAATCACTGAAAATGGAATAAAAACACAGACGGAGGTTGCAGTGGCCCCCATGGACCACAGTTGCTATTTGGCTCAATCTGCCCCCCCCCTTAAATGAACTTTTAAAAAATTTTACGCCTTTAATACTTTCCATGCGTCACGCGAGAAAATTAGTTTAACTTCAACCATTTTTTTATTACACTGCCAGACAAAGGGACAGTGACGTTTTAATCTCCCTGTCGATATTTTTTCAACAGGTCCCTGCTGAGATGTTTTGTCTTTAGTGTTTCATCCATGTACAGGAAAAGCAGCAAAATAAAATTACCTACAGAACATGCCTCATGTTCTCATTGTTGCTGGACTGAATACGTAGTGTATGGGCGAGCTCTGAAGGTAGTTTTTCAATTGCAATTCATGGTGTAAAAGCTCTTATTTTTCTATTTAAATTTTAATGCACTCAGCTTTTACTCTATGTCTTTTATGTCTCGCATTGAATTAGTTAAATTAGTTATACCATATATACCTTAAGGTGGCCTTTGCTAGTGCTCATAAGCTGCCTCACTGGTATTTCTTTCTATTCCAGTTTAATCCTGGCCGCAGTAAAAATTCCCAGTAAAAGAAAATTTGGGAATTTTGAAAGTATTTTAAATTTCACCACATACGTCTGAAAACCTGGCGACTGCTACAGCACGTTCATGTGCACTGATGCAACAATCAGTGCTTTTGTGATGTTTATGAGCGCTGTGTGTACATTTGTGTGTAAGAGAGGGAGTGTGTTGGTGGAGCTGCTTGAAGGAGAGCAGTAGTGATGGAGCCTGAAAGCCCTGCAGCGCAGCTGTTCTCCCAGTGCATCGTCAAATTCGCTGCTGAGCCCACAACACACGCTCAGCCTTAACCCCTGCTCACACACTCTCCTCTATGAATCTTCGTCCCTCTTTGTTGTTTTTCTTCATCCACTTTGTCTGCTTAGCTAAAGCTCTTCACTCAAACCTTTATATTTCTTTAAATTGCTCACTGAATACCATTTGCTTCAGCTGTCTCAATAACCTATAGCACCAATGTGATATGGATATACTTTGACATCTCTTTGATTTCCACTTTTTTTTTTTTAGCATATATAATCTCAGCCCAACCCAGACCTGCACTCACAGGGTGGTCACCAAATCCTGTCCTGAGCATTTGAATGACTGAGTGCTCTGTTGATAATTCAATCACAAATGCCATGCTTTTGTATCATGCACTGTCAATGGGTGGGACCTTTGAGTGACAGGCAGCATTCTGATAGAAGGGCAAGCACCGTGTCATCGTGGTGACTGCAGAATGTTTTAAGGAAATGGAGTGATAAGAGCAGAGTGGAAAAGGCTCAAGCCTGAAGGAACGACTGGTATTAAAGAGAAGCACCAACATTTTTGTGTGCGCAATATATGTACATATATATATATATGAATGTGAGAATAATTTGTGTGCAAGTGTACTCATGTTCATATGTCAGCATGCCTGAGTACATATGCACATTATGTTGGGCTGTATACGTGTGTACATCTGTATCTTCTGTCTATGCCATTAAGCATTCAAAGCCAACGATGATGAATCTCTTTTTTTGCTTTGTGCTCGTGCAACCACACACATGTTGTGTGTTATTTAAAGGCATTGTTTCAAATGTGGTGGCTTTGCTCCTCTTTTTCTGCCAGAGAGATTAAAAATAGAAACATTTATGATCTCTGAATGTACTTTCCCTCCAGGAAGAGTGCAACTGTGGGTGTCAGACATTGGCTGAACATCACCACGTGGTGTTGTCTTCCCATGCCACCATTGGCTGGCACCTGTGGGGCCCTGTGAAGCAAAGCTTTTCTGACAGGACCCAGGAGCCCAGAGGAGTTGCTGGAAACTGAGAGAAGGACAACGTCGGTGGAACCAGGATAGCAGTAGGAGGCTCAACTGATGGCATCAGCTTGGCTGTGAATGCACAGGTGCTGAGACCTGAATCCGAAGCTACAGAAGAGCGAAGGAATCCATAGAGATCATCTGATGACTGTAAAGATCAAGTGAAAACTGAAACAGGGACAGTTGAGGGGCTGATCAATTGTAGTAGTTACACTCTCAGCTCACACTTCAGTTTGTTTGGATCCTGTTGGAGTTACTAAATACTTGTTTGGTTTCTCTGTGAAGTGACCAAATAATTCATCTTTGAATAAATATGTTATTCTTCTAATGATTCCCCCACTATAACACCCCTGGCTGTTATAGTATAACAATAGTATAGAGGAACATTTTTTTTGGTTACATTCATACAACATTTATGGGGAGACAGTGTCCTCTGGTGTCTAATGTTTAGAATACTCTTGGCTGTGACGAAAGGACTTTCAAAATGGAGTACTGGAAAATAATGACTGTTCATATAGCATTTGCCACACTATGCCTTGCTGATGCCTACACACACATACACACACATTTTCAACTAAGAAAATTAAATAAAATTGCTCAAGATATTGTGTTAATTATAAACTTAGTTTCTGATATCTGCATATTGCATACTGTACACACGAAAACATTCAGAAATAAAGATGGACAGTCTTTCCATATTTCTATTCTTATTGTAATACTGCATGATCCAATATACAAACGGGTTCAAAGTGAAACTCAGTTAATGAGTAATGAAGTCTGATAGGCAGTTTAATACAAAATCCTGTCGAGTGATTTCAGCTTTTATGAGCTGCTGTCCGGTGGTTCTTTCAGCTGATGCCACAGAGACCGTTAAATGACCACATGATCCCGCCTGCATGCGTCATTTTCCCGTCTCATCCCTGTGGTGCGTTCACGGTTCAGGCGTGACGTTAGCCAGCGCTGCAGAGATGGGGTGAGCGTAATCCGAGTAACTTTAGAAATTACTGTATTGGCAGTTACACTGTTTCTCTTTCGAAGTTACTCAGATGCATTGGGAGCCATCATTTCAAAATCTGAGCTGTTTTTACAGATCAGCATATGACAAACTGTTTCTGTGTAGTATGACCCGCACTTCCTGTGCTAGCTTAGGGTACAGTGATTGCATTTCCAAAGAATTTTTAAGGTAAAGACTGCTCAGTAAGTGTCATTTGATCAAAACAGAAATTGAAAGCTTACATAGGCTGTTCATTTTGCATTTGTTTATTATATCTGCATGTGTAATGTGTTGCTGAAGTTTTCTGCTTGATACATATTCTAAAACATTTTACAAAAGCAAATTTATGATAATGATAAATGATAATACTGGGAGAGACATAACAGAGAGACGTGGTTCTCAATTCTGAAATGACATTTATGAGAGAACTTTAGATAGAAAGATGGTGAAACTGTAGCTACCAGGAGAGATGCTTTTTAATCTTATTTCTGTGCAAAGCGAGCAAACATTTAAACAGTCTGTATCAGGGTCCATTTGACATTTGAAATGAAAGTTAATTTAGAAAACGCTTCAAATTAATTAGAATTTATTATAAGTGCTGACATATGTTTTGATATGGATGCTAAGTAAAATGATTTTCTTCTAGAAGGAGTCATCCTTTTTAATTTAAGCTTACCGTGTTGTTTAGTAATATCTAATAATAATAGTTATATTAAGTTCCAGTCTTAATAGCAAATGTAACATGGGCTTATATGTTGTAAAATGTAGTTGGTCTACCCCCTGCACCCTGCCCCCTACACCTGAACTTCAGGTTCCCCCACCAAAATGTCGTAGACAAAAGAGTGCACCGAGTATTGATTTGTCTCCAAGACGCTATTGGTTCATATATCAGATACAGCACGTACCCATGTAGAAATAGACCAGTGTGATATCAAAGATTTTCCTCTAGATGGCAGGACAACCCTCCCCATAATTACAGGTCTGTCAGATGCTGTTCGCAAAGACTGTAGATCAGGGGCGATTTTAGCCCATTTTTGGGGGTATGAATCAAAGAATCAAAGCACCCCCAAAGATTTCTTACTTTTTTTTTGGACAATATTTGCTGTTTGTGTGACACACTACTAAAAATATAAAAAAAAAAGCATTCAGTACTTGGTTGAGACGTAACATTTTAACAACAAAAGTATAGATACCCCCCCCTCCCAAAATGGTTTGTTCCAGCTCGCCTCTCCCCTACTCTGGCTCCAGCGCCCTTTGGTGGCTGAGATGCAGCGGAGCCTGGCTTAAAACAGGACATATTAGCTGCATTTAACCTTCAGTTACTCTTTATATAGTTAGGTAGGAGTCAGACCATGTTTCTTTTTAGCTGAAAAACATTACACCCAGGTAACCTGCAGTGTTGGAAACGTGTTTTCCGAAGATGTTTGCTACCCTACAATCCGTCCTGCTCTGTAGTAAAATCAGCTACATTTGACCGTCATGTTGCTCCCATCGAAATTTATACAGCCTATTTAAAATCTAAAACTTAAAATTGTCTGTAGCCTACTGTTGTTGATACTGTCCTGTTTGAAATGGAATGAGAGAAGTTGGTTATTTTGTCATATGTGCATGTGCCCATATTAAACCCAGGAACAACATTCAGGTAAAACTGTAAGAGCAAATGATCCGTCAATAAAGGATAATGTTGGATCAGTGTTTCAATATTTATATCTTTTATTAATTGTACATGTGGTTTGGTTATTTGCCTTTTGGTTGAAAGTACACTAAGAGAGGACTTTTTTTTATTAGTGATCTTAATAATATATTTTTTTCATATTGATGTAATTTTTTCATCTAATTGAATACAATCTATATGTGTATGATTGTCAGTCCAAAGAGGGAGAGAGGAAAGAGGGGAACGTGATGAGAAAGTACAAGGTCAGGAAGAACCAGGTAAGAAAACAGACAGGGAACAGTGACAGGCACAACAGAAACTGTTAAACTGCTTGAGAGAGTTGATCACCAAAAAGTGATAGACAGATTTGCCAACCTCACGGTGAGGCGACACAGGTTAAAATAAAATAAAAAATCTGCAGAGCCATAGTAGTATCTGTAGTAAAGGTCTTTTCATACATAGTATACATTGTACCACAGGCAAAGTTGCCTCCATTTTGATAATTGTTTTTATCAATATTTTGTACATTTCAAGAACTCTATCTGTATTGTATTATACATACACATTAAAAGTGAATCTCAGGGACAGGGAGGAACAGGGGTTTAAATGCACCAAGGAGACAGTCAGAGGGAACTTGGGACAACTGGAGACATTTCAGGATGCAGGGACTGACAGAGACGGGGAAGAAGTCTCATCGTGACGAGTAAAGTTTATCTTGCCTGTAGTACAGTTGTGGGAAACTTCCAAGTAAGTGTTGCATCCTGTGGACAGGAGAACAAGGACTTGGTGGTGGAATGAGGAAGTACAGGAAAGTGTTCAAAGAAAGAGGCATAAGACCTGTTGAACAAGTTTAACAAAGAGGACTTTTTGACCAAGTTTAGCACAGTTTTGGGGAGTGAGAGGAATGGAGAACAAGTATACTGATTTTCAAGAACGAGGGTGATGTGCAAAACGTTAGTAACTACAGGAGGATAGAGCTGATTAGGCATACCATAAGTTGTGGGAAAGAGCTGTTGAAGCTAAGTTAAGAAAAGAGGTGACAATCAGCAAGCAGCAGAGTGGCTTTAAGAGCATTACATAGGTGATGTTTGCTTTGAGTGTTGATGGAGAAGTACAGAGAAGGTCTTTGTGGATCTAGAGAAAGCATTTGATAGAAGACCAAGAGAGGAACTGTGGTACTACCACCCTATCCCTAGCCTCCTCTTTTGTCACACCAACTCTATAACCCTTCTTCACCACATCCATGAATCTTCTCTTTGTTCTTCCTCTTTTCCCAAAATTAGCTTTCTGAACAACACGATAAGTCAGGTTGTTATAATAATACAAATGATTGGTTTAATTCTTCAAGAGTTTTGATCTTGTTTTTGTTTTTTAGCACCACATGCAGCCTTTATACAGTGCACAAAGTATCAAAACCTCCAGCAAATCCTTCAGCAGGATCTTCCTCTTCAAGAAGAAAAAGGGCTTTGTAGTTTTCACAATGGGTCACCACACCATGTAGCTCCACGAGAGTTTTTACACTGGATTCCCTTCTCACAACTCCAAATGAATTTGTGCCTCCTCCCAGGAACAAACTGTAAGAGAAATGTGTAAATCTCTACACTGTGGAGCTACAGGGATCTTCCTCTTTTACCACAGTAAAATAAAAACGATGAAGTGGATGAGCTGGTAGATCTGTAAACAGAGGTGAGGAACCTTGACCTGAAGGTAGCTGAGAGTCCTCCATTGTATTATCAGAGTCTGGCAGAGGTGGAGAGGAATAACGGTAAGGTTAAATCATTGCTTTTGGGTGGATAGAGTTTGAGAATGAAGCTGTAGGGCTGGAGGGAGGTGTCAGAATTTGCAGATGAAAATTTAGCTGGCTCCCCGCAGATCCTCCAGTGGTCTATCAGAGTCTTCCTGCAGATGATACAGTTAATCCCCATCATTCTTTTCAGCATCGTTAATATCTGGATGGCTAGCTGGAAAGTGAAAAGGTGTAAGCTTCTGTCTTGATGTAACCACCTTCAAAGATGTTTCCTTATTAATGCTTTAGCAGGTGCTGAAGATGTATGATGATTCTGTAGGAAAAAATGTTTTGTCACCATTACTGTCTAATTTCAATTGTGACATCTTTAGAAGAGTGAAGTGATATTTCCACCAACTTCCTCCACCTTCCTGACTCAAGCATCCACCAGCATGATTAACATAGTCTTGAACAGCTTGCAGTCTGATGAAACACTCCAGAGCAAAGTACTCTGAGGCAGTCTCCTCGACAGACTCACATCTTTGGCTTGGATGGAAGCCATCGGCCTGGGGAAGTGTTTTTGAATATAAAATAAGAAACATTTTTAGCACTATCAATGTAATGTATACTTTATTAATCCGCGTAGGGAAATTACTTCTCTGCATTTAACCAATTCACTCAGTGAAGCAGTGGGCAGCCACCAATCCAGTGCCCGGGGAGCAGTGTGTAGGGACAGTACCTTGCTCAGGGGTACCTCAGGATAGCCGTACAGTGGATTCTTCTGATCACTCTACCTACTGAGCTATCCCTGCCATCTTCCTTCCAAAGAGCTCTAAGTTGCTAGTGAAGGTGCACAATCTCAGATGTTAACAGACACAGGTATGTCCTCTTTTTCTTTATCCACAAATCGCTTAACCACTCCAAATGAGGTAAGTTTTAACACTACCCAATCACAAAAGACCTCTTCCCAGAGTCTCACCCACCAGGTACAGACAGAATCCCCCTTGGACATGTTTCCCCATCTTCCACTCATTGGACAAGACTCTGAGCACCACTCATCTAGAAGAGACTCTGTTGGTAGCAACTAGATATGGCAGAGAAATATCACAGCCGTCCTGAGGTAAAGTTTCTCAGTACATCATCAGTCGTGTCACAAACCAAGGACGAGGAAGGCATCATTTTGATTTTTAGGCGCTCCTCTTCCTTGTTAATGTATTTATTCACACTCTAAGACAAGAGTTTTTTGTTTTGTTTTTCTTAACCTTATCACACTCATAGACTGCATGCACTCACCCATAACTAAATAGGCAGAACATGTGGTTAAACACAGTTCTATGATTTGTAGGAGGGATAGAATTGAACTGATGATGTAACACAGACACATTTTTTTAAAATTACCCTCTGGGACCTTTCACAACCTTTTGTGACCTTAGCTGTCAAAACATAGTCTGGTAAAAGGTATATACAGTGGGGCAAAAAAGTATTTAGTCAGCCACCGATTGTGCAAGTTCCCCCACTTAAAATGATGACAGAGGTCAGGAATTTGCACCAGAGGTACACTTCAACTGTGAGAGACAGAATGTGAAAAAAAAAATTCATGAATTCACATGGTAGGATTTGTAAAGAATTTATTCGTAAATTAGGGTGGAAAATAAGTATTTGGTCACCTCAAACAAGGAAAATCTCTGGCTCTCACAGACCTGTAACGTCTTCTGTAAAAAGCTTTTCTGTCCCCCACTCGTTACCTGTATGAATGGCACCTGTTTGAACTCATCATCTGTATAAAAGACACCTGTCCACAGCCTCAAACAGTCAGACTCCAAACTCCGCCATGGCCAAGACCAAAGAGCTTTCGAAGGACACCAGGAAAAGTATTGTAGACCTGCACCAGACTGGGAAGAGTGAATCTACAATAGGCAAGCAGCTTGGTGTGAAAAAAATCAACTGTGGGAGCAATCATCAGAAAATGGAAGACATACAAGACCACTGATAATCTCCCTCGATCTGGGGCTCCACGCAAGATCTCATTCCGTTTGGTCAAAATGATCATGAGAACGGTGAGCAAAGATCCCAGAACCACACGGGGGGACCTGGTGAATGACCTGCAGAGAGCTGGGACCAAAGTAACAAAGGTCACCATCAGTAACACACTACAACGGCAGCGAATCAAATCCCGCAGTGCCAGACGTGTTCCGCTGCTGAAGCCAGTGCATGTCCAGGCCCGTCTGAAGTTTGCCAGAGAGCACATGGATGATACAGCAGAGGATTGGGAGAATGTCATGTGGTCAGATGAAACCAAAGTAGAACTTTTTGGTATAAACTCAACTCGTCGTGTTTGGAGGAAGAAGAATACTGAGTTGCATCCCAAGAACACCATACCTACTGTGAAGCATGGGGGTGGAAACATCATGCTATGGGGCTGTTTTTCTGCCAAGGGGACAGGACGACTGATCCGTGTTAAGGACAGAATGAATGGGGCCATGTATCGTGAGATTTTGAGCCGAAACCTCCTTCCATCAGTGAGAACTTTGAAGATGAAACGAGGCTGGGTCTTCCAACATGACAATGATCCAAAACACACCGCCCGGGCAACAAAGGAGTGGCTCCGTAAGAAGCATTTGAAAGTCCTGGAGTGGCCTAGCCAGTCTCCAGACCTCAACCCCATAGAAAATCTGTGGCGGGAGTTGAAAGTCCGTGTTGCTCGGCAACAGCCCCAAAACATCACTGCTCTCGAGAAGATCTGCATGGAGGAATGTGCCAAAATACCAGCTACTGTGTGTGCAAACCTGGTAAAGACCTATAGTAAACGTTTGACCTCTGTTATTGCCAACAAAGGTTATGTTACAAAGTATTGAGTTGTATTTTTGTTATTGACCAAATACTTATTTTCCACCCTGATTTACGAATAAATTCTTTACAAATCCTACCATGTGGATTCATGGATTTTTTTTTTCACATTCTGTCTCTCACAGTTGAAGTGTACCTCTGGTGCAAATTACTGACCTCTATCATCATGTTAGGTGGGGGAACTTGCACAATCGGTGGCTGACTAAATACTTTTTTGCCCCACTGTAGTTTTGGTGTATGCCGTTATATTTTAGCAGTAACGCCCAGTGCACGTCACCGGGTTCCTCCTCCTTTGTGTCTGTCAGCGTGTGTGTGTATGTGTATGTGTGTGTGTCCCTGTGCATCCATGTGTGTACATGCCTGGTAGGTTAAATCCAGTTTCTCCTCGTTTCTATCTCTCTTTCTGCCTGCCTCTATAACTCACACACTTACACTAGCTTTGCTCTTTGGCAACACACACACACACACACGCACACACACATATTAAAACCACACAAATTCAACAGAGGATTGTAGTTGGTCCATTTTTCTGGTGCTTTAAAACTCAATATATCGCCTTCATGGAGGATTACCACAAACCTGACCAGCAGACAGTGCAAGCACTGAGGAACATCGCCAACCGCCTCCGAATCAACTCGATCAAGGCAACAACTGGAGCGGGCAGCGGGTAAGTTGCATTTACTGATTCTTGCACACGAGCTTTGCTGTAAGACTGTAAATGCACTGCACATATAAACATAAGAAATGTGTGCATAACATAATGCAAAACCTAGTTTTCCTTTGCATCGTGCACTCATCAACAGAAATAGTCACACCCAATGAACTATGCATGAACAGATTAGGATGTAAGGAACAATGTGTTCTGCTTTTGTTCTTCTCCTTTGACAAATTTAGATTTGGCTGAAATAATTTTAGCATTTTATTTCAGAAAATGTAAACATCTATATTGTGTTATTTCCGTGTAATTATACTTTATTTATAGCATATTAGAGATACACAATTGTTTAAAAAAAATTCCAAATCTTTTAAATTGATGTGCAAGCAGAAATGAATGAAAAACATGAACAGATCAGGGTGACATCAACAGAATTTAGGTTATTTGATTTTTTTTACATTTACTTTGGTTACAAGATAATAATTGTCTATAATCATCTATTTTACTAGATATACCCCTATGAACAATTCAACAGAGCAGACTACCCTGTATAGTATAATGGTGGGTGAACTGTACGTAGCAATAGACTCGAGTACTGTGTGGCCGCTGCAATCATGCGATCCTCTTCAATGGAAATTTCAATGAAAAGCTGCCTGTAATCTTTAATATATTTTCTCCTTAGAGCTCTTATTGATTATGAATGTCTAATTTTGAATAGCAAGCAAATTATTTTATCGGAGCCTAAATCCACAT
The DNA here is from genome assembly GCF_900408965.1 of Simochromis diagramma. Lineage (NCBI taxonomy): Eukaryota > Metazoa > Chordata > Actinopteri > Cichliformes > Cichlidae > Simochromis > Simochromis diagramma. Next base: position 2,357,757 of record NW_024387227.1, on the reverse strand, counting down.
TGCACAATTCTGCAGTGTTAAGCCTACAGTGATATGAAAAGAAAAACACTGAGCACCGAGAAATATTACTTGACTTAAAATATTCCAAGACTTATTAGAATTAATGACTTATTGATCTTGCTTGGAAAGATGGAAAGGATAGCAACGAGATGAACACGGCAAAATACTTGCCTTCAGACTCCATGGAGCTGGAATTTGTGATTTCTTTGTGACAGAAGTTGGCGGTTTAATAAAATGCATTAATGCCAATTATTTATAGATGCAACATATTTTAATGCTACAATTAATTTTGGGCAGCATATACTAACAGTTTACGGGTCTCTGTGTGATTGTCTTTGCAAAAGCAATTTGAAGTGGTGTTTTTGACTTTTTTGTGTTGCACTCTTTTGAATAGAATCTTCATTTGGCATCTCAAGCTGAAATTTTAGCTAATTAAGTGTGCTTTGTGATAGCTTTACCTACAGTGATACTGCAGCCTTTTGGGACAGTACCATAAATGTATAGCTATAGTGGATTTTATGCAAATACAGTAGGCTACTAATAATAAACATATTAAAGTTTAACCTGTATTTTCTGTGTTTTTGAGTTTGCTGTTTATTTGGATTCATTTTAACAGCACCCTCTCATACACTGTACAGATATCCCACGTCATGCTGCAGTGTGGCAGAAATCATGTCTGTGCTTTTCTTCCACACTATGAAGTACCGCCCTGAAGACCCAAGAAACTTCAACAACGACCGCTTTATCCTGTCTAAGGTGAGAGTCAGTAAGCTCCGCTGGTCTGAATATGAGAGCTTCTGTTCCTTTTGTAATTGTAATGCCTTGCTTCTTTTCATGTCTATCTCAGGGTCATGCTGCTCCTGCGTTGTACTCCATATGGGTTGAAACAGGTTTTCTCAAGGAGAGCGAATTGCTCAGTTTATGCCAGGTTGACTCTACCCTGGAGGGGCACCCAACCCCCGTAAGCCGCCACATACTGTACCTATAACACACCTCAGGACTCAAAGAGCACAAACTCTACTCAGAGTTTATTGATTTATTTGATTTGTGTACATTTCAGAAACAACAATTTGTGGATGTCGCCACTGGATCGCTGGGGCAGGGTCTTGGTGTGGCCTGTGGAATGGCTTACACTGGGAAATATTTTGACAAATCCAGGTAATTCCTTGTCCACACGCAATACACAAAACACCTATGGGAAAAAAAGGTGTTTTTGCAGCTTTACATGAAAATATCAACTCAGTTGTTTAAATTATCGACACAGCGTTGCATCGTATTTTTTTTGTAGTGCTTTGAATTAGGATTTTCTTTCATTCTGTGGGTGTATACTGCAGTTACATGATCTGCTCTAACAATTCTTCTGCTCTAATAATCACAGGCGCAGCAGTCACGCCTGAGATATTTTTACCACCCAAGCAGATTTCATTTTGGAGTAAAATCCAGATATTATGCCGTAGACTGTTTATTTGTTTTAAGTTGCCACAAAAATGGAATGCTGTCATATTTTAATATTCCTTCGTATAAGCAGCTACTTTGATGACATTTGATTTATCTGCTAATATTTCAGACCGTGTGTGATTAATAGGTGAATAACAGTACAAAAAATGGTCTTAGTTAAACACTATTTGGCTCTCATGGCAAAGTAAGTTACAAAGGTAGGTGTGAAATTAAGTAGTCACATCTCAGCCCTCAGGAAGCTTAAACACATCACAGCTGATTACCCATCCAGGTGTCAGATAATGGCGATAAAACAAGCCTGACTGGAAAGGCGTTTTCCTCAGATATGACCTTTTTTTTTCTCACATCCACAACACATCACCCTCATCTACACAAACATAAAACACAAATACAGTATGCACAGCATAATCATGTAATCTTGGCTTGTTCTCCAGTTACCGTGTCTTCTGTCTGCTGGGGGATGGTGAGATGTCAGAGGGGGCTGTCTGGGAGGCCATGTCATTTGCCTCCTACTACCAGCTTGACAACCTGGTGGCCATTATGGACATCAACCGTCTTGGCCAGAGTGACCCTGCACCCTTGCAGCATCACGTAGAAAAATATCAGAAGCGTTGTGAAGCCTTTGGGTAAAATTGCATATGAGAAATCCATACTGATTTAGAGGCTGGTTAGCATCCGTTTATGGTATAAGCTCTGAAGGAAGACTGTATTTTCCTGTATTTTCTGTATTTCACATATTTACGTATTTCTTATTTCCTATATTTCACATAAATATGTGTGAGACATACCGAAAGCCTTTTAATGTGTGTGTGTGTGTGTGTGTGTGTGTGTGTGTGTGTGTGTGTGTGTGTGTGTCCATAGCTGGCATGCTATCATTGTCGACGGACACAGCGTAGAGGAGCTTTGCAAGGCTCTGAGCCAGCCATGCCACCAACCCACTGCCATCATAGCCAAAACCATTAAGGGCAAAGGCATTCCAGGTAAATATTGGCTTTCATCTTCGCACCCTTTGCCCTCATTTTAAAATAGATGATATTCAAAAGTACACTGCAGTTTTGCAGTCTGAATGGCACCTAATGTATGTGTGCATATGAATTAAATGAACATAAGAGCATTTTTTTGTGTTTTCAGCTGCAGAGGATAAGCTGGGTTGGCACGCCAAAACTCTGCCCAAAGACATGGCTGACATGGTCATGAAGGATCTGCAGAGCCGTATCATGAGTAGCAGCAAGCACCTGTACCCACCTGCTCCTATTGAGGACTCCCCACCTGTCAGCCTAAGAAACATCAGGATGCCAAGCGCACCCAGCTACAAGGCTGGAGAAAAGGTCTGTAAAGTGGACATGAATACAAATACTTTATTCTCCAGGTAGCAATGAATGAATGAATGAATCCCAAACAACCGTGTCTACAAAAAAGTTGGAATGTTGTATGAAATGTAAATAAGTTTAGATCAGACATTTGCAAATCATACAAACTCTGTGGTTAACTGAAAATATTACAAAGAAATGCACAGAAACTGTGAAGTTTGAGCCAAGTATGGGGTGGCTGTAGCTCAGGAAGTAGAGCAGGCCATCTACTAATCGGAAGATTGGTGGTTTGATCCCTGCCTGCTCCAGTCTGCATGCCAAATATCCTTGGGCAAGATACTAACCGATGCATCCATCAGAGTAGGAATGTTAGATGGAAAGCACTTAAGCATAGAAAAAGGTGCTTGTATGATAGGTGTGACTAAAGCATGTCTTATAAAGTGCTTTGAGGGCTCTGGGAGAGTAGTAAAGCACTATATAAGAATCAGTCCATTTAACATTTAATTATGGAAACTAATTCAGTGCAGGGACAACAAAAGGGGAGGTTAGACATGATCACCACTCTGTGGGAATCTACATAAGCAAAAGGATATGTTAGAGCATAAATTTAAGTATAAATAAAAGAATAAATATGTGTAAGATGTGTATGATCAAGACAAGAATTCAAAAGCAATCATACTTGAACTTGTGCATCTATGAAGTAGCAATTAAAACCAATTGGTATATAAATATATCATGTTTGATTGTAGCAAATGTTTTGAATTTGCATTTACTCAAAGCAAACACAATAGATTTTTCACAAAAGCGAAAGCCTGATTCATTAAAAATGAAAGCATAGACAATGTTAACCAAACCAACTTTTGTTCATATAAGAACAGTAAAATGTGGTTTGTGTTCATCATTGAGAGTCCTGGTTTTAAACCGTGTTGCCTAAAGTCCATATTATTCACACCCCCTTCAAAAACGTATGGTTTCAACTGCCGCCCAATATACAAAGCACAGGTTTCCTGCAGCCCCTTCTGCAGGTGGTCGGCCCACAGGAGGGTGGACCCATGTGGCTGATCCAGGCCCCATGGACTAAGGCCTGGGAACCAGGTGCTCGGTAAGCCTGGCTTTTGGGGAACAGGGCTCATCTGTGTCTAGATTTTTCTACACAGAGGTGCTCTTGATCTGGTCCATTACCCAGAACTAAACTGCCTTGGAAGACCCAACCAGGGCTAAATGCCTCGAAAACATAGCTCCTGGGATCACTTAGGCATGCAAAACACTCCACAGAAGTAAAGAGCCAATTTGGGATATATATTAAAATAAAGGGAAAAAAAACAAATAAAACAAATTGTCACAAATTAACTATCACAATTTGCACAGTTAATACATTAACATGAATTCAGTTATTAAAAATTGTTGATCGGAATATTTTTAACTGAATTCAGCACAACAGTACAGTTCAGTACAACTAAAGAGGAGGTTAGGCCTGATCACCACAGGCGTTTAAAGGATTTGTAAATCATTGTGTTCTGTTTTTCCTTTTGCAGCATCCAACCTTTGCAGGTTGCAAAAAGATTGATGAATTTGGCCTCCTTTTCTCTGCAGATTGCCACGCGGAAGGCATACGGAATGGCACTGGCCAAGCTGGGACGCTACAATGAACGTGTCGTGGCCCTTGATGGAGATACCAATAACCTCACCTACTCAGAGATCTTTAAGAATGAGCATCCCAACCGTTTTGTTGAGTGCTACATAGCTCAGCAAAACATGGTATGATCTTTGGTCTTACGCCTTTTTCTTGATAAAAAATATTTCTTCAAAAACATTCTGTCACTTTTAGTTTAATGCTATCATTTCATTTTAAATGTAACAGAGTTGCTTTTTAATAGCGATTCTTCTCAGTAAACTGCTCTTCGTTTGCTGTCTGCACAACCTAGCTTGCCAGAGCTGCTGAGCTGAGCTTATGTTATTAAATTATAGATGGCTTGTCTGTACCTGCCCTGTAATATAAGGATAGTCACATAAAAAACTCAAGTTCCTCCTTTTACATCAATGTGGCAGCTGCTGACACCAGTGGTTAGAAAACCCCTTTATTTTGCTTCGGTCAACATTTTATCAGATCCTAATTTGAAGAGAGACAATCAAATTCTAATTTCTTGTCTTTTCATGTCCCCAGCAGCCTGAAGCAGCCTGCTTCAATGTAGGTCAGGCATTTCCATGATGATAAGCAGTCATGACAAGTGTATTCAGAAGTAAAATATTAATCACTACAGAGGGTGGGACCATCTGGCTGAATGCATGAGAAAAGTCAAAAGTTCAAGGGTACAATAAACTGTCGCTTATCGAGATGAAATTAAAAAAATATGCAAGACTCACCTACACTGAAAAAAAGGAAATTGGTTGGTTGTTGCATTTATAAAAGTCTAACTTGTAATTTGAGTAAAATAATTTCATGTTTCTATGGTGAATGTAATTAAAACATGTAGGATCTGTTTGAAATTCAACAACTTCATTTGTTCTTGTTGAGATGATATGTCAAGGACAAACAGAAAATTCTGTTTCAAGCCTTGTAATCATAGCTTTCCTACTTTTGTTAAGCCTGGAAGGACAGCTTTGTGGTGTGGTGGTTAGCACTGTTACTTCTTTTAACTCAGTTGTTTAATTGTCTGCCAAAGCAAAACAATTGTGTGCAACCAATGTCCACAATTGAATTAAGTAAATCCAACATGTTCTGTTTTTCAGTGTACAAAAACTTAATTAGTTACAAACAAAAACAAATGGAGTTTTGTTGAATTCATTTATGTAACGTCAGATGTTACTTTTGAGAAAGAAGAGAAGATGTGGGACTGTGGAAAGGTTTGGAGACAGGACAAAGGAAATTATTTGTAAGAGGAGGTATGCCACTGATCCTGTCCATATGGTAAAATAAGCTTCAGAGATTTTTGCAAAACTTTCTGCTTACTGTGGTCTTTAGTTCAAAGAGGCTTTCAAATATGGTTTGCACTACAGATATTTTACCCTCTGGGTGATCTTTTTGTGGTGACGTTCTTGCAGCCTGTGTCTCTTTAGTTTGGCACATGAAGGTTTCCTCGCTCGCAAAGGTACTAAGAAATAATGATTTCATTTCCCAGGTCAGCGTTGCGATGGGATGTGCTGCCCGAGAGAGGAATGTGGTATTTGCCAGCACTCTTGCTTCCTTTTTCACTCGCGCCTATGACCAGCTTCGTATGGCAGCGATCTCAGAAAGCAACATCAATCTGTGCGGCTCTCACTGCGGTCTGTCCACCGGTCAGTAGACTGCTGCCAATGAGCAATTCACATAAAAACCCTTCTCATACATGTCACCAAACTCACACCTTCATAAATTCACCCTCATCCCCTCTTACACTGAATCCAACCACTTCAGAGCACCCAGTTCCTCAGAATATATCCACAGCCTCCTTAATAAATGCACAAGTGTATACAAAGAAGTCTGTGTCAGTTTGTGAGTTGTTTCAATCCTTTCTATTTTTCCCCTCTAATGCTGTGTTTTCCTTGCCATTTACCCTCCTTGACCTTACAGCTATTACTCAAACTTCCCCCTTTTCTCCTTTCGTGTCTGCCCTGGAAGCTGTCAACAGGGAACCAAGTGTCCCTCAGTTAGTGCAGGTACACTGCATGCAGCCGAACTTTATGCTTGTGCACCTGCATGCTTCAGCTCACCTAACAAGTGGATAACTTTTGAAGATTTCCTCAGTGTTGAATGCATAAAATCAACTATAAATGTGTATGTTGCAGGAGAGGAGGGCCCTGCCCTGATGGGTCTGGAGGACGTAGCTATGTTCAGGGCCCTTCCCACAGCAACCATTTTCTATCCCTGTGATGGTGTGTCTACAGAGAAGGCTGTGGAACTGGCTGCAACCACAAAGGTACTTAAACAAAAATGGCAGCGTTACAGCTCCCCTACATGATCATCTATTGCAGTAATGATCTTTTCATTTTCCTTTTCATTTAGGGTGTTTGCTACATCCGAACCAGCCGCCAAGACTGTGCTATCATCTACAACAGCAATGAGGACTTCCATGTTGGACAGGCAAAGGTGAGACGCTATTTGTGCTTCTCTTAAGACAGTGAGAGATAAACACATGAGGCAGAAATGGCAGATTATTGTTCCAAAATAATCACTCGAAACACTACAGCTTATAGAGGGTACATTTCCTTCTCTTTGACAGGTGGTGTACCAAAGCAAGGACGACCAGGTCACTGTGGTGGCAGCTGGAGTGACTTTGCACGAGGCCCTTGCTGCAGCTGAACATCTAAAGAAAGGTCCGCAAGATATGTGCCGACACATCCAGAACAATTACAAGAAAAAACATTGTAATCCGCTGCTAGCTGGTCAGATTTATATCTCTATTTTTTATTTAGAATGTATCTGTTAGACCAGTGGTTCCCAAACTATTTTTGCTAGGCCCCTCTTTGTTTTACAAGAAAAATGTTCTCGCCCCCCCCTCCCTTCTCACGCACACGCACAAACACATCCTCCAACCACACACACCCATATTTTGCTCCATTGCGGTTTCTTTCACACCTCAAACATTTAGTAAACAATTAAGCAAATACAAGTCACCTGCAATAAATGACAGGTAGTAATAAAATAAACTACTAACTCTTTTAGGCTACGTCCGCACCTACACGGGTATTTTTGAAAACGCAGCTGTTTCGTCCACACGTAAACGGCGTTTCGAATCACCGAAAACGGAGATTTTTTAAAACTCCTTTTTTGCGTTTACGTGTGGACGAGGAATACAGAGTTCGTCACGCAACGTCAAAGGTATGTGCCTTTTTTCACGTCATGCTGTGCGCCACGATATTGTTTACATGAGATGAATTGCAGAATGGGAGATAGAGACAAAATACTGTTACTGTTAATCTGACTATCTTCAGGTTTTACACGCTTACATATACACAGGCAGTTACTGTCCCTCCATTTAGAAAGGCAGAGGCGTCACAGTGTAATTATTTACATGTAGTTGTTTTTTTCCTGTGTAATAATATTCAACATTGCTATCAATACATTTTTCAAAAAATGCCTCTCTGTGCAAAATGGGTTCATGGGTTTAGACCATTGCTGTTCCTTAGAATAGGTTTTGAATGGTTCTGTGTTCAGTTTGTCATGTAAATGTTATCCTGATCTTAGTTTTTGTGTTTCTTGCACAAACTATGCTTTCTTTATCAGGTTGGCAGAACTGCTATATTCTCCTACATTCAATCGCTGTGGTTCGGTTAACCGTATGATGTATCTTTATGCATTGTATTTTTCTACTAAAATTCATCTTCCAGAGAGGATCTCTGTCCGAGTGATTGACCCCTTCACACTCAAACCTTTGGATGTCAAAACGATCATCGACCACACACGTGCTACCAGGGGAAGGATCCTCACTGTCGAGGACCACTACTACGAAGGTAGGTTTATATAGAAGTTGCTTGGATTTTGCATATTGCATGCCTATCGCCAACCAAGCAGCAACAAGCTCAGTAGCATAATGCGGCTGCGCCTCGTCATTGGCGCATATCCTTGGGAGTGTTGTGGTGGCATGTTTCCATTGGTTCACTGATGTAGACGGGTTGTGCTGGCAATTGCTTATTGGCTGAGGGCTGAGACCGCCTGTCGCGTGCCTTCATTGCAGGCAAGGTATTGGTACTGTGGTGCATTTTGTAAGTGCGACAGCCATGGAGGCAGAGTGCTGTCAGATTTCCTTAGCTAAGCGGGTGCCCATGGGGCTGACTGTGACCTAGATAGCACAGACAGCTCTGGCCTGTGCCTACTAAGAGAAAGGGGATGGGTGATGGCATGGATGAGGCTGGACAAAGGAAATCTAACAACTGTAATTTGTCTGATGTTGTGCATCTCATTCATTGTACATCTGGAACAGTTGTGGTGCAACGTTCAAGGGGATCATTTTTACACTTAGCTGTAATGATTTTTTTGTTATCCCTTTATGTAATGTGTGCACAGAGGCTCAGTGTTTTTTGATACTGTAATGGGAGCCAAATATGCTTGAACTTCCCGCTCCATGTTTTTATTCTTGGACACAATTGGGCAGTACTTCAAAATTACAAATACAGTACTTGCTACATTATTACATCTATAAGAAATAATGTAAAACAATATCATTCAAGGGCATAATTTTTCTATATAGCTACCTTTATTTTTTACCACCACCTTCATTTTTTTTATTTACTTCTGAATTCAGGACTTTACACACACAGCCTGAGATGACCATGTTAGAAATGTCCCATCCTTAAGGCATCACATTAACCAGACAGTTAAAAATGCATTTAAGTGGATTTGTCTTTCACATTTGTCTTTTATATATTCCTTTGCTGTTTTTCCACAGGTGGTCTTGGCGAAGCAGTGTCTTCAGCAATGGTCAATGAGTCTGGCTTCAGTCTGCACCGTCTCGCTGTGTCCCACATTCCTCGCAGTGGAAAACCCCACGAGTTGCTGAAGATCTACGGTATCGACCGTGATGCTATTTCTCAGGCCATTCGCAAGATGGTCAGCAGCTCTACCAATGCCAAGTAACTTTCTCCCTGCAACCACCTACCTATCCAATTACACCCCTGAAGATAAGGCTAAGTAGTCAAGTATGTTTTCGATTCACATGGCACCCAACTCTTTGATTTTGTTCACAGTGAATACCCCTAAGTGTGTAGGCTACTAAAGTAATGTGATTTTGTGCTGTACACATTAAAGTAGAGTTCCACGTTTGCCTTCCTTTTTGTGTATTTATCACCAAAAACTGAGACACACAAATTCATGCAACATGCATATCCTCACTGATAATACCAGCGTTGTTATAGACCCATTTCAATGACAGAGATGTGGACATAACTGACATTTTCATTGGTGGATGCTCACTATTAAAAAAAAAAAAAAATCCGGTATTACATGTCTGCTGTGTGATGCTCTAATGTGTTCTTAATGCTCTTGGATTCATTCAACTGACAGTGGTTTTATATTGTTTTGCTATAGCTTGTAATACTGAGTGGGGCATAGTTTTCAAGTCGGTGTTTATCATAGAGTGTGTGTGTCAGACAGAAACTTAGTGAGTTGTTGTTGTGAAAGACGATAGGAAACAAAGTGAAAGAAATGTGTACACGTCATAAAGAGCAGTCATGCAGAGCCAGAATTTAAACATTCATTTTTGTAGTTCTTAAATTTATTTCTATTCACCATTGTCTTTTGTTATTGAAATTTCAGTTACCGTAAACCAACACACCTCAGTGTTCATTTGTGCTCTAGCACTGCTTTTGGACCTCAACAGCAGTGTAATCTTTACACAACGTGGAGCAAAGAAGAGCCACCCAGTGCTGATAGGGGGTATAGTGGGCTGTGATGTTGAATAGCTAGTTACGTCCAGCGTGTCAGCCTAAGAACACTTTCTTTGTTACTTGAAATTTTGTATGTACCATACTTTCATGTAATAAAGCCCTCTGCATTTGACTTTGACCATTTACAATAGTTTCTATTCGCCTTTGTGTTGACGTGTGTTATTTAAGCACTGCTCATAAACAGCAATCTGCAACTATAATGGGAAAGTATCTATGAAATTTATGAACAGCCATCAGCTTCAGCATGCATTGGTACGAGACAGGCCCATCTTATGAAAGTCAGATGAACTTCAGTGTATTGGTATAACATACATTCACAAGATTGCAGAGACATTTATAGTGGAAAAAAAGAGGAAACTACAGTGTTTGTTTCTACAGTGACATAAAACGTCGCCATCTCGTCATCTTAAATACCACTTAAATAGCTTCCTGTAAATCCCCCCACTGTAATTTTAAAATCACTACCACCAGGTTCTCGTTCTCTCTCTCAGCTTCCTGTTCAAAACAAACAAATGCATTTTTTTGGGTCATACAAATCCCAACTTTCAAAAATATTTTAAAACATTGAATGAATTCTGAAGAAGTGCTCCTAAAACTTGTACTAGCATGCCCCCTACAGGAGCGAATAAAGAAAAAGAAATAATGACATCCACCACCACACAATTCATATCAGTCATAATCGATTAAAAAAATGAGTTTAAAGTTTAGTTAAATGAAGATCAGTGCCATAATATAAGAAAACCCGTGTTTGCTTGTAGATCGAGCATTTTGACTGAACATATTTCCTCTCCATATTTCCTACTGGCCTTCTACACTCTTCACCCTAAACTTTGATAAGCACTGCTCTTTATACAGTCTGTGTTCTACAGGAATGTGCAAAAATAGTTTGTAAAGAGGACAAACCTCAGAGAGCTGTATTTCCGTTTTGCTCCTCTAAGAGCAAACGTTATGATTCCACATCCATACGATAGTGTGTAAACTGAAATACACAATATTTAACCACAGTTAAAACAGTATATCCCCTGAGTATCTGAATATTCCATGTATTCTATAAAGTCTTATATTTAAAGTATTGTGGTCTTACCATGATGTGAGTGGAGGTGCAACAAAGCAACAAATAGTGCAACAGCAAATCCCCAGTAGGTATCTAAGGAGAGTTTGATGGTAATGTTTAGCTTTTATACAAAACCTAAATATGGATGTAAAATTAGGATTCTGCCTTTGATATAGCAGCAGGAAGTACCTCCTTTGTTGTAGGGCGCACCTTTACATCTTTTAGTATGGGCAGGCAGGTCTGAGCAGGGTAGAAAAGTCAACACAGACATTGTGACAAGCAAAACCTGCAGTGCATTATGTAAAATTACATTTTTCTTTTTGGAAAAAAAAATTTCGCTTAAAATTTTTTTGTGAATTTTATAAAAAAAAATTCTACTTACCAGTAAAAATGCCCAGAATCTCAAACGCTATGGTGCAAAATATACCAAGACATACTGGAACTGCGAGTGCTGAAAGTGAAAGCAAAAATAATAAATGGGTCGTTAATCAGTCTTGGCTCAGCCAGGGGTTAATTACTTTGAACAGCGGCTTAAAAAGTGTAACTTACTTCGAAATGGCCTATAGAAAGCCATTCCACATCCCAGTCCAAAGCAGATTGAATAGAAATGGTAATATTTATCTGAAATGTTCAGAATAATAGGTTTCAAATGAATATTCTACATAAAGGAACATTTCTGCCAAATCTGCTGATAATAAATAAACATAATAGATATACATACAGTGTTGATAAAAGTCAAAAATTAAATTCCTTTTGTACTCCTGAAAAAGAAATGATCAGTAGCTTGATGGATAAAAAATACAACATACTGCTGCTTGATAGGAAATAAGAAAAAAAAGCATGTGAGAGAAAGTGAAAGCAGCAATAGACACACTGTGTAGACACATTGTTATATTTATAACACAATGTGTCTACACAGAGCAAGAGCTACAATCGTAGATAGAAAACCTCAGCGAAAGGCAGAAACGCAGGTGTACACACCATTTCAGCTCAGCTGCTCCTGAAGTCCCCAGGCAGGTGTAGCTGAACAAAACAAACAGCATTCAGTAGACAACTTCCTCAAACTGCTGCCAAGGACTGTCACTACCAAAAATTACCACTGAACAGAAGTCCCGCTGACACAGTTTTTCTTTCACATTCACGTGTGTCAAAGGTTAAAAACAATAAGACAGTGCTCTGTCACCTTGTGAAGTACTAGATTTGAATCATGTCCTCAGTTGTTTGGCATTCAAACTTTTACACAAAAAAGCCGACACTCTTTGCACTCTTTGATCACATGACCACAACCTGGTGTCAGTCAACGTAGTTCATGAACAGATTTATGACAGATACCTTTTGACCATTTAACAAGACTTCTAAAAGTACTTAATTGCCAGCTACTTTTATAATAAACTTTTTCCATTCTCTAATAAAGAAGAACATAAACAAAATATTAAATATTTTTTGTGATTTTTTAAAATATATTTATATTCATTAGCCCCCTTTTTTAGTTACAGATAGTTGCATATTTGTCAGCTGCACATCCATGACCCAAATCTCCCATTGTATCACATCCCAAGGGTGCTCTATTGGATTGATATCTGATGACTGTGGAGGTCATTTGAGTACAGTGAACATGTACAAGAAACCAGTTTGAGATCATTTGAACACGGTTATCCAGCTGGAAACAGTCAATAGAAGATAGCCACAGTGTAAACAGATGGACATGGCTAACAGCAGAATTCAGGTAGACTGTGGCATTTAAATGATGCTCAGTTAGTACTAAGAACCCCAAATTGTTCCAAAGAAAATATCTCTCACACCATTGCGCCATCAGCATTAGCATGAGCAGCTGATACAAGGCAAGATGGATCCATGCTTTCATCTTATACCAAATTCTGTCCCTACCATCAGAATGTTTCAGCAGAAATTAATACTTATCAGATCATGCAATGTTTTTTTTTTTCCAATCGTCTATTGTCCAATTTCCTGTTCTTAGCTGCCACTTGTGTGGAACCTGCTGTGGTCTTCTGATACTGTAGCTAATGTTCTTCAACGTTGCACGAGTTGTGCATTTAGAGATGCTGTTCTGCACATCTTAGTTGTGGTGAATTGCCATTTGAGTTACTGTTGCCTTCCTATGAGCATGAAGCAGACATTAACCATGCTCACAGGATATTTTCTCTGTAAATCCTAAAGATGGTTGTCTGCAATAATCTCAGTCGAGCAGCAGTAAAATACTCAAACCAGCCTGCCTGACACCATCAATCATAAAACTTAAATGAAAGTCACCTAACTCACCTTTCTTCCACATTCTGATGCTCAGTTTGAACTTCAGCAGACAATATTGGCCATGTCTACATGCCTGGATGCATTAAGTTGCTGCCATGTGATTGGCTGATTTGATATTTGCGTTTACGAGCAGTTGAACAGGTGTACCTAATAAATAAAGTGACTGAAGATCATATTTCTATAATTAACTAATCTACTGTTCATTCGACAAGCGAGTATAACAAAAATACCCATAAACTCTAATAAAGATCCTAATAAATATGCAATGTAATTATAGTTGCAGTTTCACAGTTGATTCTCTAGATGGCGTTTCAGTAAACTGTAGGGTCATGTCTCGGCAAACGCAATGCATTCTGGTACTTGAAGTCAACGCGGCTTCAGAAGCAAGGAGTCCTTGAGGTAGCGCGCCTCACTTAAAACTACATTTCCCTTCGTAGTCACGCTAATTTGAATGCCGTGTAGGGGGAGCGTTTTTTTCTAATCGATGAGCTCAACTGAAGTTTCCTCTGTCAGCTTCAAGAAGAGGCAGAAAAATATCGAGAATGAGCAAACTGTTGTCCAGTTTGAGCTCCGTCGAGGTCCGCAGTGAGTGAAAGGCCGGGAAACTAAACACAGTTTAAGCCCAACAATGCGCCCCAAACAAAGAAGGCAGTGATTTGCGGTCTTGGTGGTTTGCTCCGCTGCTCCCGCTAGTTAGGGCTGGGTCCCGTTACGGTTGGGAGTCGGCGGCTCGCCAAGATGTCTATGGAGGAGCAGGAATATCCTGAGGCGGTACTGGTGACAGAAGCCGGGCCGCAGTGGCTCCAAGTCGAAGTGGAGCGTCTGACCCGGGAGCTTCGCGAAACGACCCAGGAGAAGATCCAGGCGGCTGAGTATGGGCTGGCGGTGCTGGAGGAGAAGCAGCAGCTCAAGCAGCGATTTGATGAGTTGGAGACGGACTACGAGACGGTCCGACAGGAACTGGATCAGCTGAAGGAGGTAACCCGAGGTCACCGCCACGCAGCCAGATATAAGTCCTGGCATCAGTCAGTATGTGAAGGCGAGGAGAGCAACTTAGTGCATGTTATAATAGCAGCACGGTGGGAATTTAGAGTGACATCGGGGATCAAACTAGAAGCAGTCGGTAGTGGGGTTTGCTTCCCCTGAGCCCCAGCCATGTCTATTTATATCCCTCCTGCCTCCTCAAATATTATATGAAGTTTGAAATATGCATAACCACCTCCAAGCAGAAATATTGCAGTGTTACCTAATGTTGCCTCGCCTTAAAGGATGAAAACTGTCATTAGTTTTGATTACTTGCCTTTACTTGCTCCAAAGGCTGAGGCCTTGAAATCAGACTGTAGCTGCAGTGGCTTGTGTCACATTTAAGCCTGTTTGGCCAATTTGCTGTTAACCTGTTTAAAAATAAGTTTTTCCAGTGGTGAAATCATAAAAAAATAAGTTAACAGCCCTGAATATCTGTGTTTCTTTTCATCTCCTAATAGCTTGTCTGTTGAGACATTTTTAACCCACAGTGTCAGCCAACCCCAAGGCCCTTCAGTCTCACAGTAGAGGAATAACCTCTACAGCTAAATATGACAGGTGAAGGCATCTATCAATCTAGTAAACATTAAGCTGAACAAAGATAACTTGGCAACACTTTTTCACAGCAACTCATAAGATGCACCGCCAGCCACTGAGATCCTAACATGTGGGAAAATCTGTCTGTATTTCATTAGAGAATAAAGAAGTGTGTGTGTTGGGGGTGGTCGGGAACTTCCCTTCAGTTCAGTCTTAAGACTGTTGTCACATCCAGTCTATCAGTCAGTAGAGGAAGTGCATCCTAAAGCATTTCCACATTGCTGTCTGTCAGCTGTACGTCTAAATGTCCAATTTCTATTATTAGTGTCCTTCAGTGTTTGTGTTCACATGAAATGGCAATAGGTCATTGTGTGTAGGCTGG
Organism: Simochromis diagramma; assembly: GCF_900408965.1. Classification (NCBI taxonomy): domain Eukaryota; kingdom Metazoa; phylum Chordata; class Actinopteri; order Cichliformes; family Cichlidae; genus Simochromis; species Simochromis diagramma. The sequence goes on along the minus strand of NW_024387227.1, from coordinate 2,342,360 downwards.
GCTTAAATGGGTCGCAGTCTTATTAATACCTTTATACTGGAAATCTAGTCTAATATCATGAAATGTAAATTAAAAAGGAGGATGTGAGATTTTTGCCACTACCAGTAATTTTCTGGTTTATAGATTATAGTTGCATCACGAAGTGACTAATTGTTGTGGTCATTTACTTAGTATCTCATGATTGTGACAGTTTCTCCTTACTACAGTACATCGCTGAGAGTGATGTAAGGTAAAGGAATCATCCATCCTCGTCCTCTATCAGCCTCCTATTGATTCACATCATCATGACTGACCATGACTATGATCCTAGTTACACAGATCTGTTTGTCTGACTGAGAATTGGCCAGAAAAAGACATCTAGCTCTACAGTGAGGTCCATTTGCTCTCACATCCCCACTTAGTAACTGTTGACTTTAGCTGTTTAGTTCGTAACTGTGCAGATATGGCATCAAATTATTCATCAATTTACTGCTATTCTGAAAATTAGTTCACCTGCTTAGTAAAACCATTCGACTGACATTTTGCAAAAAGATTTCAAAGACTGTTCCTAGTAGCTGGTTAAACATTGAAAGTAAAACACATGCTGCAGCTTTGGGAATATTGCTAGCCATTTATCCAATCTGTTTTAAAGTAGATAAATATTTATTTTATAATATCAAAGCAATATCTATACAGATTTGTGTTTGATGATTATTTGAACAGTGTTTTTTTTAATTGCAGAAAAACACTGACCTGTCAAAATGTCAATAAAATTCAAATTTCTGACACATTTTGAAATTTACATTTGAGTTCTTCTGTAATCCTCAAGTGACTGAACTGTTTTACCAAGTGGGAGTCATGTATGAAGCCAGAGTATTTTATTTTATACTGGATACTTTTTTTAAGATTCTATATTTTAAAATAATATTCTATCATTTATTTATGACAGATATGCTGCAGTGCTCTATTTTTATTAGTCATGGTTTCATGTATTACTGGGCTTCAAGCATTTACAAATACACTTGAAGGCAGTTAGTTTTTTTGTTTATGGCCTATGTGCTTTAATTATTGTCACATCCACTTTTTTTTAGTCTATCTTTGTGATTATTATGCAGATTGTACTGTTCTGTTACAGTATAATTGTTGTCTCTGCTAGTTTCAGTATCATGTTTGATGTTTTTGTGCTAATGAATGTCTACATCCATAAAGGCGCTGACATCATCGTCATTAAATAGAGAAATAAATTCATGTTAGGAAACATTTTATCATTAAAAAAATCAGTTTGGCCAAAATTGTTGTATGAATAAGTTTCAAATGTAATCTGTGTTTGCAGCAAAACTCTTCATAAAAACCAAAGAAATAAACGCAGTGAATGTAGCATGTAAAAATGCATCGCCAATTTAACTACAATTTTATTTAGAGTGATGACTAAGAACCGATACTCGAGTATATTTCCTTATCTGTGGTTTCATTTCCTCTCTTGAGATGGAGAATTTTACTTAGGTCATTGTTATTAGAAAGAGCTGTCCAGTACCCCATACACACACATTTGTGATATTTTCTGAAATGGTAGATCTTTATTTAACTGAAGTCTCTAACTAGTTATGTTGGCCATGCTCGTGGTTGTGTGCATGTGTCTTAAAGCAGGTTTGTAACAAATCCTTAATCAAACATGTTTGTTCTATTGTTTTTTCTGTCTGTCTTTAGGCCTTTGGACATGCTTACTCAACCCACAGAAAGGTGGCAGCAGATGGGGAGAGCAGGGAAGAGTCTTTGATACTGGAGTCTGCCAGTAAGGAGGCTCTCTACCAGCAGAAGGTCCTGGAGTTACAGAATGAGCTCCGACAGTCCAAAGCTTCCCTCGCCAGTGCACAAGCTGAAAATGACCGCCTGTCATCCATTGCCCTGGAAATGAGAGAGGTAGGTATTGAGAGTGCTGCAATATGAATTTCTTCTCACGATTTACACTCAAATGCTCACTTTAACTCCTGTTGAGCATTTTCTTATCATAGTATATGGTCGGCCAAAGTTTGAATCGGCGTCTTTTATGTGTCATCATCGGAGATCTGCTATTTGCAGCACGATTGGGAAAATCAAGGAAAGCTTGTAATGCTAACTGAAGTTGACTTGTAGACTACGAAAAGTTGCCAGTGTTGGTTGTGAGAGAGCTGCTTCTTGTCATGCGGGAGGGCCAGTTTGCACTGAGCCCAGCAGGAAAGATGATGTAATGGTCCGCAGTGAGTGACACAAAGGATGTCCTCCACCGCGGCTCTCTGTAGAATGAATTGGTAAGTGGACCATGTCCTCCTTCCGTCATTGCACATGGCTGCCAAAGACTTGTGGCATGTGAAGCACTCTTGCCCTTATTGTAACTCATTTGCTGAACTATTGCAAGCGTGTAGTTTGTGGTTTACACTGCATTTGCTAATGGTGAACATAGGTTTAAATGAAAGGTCATCCAGTTATTCTCCCGTTGTCCCCGTTCTTGTGTGCAGAATTCAGAGCTGGCAGAGCTGCAGCGCAGTCAGCTGCGAGACGACATCAGAGAGTACAAGGTTCGGGAGGCTCGACTGCTGCAGGACTACAGCGAGTTGGAGGAGGAGAACATCTCACTTCAGAAACAAGTGTCTGTGTTGAAACAGAACCAGGTGAGACTGGCCATAAAACTCAAGTTTTGTAGTGGGTGGAAATCATTCAGAAATAGCTGTGTTGTTCATGTTTTTATGAGTCAGACTAACCATATTATCATTTTGGTTCTAATATCACTACACAGTCATTATGTCATTTCCTTACAATTTAAAAATATGAGCACGCACCAAATTTTACATTCAAAAAAATGGGTCTGTGTATAATATTTTGGCCAACCACGATGCACTCATGCCTGTTTCACAAATTATAACAAATGCTGCTTACTGGTGTAAAAGTATTAGCTGTGTTATTTATATTTTTGGCTGTCTCTACAGGTGGAATTTGAAGGTCTAAAGCATGAGATCCGCCGCCTGGAGGAAGACAGCCAGTGTCTGCACAGCCAGCTGGAGGAAGCAATGCGTCTGAGAGAAATTGCCGAGCGGCAGCTGACGGAAGCTTTAGAGACCATCAAGACAGAGCGTGAGCAGAAGGCCTCGCTGCGCAAAGAGCTTTCCCACTATATGACCATCGGCGGCTCTGTGTACAGTAGCTCTTTCAATATTTCCATCGATAACCCCAAACTCCACGAGGATCCTTCGGCCATCAATGAACCGGACAATGATGATCTAATAAGAGGCTTTGAGAACGGCTTGGTTAAATTGAGTGAAAGTGATGAAGACAATAGAACTGCAGTGAACAAGCGAGGAGAGGGCTTCAAACCAGTCCCTAGCTTGGTGGACGACCTGCTGAGTGAGCTCAACATATCAGAGATACAGAAACTGAAACAACAGCTGGTGCAGGTATGAGATCCATCAGATGCACTTGGATCAAGAGCCATCATTATCTGACTGCAGCATACCTGATGCCATGATTTCTCATTCAGTAAAAAGCTCAAGTTCTACTGTAGATGTCATAGAAAGGCTGCCATGCTATTTTCACTAGATGATTATCGTGGCCAAAAGAATTTAAGATCTTATCACAGGAGTTTTGAGAAAACAGGAAATGCTGTCAGTCTAATGCATCCCTAACTTTATCTGTCGCTGTGTATTCTGTGGATCTAGAGCGTAAAAAGGGCAACTGGGCTAAACCAGCATGGACAAATGTCACCCATGTGTGCAGTAACTCAGTTCAGTAGCTGAACTAAATCTGTAATGTAGTGATACTAAATTACTAGTAATCATCAGGATTGGCAGGTCACACTGAGATAGGTAATGTTGGGTACACCTTTAACTGAGTCACTCAAAAGTTCCTGAAAGGTTGTTAAGAAACTTTAATTGCACTCTGTCACCTGGCCAAAAAGGCCGTTCCTGTTTTGTTCTGTCTCTCTTTTTTTCTATAAAGTTGCCTAGCTGACTAATGAACTCTTTATCTGTATTTCTGTAGGTTGAGAGGGAAAAAGTTGCCCTGATCAACTCTCTGCAGGAGAGCCAGAAGCAGCTGGAACAGGCCTATGGGACTGTGTCCGAGCAAAAGGAAACGGTCAACAGGTTGACTGAAAATCTAAGTGCAATGAGGAAACTTCAGGCCAGTAAGGAGCGGCAGTCTGCCCTCGACAGTGAGAAAGACAGGGACAGCCATGACGACGGAGACTACTATGAACTGGACATTAACGGGCCTGAGATTCTGCAGTGTAAATACACCGTTGCAGTGTCTGAAGCTGGAGAACTGAGGCAAGAGCTGAAAACACTAAGGGTGCAATACGAGGAGTGTCGAACCCAATATGAAGATGAGCGAGCGCGGCTGGAGAGCGACGTCCAGGACTTGAGGTCAAAGCTGTCGTCCTTGGAGAAAATTAGCCAAGCAGATAAAGCAGCGATGTCACGTCTGGAGAGGGAGCTCCGTCTGGCCAGCGAAGCTGCAGGAGAGTCGCTTGGCAGCCTTAATGTGGCGCAGGATGAGCTCGTAGCCTTCAGTGAAGAGCTGGCCAATCTCTACAACCACGTGTGCATGTGCAACAATGAAACCCCTAACCGCGTCATGCTCGACTATTACAAGGAAGGCAAGGCCATCGTAAGAAAGGGGCAAGAAGCAAAGGATCACCAGTCAGTACTTCTCACTAACGGGTTAATCGGTGAGACTGAATCTGGAAAGTCCGACTCCGGCAGCGCAGCAGTTACTGCAGCTCCAGCACACGAGCACCGGCCGGAACCCATGAACATCTATAACCTTGTTGCTATTATCAGGGACCAGATCCGCCACCTGCAGCAAGCGGTGGACCGCACCACAGAGCTGTCACGTCAGAGACTTGCCAACCTGGAGCTGAGCGCAGTGGCTGACAAAGACAAAGAAGCGTGCATGGAGGAGATTCTCAAACTGAAATCCCTGCTTAGTACCAAAAGGGAGCAGATTGCCACTCTCAGAGCTGTTCTCAAGGCCAACAAACAGGTGGGAGGATGGTTTGTGTATGTGTCAGGGGAACGATGTTTATTAATGCACACATAGAATAGAATAGAATAGAATAACGATGCAAAAACCATAGGATTTAAAAACTGCAGAACTTTACATTAATCTTTTTATGTTGTTCCCTTCAGACAGCTGAGGTTGCTCTGGCCAACCTCAAGAGTAAGTATGACAGTGAGAAGACCATGGTGACCGAGACTATGATGAAGCTCCGTAATGAGCTCAAGGCTTTGAAAGAGGACGCAGCTACGTTCTCATCTCTCCGGGCCATGTTTGCTACAAGGTACGACACATACTTTCAATGTAAATCAGCCATTATGTACATAAATTGGGCAAATATAATTTAAAAATAAATAAATAAATAAATAAATCAGGTGGCTCAGACCAAACGAATCCTTCTCGGTTACAGGAGACATTAAAAAGAACATTGATATAGATTTTTAATATTTCTGCTTTTTCACTCGAGAAAAAATATTTTGCATTTCTGTGTATTTCTCTGAGAAAGATGCAAAGCATTGTGGGAGCAGTCTGATGTAATACTTGTGCAGTCAGTTAGCGTGGTAATCATCCTCCCATCTGGAAAATGCAGTCTGGGGAATCATGACAGCCGCAGTAGTTTGAGGCAAATTGCTCCACCTGCTGGCAGTAAAGTTTACCCTTCTCTTCTCTTCTCTTCTCTTCTCTTCTCTTACATCTTTTTTCCTCTCAGGTGTGATGAGTATGTTACACAGCTGGATGACATGCAGAGGCAGCTGGCTGCTGCTGAGGATGAAAAGAAGACGCTGAACTCTTTGTTACGTATGGCCATTCAGCAAAAACTCGCATTAACTCAGCGCCTAGAGGATTTGGAGTTTGACCACGAACAAGCACGCCGCAACAGCGCCACAACAGTGGGAGGCAAGGCCAAAACGAAGGGCAAGGGAGCCTCTTCCAGCCGCAGTGTAAGTCACGAGCTGTAATGCAGAACGACCTCTAAGGCACAAAATTTCAACGAAGGCCAGCTCTTCTAGATGTTTTCAAAATGTAAAAAAAATAATAATTTGGGTCAGAATAACTCTTTCTTTTACTGGTAGGTCTCGATATTCAGCATTGAGTTATTTGTTTGTTTTGATGAAGTATAGGCAGGTGTAATGTGGAAAGAGGAAGAACTTGTCCCCTGTAGTAGCCTAAAAGTCTATTGGTGATTCATGTCTGAACCCTGCATGCAAAGCACACCCAACACCTTTGTTGTGCATCTCACTTAATGCAGGAGAAACTGAAATTAATTTCATTTTTTTCTCTTTTGTCTTTGCAGTAAACTCATGAAGCCAAGTGTCCTTAACGAGCTCCGTCAGGTTATGCACGTCGGTGGCCAGTTGTCTGCTCTCCTGGTTTCTCCACTCTCAATCACGCTCCATATCATGTCACTACTAAGACGAGAATATATCAAACAGTATTAGCCAAGAGCCTTGTTTTAGAGTGCCAGAACAGCTATTTAAAATGGCATCAAATTCAGTGAAAACTGCAGAAAATAACACACCAGCTACCCGGTGCAGTCCATCAGTCTTCCAAAATATGAACCACTATGATTACTCAACCGGTGGAATAGTCACAATGGGTGTTTGGTTGGTTACTTAACGCCTGACTGACTTAGCACTTTTCTGTTTCACGTATTTGCTCCAAGCTTATTCCACTTTCTAAAATGATGCTAACTGTTTCAAGTATTGTGTAATGTTTGTACTCTGTGTGCATGCTTGTCTTCCAACATACCTTTAACCTTATTTATTTCATAGCAACAAAGTCACAGATTGCTTTTAAAGCCACAAGTAAGTCTCTGATTTTGATGTCTGTTGGCCTTAGATTTAGTATTTGACACATACTGACAGCCAGAATTCTTGACAACCGTGTCTTCTGTCGTGCTGTATTGTCATAACTCTATGATCCTGGAAATATGAAGCTTCAAATACGGGATCTTAACTACATTGTGTATCACTATGTTCCTAACAGATAAAGCAGAGCGGTTACAAATTAAAAGCATGCTCGTTATGTCTGGAAAAAGAATAAAAATGCAAATCTTATTTAAGGATTTATAAGTTAAGGTCAGATGTATAGTATTCATAAACTCTATTCATGATAAAGAATTTTTAAAGTTACTGTTTTAATACAATTTTTTGTAAAGCTTTTCAAATAAGTCTGCAGTGCCATTGTGTGTTTTTTCTTTATACAAGTGCCACATTCAGACATGACAACAAAAGAGAACCCTAAGTGTTTGTGCTATATAATAATATTTTACATCTTGTTGCTCACATTATTGGTCCTAATTGATTGCAGTTTTTACTATAACTGTAATTGTATTTATTTGTCTCAGTTCATTCAGACTACAGGATTTGAAATCCTTTTTATTTCATAAGGGAGTGTGCATTTAGCTGGCAGGTTGAGGCTTAAAAAAAGTACTGAAATGAGAAAAAAAAAAAAAACACAAGCAAAAATCCTAATTGTAAGATCCTGTCACTGCTTCCTGTTACAGTATGTCTGGTGAAGAAATAAATCTAACTTTTACAATTCTGATGGTTTTTTATTTTTATCTTTTTAACTCATGTCTTTATATTTTTCAAGGAAACATCTGCAAACATACATGTAAATATAAGTATATAAGGCAAAATGAGCTCTCATGCAATTGAGGCTTCAGTGAACAGCAGAAGAATAAACTGAAGGGCCAGGTGTAGCTCTCAGGTCCTGTGTCAGGTCTCTGCTGGAATTTTTCCCAAATTCCTAAGGACATGACTTCAAGATACTGTTCATCTGCTGTAAATAGTTTTTCCTCACTTTGTCCAGCTTCCTCAGATTTATTAAGCTAATACCTCTGTGGGAATCACATGTTGGTGCAAAATGGTATTTTGTGGTTGTCAAACTATGTTATCTTCTGCATTTTTCTTATATTTACCAAAAGAAATGGAAAAGAAACGTGTTTTTCCAGCTAGTAGCAAAGTGCCTACAAATACTATTTAAAATTGGTTATTTGGCATGTTAGTGTAAACACAATGCTGCTCCCTCCCTTGAGTTCGGATACCCATTTTATGCTTGAATGACTCATTGGTCAGTGATGGACTATATCACATCTAACATTAGCAACATTATTCACGCTATTAACATTAAGTGAAACTAGGTGGTTTTACATAGAGCTCTCATTTTGCACTTATGTGTATAGACATAAAAAATATACATCAATTATGATACAAATAGATCCAAATAAAGTTGTTACAGTTCTAATTAGTTACAGCAAAAGCTACATTGTATAAAGTCTTTGCGCTGAAAAAGGTTATTTTTCCTTAATGAGAGACGTTGACGTAAGCCCATCCCTGCCGGCGGCATGACGTCAGCGGGCGTGTCCAACAGAGGGCACAGGGGGACTCTGCAATGGGAGGTTTGTGTATTTCTTTACCTAAAATAACAAATAACGCTTATTCTACATTATCTAGCCCTCAGTTTTGCTATAATATGACCCGATTAGCTTGGAGTGACCAATATTACGACAGCAGTGGCAAGCTGAAGTTTGCGCTTTGCCAAAGATAATGTAACGTCTCATTCCAAGTCATGTTCGGGACTTTGAAGTTTCTTAACTTCGCCACGCCTCATACTCCACTCTTGCTAAAGTTTCGAGAGAGAAAAAATAACTGGCTTTAAAGTTTCTTTTCTATGAGTAAACCACTGCCTACTTACGTACCCTTCCAAAGAAAAATGCTAGCCTGTTGACAAACAACTGCCCATATACCGAATGGGTTTAACGCCTCCGTTTACACCGACAGACAGTTTTTGTGAGCAGCTCACAGAGGACAGCACCTTCCTCAAACATGACCCGAGACTGGACACAGAAGTCGTGGATAAACTCATCCTGCAGCTCAACAGAATCTACCCGCAGATCCTCACTGACAAGGAGGCAACCAAAGTGAGTCATCCTCAGCAGCCATTTACTGTCTCTGTGGCATACTGACAGTGGTGCAACGGAATAACATTCAAGTAAAACAATGTTAAAAAAATCGAAGTTGTACTGCTCTAGAAATACACTGCGGTGTTTATTAGTGTAGTTGCAAGTGCATAATAAAACCAGTCAAACAGCAACAGAATGGCCATGAGCTCACAAGCTGTATAAACTATGCTGTTATTACTAGTTTGATCACTTGCATGCAGCATTTGGTTTCGCTATAGCTGTTTATGGTAGCTGCTATGGTTTATGCAGTGGTTGCTAGGGGTGTAACAATCTAGAAACCCAGACCAAAACCACTATTCAAACATCTGCATACCTGTATCACAGTTTCATCTTTTCTTACTGTGATATATACGTGGAGGTGTTAATGTCTGGTTAAAGCTGCTGTGTTCAAAGATCATTAAAGTGTGCGCTGATTGGAAATACATCACAATAACGGATGTTTTTTGTTCATGCTCAGTTATAAGAAAGTTGTCAGGTCTGTGGTTTAAAAAGAAGAAGAAGAAGACAGAAAGTGGTTTTGGAGAGTTGTTATAATTGTAGTGATTGCAGATTTTCAGAACCTCATTCTGAAAATGGAACCATAGTCAACAGGATAGCAGGAGTAAAGAAAGAAAAGTGTGAAGCTGCATAAAATTAAAATGCTCTAGCATTGTCAGGTGCCTTTAAAACTGTATTTCAGCAGGCACGCTTACATAAACTAGTTTAAATTCCAGTAATAAATGTATTTATTTATGTCCTATCGCTTCAAGTGAAAATATTCCTATACAGACACCTGGAAAGCATTCACGGTTCTGAAAATCTTGAGGTTAAAACACCATAGTGAATGATTTCAGTGTAAGATTAACAAATAATATCTGTTGTTAACTGTTGTCCAGTTCCGAAACTTGGATGTACCCACAAGTGTTCGACTGGGTGAGCTCTTGACACACCTACAAGGGAAAGGAGAGGAAGCATGCAGGGAATTTTACAGGGCTCTTCACTTGCATGTTGAGGAGGTCTACTACAGTTTGCCTACAAGGCTTCACCTCAGAGGTTCGTCTCTGAAATGGCTTATACTCATATCATACCACTTTCATACATATCAGTTTTTTTGGAGGTTATGGGGAGTAATTGTGGTTATATATGTAGGCATATTTTACATTTTATTCCATCCTGCTTCCAGATTCCTTGGATCCGCTCAAACTTCCACGGGTCATCAAACAGAGACATGCTTTGAATGACAGAGGTAAGATTTGGAGGGAGAGTAAAGAATTAGTGCCAGCATGTGTGCCATGTAATATACAGTGTAATTTATTTATGTATATAACTAAGAAACAAAACTATAAAACATAAACAGTGATGCTGCTTTTAAGCTATGAGGGCTTTCCAAATGTTTAAAAAATAACTTTCAAAACTGTGACAAAACTATTCAAGGCAAAACTTGTATCTAATTATTTAGCACTGACATGATACCTAATTTTTTATGTGCTTCCTGTTTTGCAGGTCCCCTCTTCTTTATGGGCTGTTTCACTTTTGTAGTGGGAATGGCTTTCTTCTATTACTACAGTGGTAAACTTTTTTTCTCCCAAATTTTTCACGTGACTTCATTTTATATTGTCAGGATTATATAAATGCTCATTTTAATGGTGTGAAAACAATTTTCACTTTTCCAGAGGTAATTTTTATTTCTTTCTTATTGTGTAGAAGCTAAAGTGACTGGAGGAAGCCGGGCACTTGGGATGGCTGCTCTTGGACTGAAAAGAAAAGCTCAAGAAGTTCTTATATGGTACACTGAGGAAAGCCTCATAAAGTAAAGGGAGTCTTCTTCAGTTGTTCTGCTCTTGCTGCTTTTACCAAAGCACAACACACTATATATTTTCAAGGGTTTTAAGGTAATTATGTACACAGTGTAAATGATATATAGGCTTATTTTGCTTGTTTGCATTTGGTACTTCGCAATTGAAAGTATCCCATTTAAATGGTTTTGAGGGATTAATACAGTTGAGGTTGAAACTGGTGTAGGGAAATGAAATGGAGGATTTGTGCTGTGGAATGCTTCCACAAAACTAGTTTAAAACTTTTTTTCCCTAACATCCAACTTACTTTATTACTTTTTTCAAACTGAGAAATTTGAAAACTAAATAATGGGGTGGTTCTTGACTTTAATCTATGATTTGTTAAGAACAAATGTTTTTTTTTTTTTTTTAAGAACTAGTTTTAAGCTCTTCAGTTAGGTCAAGAACAGCCCCTGGCTGCCATCTTGTGGTTAAAAGAGGAGCTACATCACTAAATTTACGTCTGTTTCATAAGAACTTCCCCAAATTCCGCCTCTCACAATACAAAAAAGGATATTAAACGTGTGAACAATCCAGTGCCACATGGGGCAAGCCAAATCCATAAAAGTAATGCTTTAAATGACTTTATAGCGAATGTTACAATCACGTGACTGCATCTACCAATGCGGGGACGGCTTCCTACCGCAGTGCAGTGTGGGTAGAGTTGCAACCAATTGAAAACATAAATATCGAATGTAACTGAAAACAAAGAAGACATAAATAGTGAACCACTCGTTTGAAGAAAACCACGAATATTCGACCTATTTCAATTAGACTAAAGTTTGGAAGTGACACCGTGAGTGAAACCAAGCTGTGTCCTCGCGGGTATATATGACGACGTCCTGCTTTTGGGAGGTTGTGTTGTATGAAAGGAGAGAAGGTTAGCACTCCCCTTGACAAGGATGGAATTGGCCCTAGTGGCCTGCAACACACATACGGTTAAGGCATTGCCACCTACTTCGTGGCATCTCTAACCATGTTTTTTTTTAAATTGTTTTTAACCGTTCCTTGACCTTCCCCGTTACTGTTTAGCTGACTCTGTGTCACTTACCGCGCCCTGTTTTTCCACCGAGCAGCTGAAGAACGGAAATCTATCATACTCTTTGCTTCCGCTGTTTCGGGCAGGACGGTAATGTTTCATTGTCCTCGTTTGGCTTACCACTGAATGCACTGAAAACCCGGCGTCAAACTTCTCACTGAAGTAGTTACATTTAGTTTGCTACAGTTATAAATCCATATTGTATCATATAGTATGGATATTTTTGTCTTGTTGTTCATACTGTGCCTCTCCTGCCTATTTTAAATACTGTCTAGCAATAAATTAACTTGCACCAAATGTTGAAACAAATACAACTTCATAGTATTTTCTGTAAAAACGCACACAAGATATACTAGTAATGGTGCTTAAACCTTCTTCATGGTTTGAAGGTTAATTCTCAGGATGTCAGATGCTAATATTGTGGCAAATTGTAGTTTAAATTATTTTTGTGTTTGTGCCTTGTAATCAACAACCTCTAAACATAAAAATTTGACTTGTGGTGAAAATTAGTTAACATAAAGCCAGTTTGTCATGATTTGTGTCCTGTGCCTTACATGTGGGGATGCTATCATTTTGTAAAACTGACTTTTGTCTTCGCACAATAAACCAGTAACAACAAAAAAACACTCAACTTGATGGTTATGTAGTTTTATTTTGTATAACAAATTGTTTAAAAATAGGCAGTGTGTAACACGAGATTATTAAAGGATAAAGACAATGATCCTTAAAAATGCATTTAAAAAAGTCTAAAAGTAACCATATAATTCACAATAAACAAACAGAAAAACAATCTAATTCGTAAGGCAAGGAAAAAAGTTTAACCTGTTAACATCCACCAGGTCACCAGTAATCCATCATGATAACTCATGGGTTTGGTTTTATTTCAACCACCGTTGATGAGGTGTAATACATTTCTTTTTGGTTCATTTGGGGTTTCCCATTCAGGTGAAAATTCTATAAAAATGGTAAATGGCCTGTATTTGTATAGCGCTTTAAGGCCTTAAGGACCCCAAAGCGCTTTACACATCCAGTCACCCGCCCACACTGGTGATGGCAAGCTACATTGTAGCTACAGCCACCCTGGGGCACACTGACAGAGGCGAGGCTGCCAGACACTGGCGCCACCGGGCCCTCTGACCACCACCTGGCAACGGGTGAAGTGTCTTGCCCAAGGACACAACGACCGAGACTGTCCAAGCCGGGGCTCGAACCAGCAACCTTCTGATTGCAAGGTGACCTCCCAACTTTTGAGCCACGACCAAGAAACGTGGTGGACATTAACCAAACCAAAAACTCTTAACCATAGGTGGGTCAACAATGAGCTGGTGTATGCTAGGAGGTTGAAATTTTCTTTAGACAGATTTTGCATAGCTCTTTAAAAAATAAAGCAGTTAAGGCCCACTGTAAACATTATTAGAATGGTAAAGCTGTTACACATATAATACCTCTTACAGCAGCAAGACAGAAAGAATCATGATGCACTCACCATTGTTAATTTTCTTTGGATTCTGTGGTAGTAACTGATTTTTGTTTTTTGTTTTTTTCCCAAAAACATAAAGGCATACTAACCTGTTTAAGAACTTCAAAATAAAAGCAGGTGGTCTTCTTTAGCTGTTGTTTGGGAAACCTTCACAGTGATTGTGACTATTGCTCCTGATGTTTGTTTTCTGCATACAGACAATTACTTATTTGCATCAGTAACCTGAGCATTATAAGATCTGAGGTAACAGACTAGTTAATATCCACATGAAATAAGAACTGATCAACACATGTACATGACTGGCCATGGTCTGAGGAACTCCTTTTACTCAGAAACCCACACACACAGGAGACAATATACTGTAACTTGATTCTCTGAGTTCACTGGTTCTCCTGAGACCTGATAGGTTGAATTACAGAAAAGCAAATACACCTGCATGCCAGCCAGTTTGGTGAATAAATATCTTGTCTCTCCCTGTCTGGATGTCCTGTCTTTACTAAATTGATCAGTAGGGATTGAAAACTATTTAAAACACAATCAACCGCTCGAGCTGGGCTGCTGGACACCGAAGGCCGTAATGAAGACGTTGATAACCACTATGATAAAGACGAAAGCTGTGGTCACATTCTCCAAGATGTCCAATCTGTAGTGATTTCTTTCATCATTTAGATTCCACTTAACTAAACAGAAGAAGAAAAACATAATCGTGAGTATGGAGGAATGGAAACATTAGTCATCATTACTGTTTGTGCACAGTCACTAGGAACTACCTCATTTCCCCACATGGGGGCAATACAGTTTTCTGTCACATCAATACTGAAAGATAAGACATGAATTAGCCGACAGCTGCTGCCCTCAGGTGTATAATTAGTTCTTTCCTTCAGTGAGACACTACATAACAAGGGAATGTTTATGGGTCTGTTTATAATCAAGTGATACATGCTATCTAAATGCACCAAATCTTCACGTCAACCTTGGCTGAATGAAACCACCCGTGCTCTCAGACACGACGTGCAGAGAGAAAATGGAAAAAGCATCCTGCATGACCGCTTAACAAAATATCAGAAAACTGATAAAGCTGCAAAATCTGCTTTCCTATCCAGTGTAATTTCTACCAATAGTCACAAGCCCAGATTTCTTTTTAATATTTTTAATTCTGTGGTTAACCCCTGTGCCACTGTTCCTAGTGTAGCTTCCTTTGCACTGTGAAAACTTTTTAAAACACTTCACTGAAAAAATCTCTGCTTTAAGGTCCCTGCATTCACAGGCAGTGTTCGACCTAGATCCACCCTCTAAATGCTCAGCTGTTTTTCAGCAGTTCGAGCCTGTGAATTTTTCTGCGTTAACCTCCTAGGACCTGGCGTCCACATATGGGGACATCACATTTTGGGTTATTTAGACCAAAATACTCAATTTTGCTCTACAAGGGCCTGATATCCACTTACGAGGACATTATACTGCTACTGTTCTATCGAAATTCTTCTTTAAACGAATATCCTCATATGTGGCTCTCATTTTTCTTAGAAACAAAAATCATGTAAAAAAAAATCGGGTAATTCTTTGTTTTTACATTACTGTACTGAGTACTGAGACTGCGCTTTTAAGAGTTTTTAATGATCTTCTTTTAACTGTCGACTCAGGTTGTTCTGTGGTTTTAGTCCTTTTAGATTTGACTGCCGCCTTTGACACAGTTGATGATAAAATTCTTTTATCAAGACTTGAACACGTTGTTGTTCTTTTTCTGTTACTATTGGGCAATACTCCTCTTCCTCTGCATTGTGTTGTGGTGTGCCACAGGGGTCTGTTTTGGGTCCAACTCTGTTCTTCCTATACATGCTGCCTTTGGGGTCTATTTTTTGGAAATACAACATCCCCTTTCATTGTTATGCTGATGACATCCAAATTTACTTTCCCTTGAATCTGGATGTCTCTGTCCCCCTGCAGGCTTTGCTAAACTGTCTACATGATGTTAAAGACTGGTTAACTCAGAATTTTCTCACACTAAATGAAAATAAGACTGAAGTTATGGTTTTTGGAAGTCATGTCCCTTTTGATAAGCTAACTGACTAAGCTAACTACCCTTGGTCCTCTTGCTTCTCATCTTTCTCACACTGTAAGGAATCTCGGAGTGTTTTCAGGTAGCTCTTTTAAATTAGAGAAGCAAGTGTCCGCAACAGACTACTGCAATTCTCTCTATTTGGGTCTTCAACACTCATCTCTCCATCGCTTGCAGTTAGTCCAAAATGCTGCTGCCCGTCTTTTAACAGGTGTTAAAATGAATGAACACATCACTCCAGTCTTAGCAAATTTACGCTGGCTTCCTGTCAAATATCGTATTAATTTTAAAATTCTTTTACTTACTTTTAAAGTTGAGAATTTTGCTGAGAATTTTGGTTAAAAGGCTTAACAATCTTCCTTCACGTTATAGTACATGCTTTAAACTTAGACTTCACATAGCTGACAATGAATATATATATATACATATATATATATATAAAATCTATGTCAGATCAGACAGCGATAGGGATGGGTATCGAAAACCGGTTCTTCTTGAGAACCGGTTCCCACTGTTTCAATTCCTTGGAATTGTTTGCCATTTTTGCAAACGATTCCCTTATCGATTCCAGTCGCCCCGAATGACGTCACCACGTTGCGGAGCGTCATTTACCTGGCAGGAAACACGGCGCTTAAGCGGCTCAAACGCTCAAAAGTTTGGTTATACTTTACGAGAACGGATAACAACAGGGCAACTTGCAATACTTGCAAAGTAGATATTTCATTTAAGGGAGGAAACACTACGAATATGCAAAAGCATTTGCTCACAAAACACGCGATGACCTTAAATGAATGTCGTGTTTTTAATTCCGCTCCGGACTCGTGAATCTCAACCCAGCAGCAGCGGTAACGTTTGCACGTCCTCTCCCATTAATGCGGCAGGTAAATAATCAACTAACAGTGCATATTATGTTAGCGCGATCTGCCTTATTACAAAACCTGCCATTACTGTGCATTTAGGTGACCATGATGAGAGAGACAGACAGAGTCTGGCTCAGATGCTGGCAGTTCTCGCTGCAGTCTACCGGTAGCGTCTCCTTTCAGGCCAGGATAGACGAATGTCACCGAGCAGAGACTAAGTTTATGGTAAAAGGCTTGCACCCATTTGCCACAGCAGATGCCCTCGATTTTCGGTAAGTGAATGTGTTTAATTGTAGGCAGGGACATTACTGGATATTCTTGTGTAATTGCTGCAGAATAATTTATGTTATACTTTGTTATTGCTACAGAAGAATATTTATTTTATTATTTTACATTTACAATTTTTTTCCTGGGGACCCTGTTACACCCCATTGAAGAGCCGCAGGCTGTGGATCTCTTAAGATCTCACTGTTGGGTTTGTAAGGCCATGTTACTCCTAAATTTCTATCTTGTTCAAAGAGAAGATATAAAACAAATTTCTAAGTTAATCGACCTTAGTGTTCTCCTTTTTTAAAAAGAATCGATAAGAGAATCGATATAGAATCGACTCGTTAAACAGAATCGAAACTGGAATCGGAATCGTGAAAATCTTATCAATACCCATCCCTAGACAGCGACTAGAAAAAAACAACTTTTAAATTGCATTTATGAACACATTTATGAATAATACCTATTTATCACTTTATAAATTAAAGTAGTAAAGATAATAACATTATGGTTTACACTGAATTAAAAAAAATTCTATAGGCTCATATTTTGATTTTTTTTAAAGGTTTCAAGCCAAAAATACCAAGAAAACTGTAACAAAGTTAAGCAAATGGAAATCTGGCAGCAACCTCCAGACTTACCTATGAAAATGAGCAGAACTCCGACTAGGATTTGCAGAGTGAGAGAGATGCTAATGAGAATAATGAGGGGCACGTAAAAGGTGAAGCTTGGTCCTTGCTGCATCACTGCCTTCAGCTGGGAGGCATTAGCCATGAGCAGAGCTACATCCAACATGCTTTCTGCTGCACTCTTCTTATTGGCATAGTGGTTCATATTTAGGGATCTCTGTAGCCGCCTCTCATAGCCCCACCGCGGGGTCTGAACACAAACACAAACCCCAACATAAGTATAACAAAGACAGTGAATATTACACACAATCACATTTAACAGCTCTACTCTCGATAAAGCTCAAAACATTAATACATTCAGGTAAGTTACCGGTTTAGTAATTATTAAATTAAATCACAATAAACACACTTGAATGTAGTACTTGTTTTGCACAATTTAACTAAAAAGCACAGCAATCTTGTTCTGTTGCATAAACTGGGGTATTTACAAGGTTACTTTAATATACAGAAGAGGGAGAAGTCCTCTGCTGCTGCCATCATAATGGAATTTATTTCAAAATGTAACTGGCTGACTTTACAGTTTTGGTTTCCCTAGAACAACATGTCATGATTAAGAATGACTTTCTTTTGTATTCTGCTTTCGTCGCCTCCGAACTATAAATGACAAAAATAATGCAGCAGAAACAGGATATTTTTTGACTAAGCTTCACGTAAGACAAACAGCCCAGAGTTTGTTTATCGCCTGCTTTAGTCAACACATGACTTCTCAAATCTCACTGAATGTCTTTAGCAATATGGTGCATTGTCCATGTCTGGGTGTTGTTTCAAAAAGGCAACATGTCACATGCTGAACCTGAGAATTGATGTGGACGATATTAATGAAAGTGAAAGTATTTTTTTAAACTGAACAGGAACTCTCATCAAGTAGAAGGAGAAGGAGTTGGATTTGGGCCAAATGTCATAAATAACACACATCCTCTTATTTCTTTTTTTTTTCTTGACCAGGTCACAAAAACACCAAAATGACCTCTATCCAAACACAGGGGAGAGTGAGTGAAGACGCTTATTAATATCTCATGAATAAGTATTTGTTAGAGCATACATTTGACATCATACAGGGTGAAATCACCACACCTATCCCACTATCAGGGTTACATGTTTGATTACTGCGAGATACACAAGATTATTTATTCAATACTAAACAGAAAGCACTAAAAGAGAAAGAAAAAAGTAGTAGTTATCTTCAGTTTCTATTCCAAGTTAACTGGAACTAACGAAAGAAATAAAATAAAAACTTTTCGTCACAGGAAACTATGGTCACTGGTGAAACCCCAGTTTCTCCTAATGAGATTCTCATACAAATTGCTCAAAGTTTCAGCTGGGTGGAGGTTTAATTGCCCAACAACACCAACCTTGTGCACCGGTTGGCAACATTATAGGCTGAGGTCTGACTCTGACTGCAGCCATGAAAGCCTGCCAGGCCACAGAGGGAGAAAAAGATACTTATGAGGTAGAACTGAGAGTCACCAGCTTTCACTCACTATATACTTAAACTCCTAACTGGTGCTCTCTCTCTCTCTGAGCTACTTTTTCTTTGTTTAGTCTTTGCTATTTTTAGCTGAAGTTTTCTAGATAGTTCACCACATGTTATAATCATCTTCCTTCAAGGGATACAAGTAGGCTGGCAACTAATTACAGTCCTATTTCCAAAACGGTTAGAACACCTATCGTAAATATAAAACTGCAAAGAATTTTTGGGGATTCCATCCATTAAATATCATTAATGGATGAAACCACGGTTACAGCCGACCGTGGTTCAGGGGGTCGGGAAGCTCATCTTGTAACCGGAAGGTTACCGGTTTGATCCCTTGCTCTGTCTGTCTTGGTCGTTGTGTCCTTGGGCAAGACACTTCATCTACTGGTGTTGGCCAGATGGTGTGATTTGGCAGCCTCACTTCTGTCAGTCTGCCCCAAGACAACTATGGCTACAACTGTAGCTTACCTCCACCAGTGTGTGAATGAATAGTGGAATTGTAAAGCGCTTTGAGGGTCTCGAAAAGCGCTATATAAATGCAATCCATTATTGTTATTAATATCATCAAAGCATCTGCATATTTTAGTCTCTGTTTGACACTTGCAGTACTATCTGACAAACAGTTGAATGGCCCTGATCTTCAGATGAAACTGCACTAGCAGCTTTCTTGCTAATTTCAAACACATTCCAGCAGCGTGGGTTTATAGTAAAGGAATTATGTCCTGACCCCACATTACTAAAAAAAACAAAAAGAGTCAAACAACAAACTGTTGGGTAAAAAGGGCAATGGGAACATACTTTGCTTTCTAGTGCAACAACTGATTTCCTCGATTCAAACATTGTCAGAGAGTAAGGCCAAACCCATTTACAATTTTTAAGATCAATACTGATATATAGTGATGTAAAAATCCAATATATGCTCGCTGGCTGGTGAGTGATGACTTCTGATTAACGACTCATTAGCCAATGAGCAACCTTTTTAACTCATTCTGACCCAACTCGAGGGACTGACCTCACAAACTCAGCAGGGAAGTGTTTACAGAGGTCAAGAGAGAGAGAGCTGTTTCTATAGGACAGGAAGTGTTTTTACAACCACAGCTTTAACCATCTTCAGATAGAATTTTTTGAGGTACTTCTGAATTGGCTTTTGGTTTTCTATCAACATCTACCAACAACTGTGCTGCAACAAGAGCTATTACAACACAGTGGTAAACAGAATGAGCAAAAAAAAATTCCTCTGTTTCAATTTTTTGGACTCAGGGCTGCATTATTTATGTGATCACATCATCTATCAGCAGTATCATTTTATTTTACATATCAAAAGAAAGCCTATTACTAGTAAAGATTAGAAATCATAACACTAACATTAATGGGGCAATCTGGATGATCAGCTTGTAAAACTGCGTTTAGTCTTTGACTGTTGCTCATGTGTGATGTGGTTTTCATTGTGTAGCTAACCAAAGGCCACCATAACCCAAACTACTATGGGAATGAGTGACCTTTGGCTGCCATTCCTGTTTTATATAATGTCTGTGGTTAATATTAAATCAAGCTGTATGTACTACGCAGTCTAAGGAGCACAGGAACTCTGAGGTGAGAACTTGGTGTATGTCTCTCACTCTGACTTGATCATTATTACTTTTAATTATTACTGACATATCAGGAATGCAACTAATGCGACTCAAATTATGACTAATCAAATTCATAACTAATAGCTATTTAATAGTGGTGGTAACAAACTGATTATAAGATTCACTTAATCAAGTAACCTAATAATTTTGGTACAACTCAAATGAGCCTGCCAATCATTAATGACTGGGTTTCTCTGCCTTGGGTTTGGATTACCCATTGCATACTTCAGAGTCTTTCCTGTGGACTACTATGGCAGAATAAGCAGTGTACCCCACAACACTTTATTGTAGCTTTCCACTGCACTCATCTGCTAAGGTCAGCATGCAGTGTATTCCCATGCAAGTGACACCTTGGACGTTTTGATAAAACACAAAATGTCATTGTTACTTTAATGTCATAGATAACTCTAAACATCTCATATAAATAAAGCTCCTACTGATCTCAGACTACGGACACAAAGGCACGTTAAAGGTGTACTATTTGAACAAACCACTTAGTTACATGTATCACTGATTTTGGGTGAGCTGGTCCACCTGATCCACCTGATCCTCCACAGAACAATGCTTAAACTCCGTCCTCATGTATCATCTGAAGTAAACTGAGCCTTTGGACAACAGCAGATGAACTCTCTCTCTCACACCACAAAACCAAGTGGAAAATGTCAGAAAATGTTCAAATTAGCCTTGGAATTAGAGGCAAATTAAAGCAAACCCCAGCTAACTGGCTACAGTTAGCTCACTACATTTCTAATACTTTGAATGACACAAGTTCAGTCGCTCTGGTCTACATCAAGCGACATTATGAGGAGGAGTGAACAGATGAGAGAAATGGAAAAAAAAAAAACCCGTGTAAGCCGGGAATATCCCACACTGCCACAAACTGGGAATTATTTCTGTGGGAATGTGCGCTTGGCTGAGCCTGAGCAGGATGTTAGTGGGGGCTTAATATTGCTAAACAAGAATTTGTTGGCAGTCCTCACCTCTGCCTCGCCGTTTTTGTCCGCATCGCCGGTCAGTTCGAAGTTTTCAGTAGCCATTATTGTCAATGTTTGTCGAAGAGGATGTTCCTGTAGCTCCGCCGTGGGTCTCTGGGAAGCCGCGGCTGTAGTCGGTCCTTACAGGCTTGTACAATGAATATGTGAGGAAGAAGGACGAATAGCTTCAGACTACCGCCCCTAAAACATGAGGGCGGCTGTCCTCAGAAAAGCGGGGGACTGATAGCAGAACTGCGAGGAGGGCTGGGTATCACTATACTATATATATGGGGTTAGTACGACACACTTATAGTAACAAACACACATAAATGGAATTTTATTTGGATAATTGTCACACTTATTCGCTGACAGACGGTTGAAGAATGACTTTACTGCCATCTAGTGTGGTAACACTGTATTGCCCTTAAAACAAAAACCAGAATTGGAATAAATGAACTGACTCTTTTTTGCACTCACATTGTATTTATATCCAAGGCTGTCCACTGAGAGGAGCTCACTCTCTTTTGAACCAAAACAAAAGTAAAAAAGTGTAAATGATGTGCAAACTGCCAATAAAATGTAAGGATAAATAACGTAATCTGGTACAATAATTTGAGGTGTTGGAGAGCGATCGTATACTTGGGCTCTCAGTCTGTGGGACACAGAACCTGTGAGAGACCAGTCGTATATGTGGAGCACAACAAGTTGAATTCATATGATTATATAAGGAAGAGAGACAAAGAATTTATTAAAAAATTAGCGTTTGACATGCGAACTATTTTTATTTTTTGGTTTTTGAATGTGCTACACTGTCTTAGATATAACTTTACCTGTAGTGGACCAAAGTAAAAAATAAAAAAAAAAAAAAAAAAAAATTATATATATATATATATATATATATATATATATATATATATAAATAAAATTTTTTATTTTTTTTTACTTTGTAAAACTCCAGGAATAAACACTTCCTAAACCACCCACTACATGATGTCATAGAATCATATATTTGTCACCAGTGGATGATGATTACGTTTTACAAGATTGCTTTCTACTACAAGTCAAGTATCAAATTAAGTACGAAAAAGCAAGTCAGATCTTTCAGCTGAAATGTCGAACATACTTTAGGTGATGTGTGAGTGCTACATAAGGCACAGTGAGGATGACAGGACTGTTTAATAATTGTTTTTATGGGCCTTTAGAGCGCCTGTTACCACCCACCAACTGATTCCCATTGCTCCCTGCGTTACCCTGGTGATCTTTGTCTCACAAAGTCGACACTATATAAAAAAAGAAAATGTTAAACTCAACTTTCCTGTTGACAGGTGTGGAGAATGTAAAAATACTTTCACAGTATAGTCTTAGAAAGAAAGAAAGAAAGAAAGAAAGAAAGAAAGAAAGAAACCCTGATACTATACTGTGTGCTAGATTTTTGGGAGTTGGGCTCTAAACGACGGGAATGGCAGTTTCCACATTTTATGGCCAAAAGGGAGGGTAAGTGATAATATTGCAAATATTTTGATTCTGTTGCTTAAAATCAAATTGTTTTCTTCAGTTTGAGACTCCTAGCTTTAGGATTTAAGAGATGTATGTCAATTTTACCTCTTTACTTTTTTTTCCTTTTTTTTTTTTTACCTCTTTACTTTTATTCAGTGTCCTTTGTAGGGACCTCGGATTTTGTGTTCAAATTTTAGGAAGCAGAGGGCAGACTGAGGCAGAAACGATTTTCCTCACAATCGTGGACAAGGAGTCAGACCTAGAGCTGTCAGGAGATGAGAAGCACAAGCATCAGCTTAAAGTTTGACAGTCTTAGTATTTATAGTATTTATTCTAAAAGTGCATTACACCGTACCTTTCCTGTCTTTATCAATTCAATTTAGATGATACAGAAATTGGGTGAAAAAAGGACAATGCTGCCCACATACACCAAGACAGTTGGTCCTCTGATTACATCACACAGAAAATAGTAAACCAGATTTTAGAGTAGAAAAAATGTCACAAGCCAAACGGAGGTGCTTCATCTCCGAATATGGCCTTAAAACTGCAAACATTCATCAGCATATCTGTGTTCACAGCATGACTCGGATAACATTAGATCCATATTTAGTGGTTCCTAGTTATTGCCAAACCAATAAATCAGGACAGATTCTTCAAGATTAGTCCATCACAGAAACAAATGAGGGGGAAAAGATAGCAGTTGAGAAACCAAACCTCAGAGCTCCACGTCTTCAGAGCCCTGCCTTACACAATACTTGGTATCCATAATTGATATTGGGGTCATCATTTTGCCCCAGATCAGGTGTCTCAAAAACTGGTTATGTCCTCCTCTGAGCTTCCACTTGTTTTATTTTGGTCAATTATTTCTTTGTTGTAACAATGCTTCTTGGAAATAAATCTCATAGTGTTGGAAAGCCTGTTTATTTCCCCTTAAATGGTGCCACACTTGTAAGGAAAATGCATTTGTGGATTGAGCAGCGAGTTGAGTGTGTGGGCTGGGCCCTTATAAACTTGTCAAATCTTCCCTGCCAATGCCAAACAGCTTATCCAATACTGACTTCTGTTTTGAGCTTCTGGTAAGTAAGTAAGTAAAATTTTATTTATATAGCACATTTCTAGATAAAAAGATCACAAAGTGCTTCACAAAGTATAAAACAAAAAGTCAGTACCCCAGGTGCTGACAACATTTTTTCCACTAATTTTGCTGATACCAAATGCCCTGATTAAAATTATAAATATATTATATTATTTTTAAAATAAAGATAATAACATATTTCGTACATCTTTCAGATCACCATAAAAAGTGTTTAAATACTTTAAAGATATGTGATGTAGACTGTTATCAGATCTTCGTAGTTTATTAATATAATGAAAATAATATTTATGTCACAGAGATAATATGAAAATATGTTAAATATGTATTAATATATGCTACCTTTCTGACTTAATTCCAACTTAATTTTTATAATTTGTTTGTTTTTGTTTTACGATATGGATACAAAGACCCCGTTTAACCCTGTTTAATAAATCCTGTAAGCACAAATAAAATGTCTAAGGGGACTAAAACCTATGATAGCTCTTCGAGAAATACACCAGATGTTCTCATGTGTCGGTCTCTCTGCACGTCATCCATCCGGATGAGTCTGCTGTTAAGACAGGGTCCGGTGCGTGTTATCCGGTAACCCACAGCGTGCCTCTTGGTTGGTAGGCTTTCAGTCATCTTCCCATTGGAGGCTTAGCGCGTCACGATGAGGGCGGACAGCGGTGTGGACCACACAGCCTGTGTCCGGGGAGGGTAAAGGTGCCGCCTAAAAGCGTGCCGAGTTATTGGATACGTGTTGTTGCTAGGGGCGTGGGTTGTGCCGTGAAATGTTCTAGTTTCCCCAAACCTGAAAGAGATGAAATTGAAGAAGAAAACAGTATTATCATCTGGAACGACAGATGCGCTGAGAGCTGTGTGCTCCGACGACGTGGGGCAAGCTGTGCCGCAGTGAGCATAATCTGATAAGCGCTTGTGTCCATCCTGCACTCGGCTTCAGGACGACGCAGGAGAGGAAAAAGTATATGCGGAGTGTGAGGATAGATGGAATTATGCTGAGGTCACACTTCTCGGAGCTGATTCACACTTTCACCCGGAACACCTGCTGTATATTTGCATCCACCGGAGTCCGTCTCGATGACTGACGCGCACTTGCTTGTCCCGCGATGTGTCTTTGGAGGAGCCGGTGCGTGCCACGGTCTAAATATCCCCGCCTGTCCACTGTAGGCCTATAGAACAGCTATTTGTCTGCGGAACAAATCACAGTTTTATAGTAGGCGCAGATTTTCTTATGCAATGTGGTCGAAACGGATTTCGTGAGCTCATAGGTTAAACTGACAGCGACATCAGGCTTAGGTCGCCTTGCTCTGTGCTGTACTGCAGCAAGGTGGACCACCGGGGCGTGAGGTGGCAAGGAGCAATGCACGCATCCTCCCCGCTGGACATTTTTTGGGGGATGTTTTGTGTCCCGAACAAACAAAAAACCCAAGGCCATACACCCTGAACTGGCGAACTGCGTCACCGTGTTGGAGTGTTGCAGGTAAGCAGCGAACTCTTCCACCGCTACGAGAGAGCGGCTCATCATCCTCCAGAAACAATGTCGCCGGTGAGTGTTTAACAGCGTAACCGGGATGGATTCGGTGGATTCAAGCAAAGATCCGCCACTGGGATCCACGTTTTCCTCAGCACCTAATCTGGACTCGGACATTAATGCAAATGCTTGCAGGCCTGTGTATGAGAATGGTACAGACCACAATGTCAACATACAAAACACAGCCCTGCGTGGAGCAAGTGACCCCAGCTCATACCCCTCCACAGACTACCAGGTGCCGGTCCGCCACAGGTTTATTCGGCGGAGCCAGTGGTTGTCAGACTCCGAAGAGCCGCCGGTGGACACACCGGAGTTCGTCAACAGCAGCCCGGCACTCAACATCGACCTGCGAACCATCGTTGACAGGAGTCGGGCGCGGGTTCTGCACGCGACCCGCCTCCAGGAGACCTCGAGCACGGAGAGCCAGGTGGGCCTGAAAGACATGGCCACAGAGAGCGTGAACGCGGACGAGGAGAAGGGAGGCAGGAGCGAAAGCGAGCCCAAGGCAGAGGTCGTGCCCTCCGATGTCACAGGTAAAGCAGGAAGTGACGAAAACGAAGAGGAGCCCGGAATGAAGGCTGTGGCCACCTCGCCTGGAGGGCGCTTCCTCAAGTTTGACATCGAGCTGGGGAGAGGGTCTTTCAAAACTGTCTATAAAGGTCTCGACACCGACACCTGGGTCGAAGTGGCCTGGTGTGAGCTTCAGGTGGGTTCGCTAATCACTGAGGTCCAACATCAATCAGCCAACACAAATTAGCTGACTATAAGAGCTCTACAGCATCATTGATTGTTTTTCATTCGCTCATTTGAAGGTTAAAAATAAAAAGCAAGACAATAATAAAGATCTTTATATTACACATAAATACCCATATACATGCCAGTCATGTACCAAACTCTCAGGCAGGGTCAGTGGATGCTGTGTTACATTGTTGCCTTTGGTTCTTTCCCTCATTAGCTCAGCCAGGTCACAGCCATGGTTCTGTATATAGCTGGGATTGATTAAACAAGCTGAAGTTACAAGCATTTACAATACATATGACAGGATTTATGTGTGAACACACGCACGCATATATATGTATTACAAGAAACTTCACTTTTTCACTTCACAAGCTTTTATTTTTATAATTCTTAGCCTAGATGTTGCTATTTCCAAACCAAGTTGAAGTAACAGCACATTTCCGATTCAGTAGATTACAAAGATGTCATTTAAAGGAAATCTGCATCCTCCTTGTCCCCTGCGCACATTATTGACTCTTAAGTGAATTGAATTTCATCTGTACCTACTCAGCCATGTCAGCAGATGAACTGAAATGGCACTTTAATTAGTCAGATTTGCTTATAGGCTATATTTTAGCAAGGGGTGATGCAGTGTTTCATATGAGTGACAGCTTGCTGTATCACTAATCTGTGTATGTGGTAATCTAATGATTAGTTTAGATGCTGCCCATGTGATATACAGATTAGTCTGCAGACAGACCCGTAGACAGTGGCTGCCCTTTAAGGGCTCAAATTGTGCTAAGCTTTTTCAGTCTGCAGATTTATGAGCAGGCATAAGAATAGAATTTTAAAAATTAAGTATTAAGACATTCTGCATCAAAACACAAGCAGAAGCGTCTTTGTTTTTCCCAGCAGATCTTTTTCATTAAACTTAAATAGCTACTACTTCTTGGTGTATGCTTAGTCACTGAATTGGCTTTCACGTTACGCGCGGACTTAGACGTTGGGGCCAGTGCACAAAATGATGAGTCACCATCTCATCGTAATCTTAGAAACCTTTCGTGTGCTTTAAATGATCATAATTACAATTATTTCATATAAGATGAAAAACATTTCACCTCATACTCTTGCAGAAAGTGTAGGAAGGGATCTCAGCAAGTCTGGCCCAACAAATCACTGAATTTCTCCCTAATGAAAAAATCACAGCCTAGCTCTGTAAGGTTCATAGAACTAAGTGGTAGTTACATTGTGCTTCTATTTGCATTCAGTAGATGAAAATGAAGTTCTGATGTAGCCCATTCAGCTTGTCTTCATCTCATTTGAAGAGTGAGAACGGCGATTGTCCAAGGCTGTACCACAATGCGTCACTACTGTTTAAGATTAACTTTATTACTTTATTGCATTTGGTTTTCTGATCCTCATCAGTACACCTATCCATATCTTCAGTGCTCATTCTTGTCTGTTAGAAGAGAATCCAACCACTGGGCATATTTTTAAGCACTTAAACACATAATTAACTGGATTTCACAGCAGAGTGTGCTTTTTGAATGTGTGTCACGTTTGATGAGCTCTACAGTAAGTGTATTTGTGCATTATGCGTGTGTGTTTGCATCTGCGTGGTGTCTGAGCAGGTTCTTAGGGGAGATCTAGTGATGATTCAACCATTCTGTCCCTCGAGATGAGGCCTTGCCCTTCGGAGTGTCTCTGTCTGTGTAGCTCACTCACAAAAAAAGCTGCTGTAACTCAAATGCCCTGTGTGGTTTGTACACTGTGTGCGTACGGAGGTAGAAGTAAGAATGAGACAGCAGAAAACATAGATGCTCATAGAAATCAGAAATGAATTAGAAATGAATTGTATTTGGTGTTGAGCAAACCAGGCCGCCAGTTTTGCTACTTACTTGCCTGCAAAAATGCGATCAAACGTTTGCTGACTGAGTTGTTTACCCGAAATTAGCAAATCGCCTAACACAATTTAGTAAAATGCCAAAGCACTTTACCACACTGAGAAGTGTGTCTCACAGTTGTACATTTTGTCTGATGGCTTAGTAATAAATATCAAACAGCGATTTATACCCTTGTGCTGTTACCACACAGATGTGTCTGGAGAGTGAGTCTTGCTGATGCAGTCTTCTGCACCATGAGAGTAGAAACGGGAAAGGCTGGGTTCATCTAAGGACAGCTTATAGTATACGAAGTATTTGATACACAGTAAACCAAGAGTTCTGTATGTTTATATTATTTCCAGATTTGTGTCCACAACATTCTATTTTATTTCTAATATTATTTATTATTTAGTTTTTCATTGTGCACAATTATGTCTCAATAAAGACAATCCTGGTGCCACACCCTGCTGAGATCTTATCCCTCAAAGCGTCTTCTAATAATTTGTATGAAAATTGCTTTTAAAAAAGAACAATGAAGATATGGGGATGAGGCAAACTGTAATATATTTGCACACCATAAGAATCAGACTAAGAAAGAAAGTCGGATCTGTATCCTTCACAGTGTTGCATGTAATATAAGACACCTCAGACTGAGCACTGTATAGATCACTATGAGCTTTGCAGGAAATCTGATTCTCAGGTATTTGTTGATAATCAATAGCATGAAATGTACATCAGGTTATTGTGGACCCCCTGGCCTTTGAAACATCAAATGCACCCGAATGGTTTCTGCTGAAACGTGTCTATGGAGACGGCTCTAAAGAAACCCTGGAGGTCATGCATTTTTTGGCGTTGTCATAGTCTTTGAGTTGGATGTGCTGTGCTGACAAGAGAGAAACTGAAATGCGGAGGGTGTTTGCTGTCAGCTGTTTTACTATTTATACAACAGTTCAGGGAAGAAAGGGGACAAAATATTGATCCATTATACACAAACCCACTCAGGCTTGTATAAGTAAAGACATAAAATTCAAAATTTGTGCAATTTAATTCCTAAATCAAGGATTTTCATTATGCTTTGTGGCTTTGTGATTGAAAGGAAAATAAAAACCCCAAATAAATAAATAAATAAATAAATAAAAAAAATAAAAAGAAACCCTAGCTCGCTGTTATAAAGTCTTAATGGAATTTTTTTTTGTTCCATTATTTACCAGAGGCATGTTTGACATTTATGATTAAAAATGTGATTAAAGCTCACGTTTATCTGCCATGACAGATGTGTCTGTCTCTGTATCACAGCAACAGATTAAACAAGACTTCTACTCATCTGTCTTTTGAAAATGTGATTTCACGAATGCTGTAGTGCTTTGTGTTTTCTACACAGTGGTAATAAAGAGAGTAATTGGTTCAGACCCCCATGTATACCCGCTCAAAATGCCAAAGCTGCTTTCACTATAAACATGAGCCACAGGCAGCAGAGTCCCATCATAAAGCAATGGGAATATTCAAAGGAATCATATTTGTTCCATTACCATCTCTAACTGAGAAGAATGCATATCTGTCCTAAATGAGAAACAGGTGCAGCGACTTATTGAAACATTTGCAAACAGAAGTGGAAATACATTATAGAAGGCAAACACAGAGGCTGTACAAAACTAATGAGCTTGAAAGTCAGTGTTTGGTATGTTCACCTTTATTCTGCAGCACTGTCTGAACTATATTAGGCAAGTGTTCTTGTATTTTCTTTAAGCAGTTCAGGTATAGTTCTCCAGGCTTCTTGAAGGACATTCAAGGCTCTTCTTTGGATGTTTCTGCCTTTTGTTCTGTTCTCTGTCAACACGATCCCACATTGCTTCAATATATGCATTTCTATATATGTGTTTGCTTTCAAAGAAATAGTTGTCATGTTGAAACTAAAGCTGTTTCTAATCAGATGCATTCCAGGTGATATTGCATGGTGGAGAAAATCTGATGGTACAGAAATTCCATCAGTTTTGACAGGATCTCCAACCCCACTGGCTGAAACGCAGCCCCAAACCATAACAGAGCCTCCACTGTGTTTCACAGATGGCTCTCCTTCTTCATCATCATTCATCAGTTCTTGTGTAATTTGGCATACCTCAGCCTTTTCTCCTGGCCTCTCCTCTCCATTTCCTGGCCTTCCACTAAGGCCATTTTTGCTCAGGAATCTGTGAACAGTACATGAATCAAATGAAGATGCATCTCTCAGGGCCTGTGTCAGGTCTTTGCTGCCTTTTTTCCCATTTCTTAAAGACAGGACTTTCAGACATTGTTCATCTGTTGCAGATAGGTTTTGAGACCTGCAACTTCTTTTATTCTCCACTTGTCAGTGAAGTAAAGTAAAGAAAACACTGCACAACATGCTGAGATACGCAAAGTTTTCACCATATAGAAAAGATACTATTTTTTTGTCTGTCAAACTGTGTTACCTTTGGCAATCATTTTTAGTTATTTATTTTGTAGATTTGACTAAAGAAATGGGTCCAAAATAGGTATTTCTGTCCCAGGCTGCTAGTAAAGTGCCTAAAGACATGAGTTAAAATTGTTTTTTTGCTAAGTTGTCTTCTATGTGTAGACCCATTACCAGTTAGTCCCCTGAGTTGCCTTTTTATGATTAAATGCTTCATAGGTCAGTGTTACATGGCTTAACAAACAAACAAGCAAACATTCCTATGAAAAAAGGACTGGGCTGAAAATCCCTCAGAAAACGTGCAGAACTATTATTTGAGACCACTTTGAAAAGATAGAAGTCTGGCTTGTTGGAAGCAAAATATAAAGAAATGAGGTGGGTAGAGAGAGTCAGAGAGACTAATACTGTTTCTTTATACTCTATAGAAGTAGATGCATAAATAATAGTAAAAAAAACCCCAAAACATTTTCTTTCTTCATTTTTCCAGGAACGGAAACTGTCCAAAGCAGAGAGACAGAGATTCAAAGAAGAAGCAGAAATGCTAAAGGCTCTCCAGCATCCCAACATTGTGCGATTTTATGACTTCTGGGAATCACCCGTCAAAGGGAAAAAGTGTATTGTTCTGGTGACAGAGCTGATGACCTCAGGAACACTAAAAACGTGAGCGGCAAAAGAAAAATATTTCCTGTCATAACCTTTGTTTGTCTTTTTTGCTATATTTTAATTTGCTCTCCAAAGCTGTTGAATGGCATAATTTTAGTCATTCTAATCTACGGCTGAAATCCAACCACAAGCTGAAAGATATATTTATGTGAATAAGGGGGTGGATTTTCTTCGTAAAGTGTAATTAGCAAAATAAATGAATACCAAATAGAGGGTAGGACACAATAGAAAAAGATTTTCAGGCAGTCACAATTAGGAAATTGGTTTGAGAAAAGAACAATCAGTAGAGAAGGCTATAATAATTAGCAAGAGAAGAACAGCTAACTGGATATATTTTATAAATGCAGAGGTTACTTGGGGATAGATCTCTAAATGTGATTTCAGCAACTATCATTCAGCATGTTTGAAAAGCCAGTTTTTACTTGTTGTCAACTGGAAATTCTCTATCACCACAATAATATATACATTCTTTATCTTCCAACAGGTATCTGAAGCGCTTTAAGGTCATGAAGCCTAAAGTTCTTAGAAGCTGGTGCAGACAAATTCTCAAAGGCCTCCACTTCCTCCACACTAGAACTCCTCCGATCATCCACAGAGACCTTAAGTGTGACAACATCTTCATCACTGGTCCTACGGGCTCTGTCAAAATCGGAGACCTGGGCCTGGCGACTCTAAAGAGAGCCTCTTTTGCTAAAAGTGTTATTGGTTAGTTACCATGCAGTTGGAAAAAAGGCTGTTTTAATGATTTGGGAATTTTCACAGTGCAGAAAGAAACTGTAAACGCAGTGCAGACACTGTTAGACACCGTTAGGGGTCGAGATTATTTTACCTGATGCATCAAAGTCAAACATTCGCTCTAGTTTTTCTTTTAATTCTTGGCTCTGTTTTTATCTTTGGCAAAATATTTCACTGCACTCACCAATCCCACACTAAAATGTGTCAGCGGGTTATTTGTTGCTGCAGGTAGTGTTCAGTACCAAAAATGACACTGACAATCACGGTGGGAGTAAACGAAAACAGTAAATCTGTGTACTGCATAATCAAAATAAGGGAACTTGTTCCTTCTAAGTGTGGGATTTTGTGCCTGTTATGTTTTTTATGTAACAAAACAAAAAATTCTGTGAAGTGTAGAATTACATTAAAAGCTCAACATCTATGTGTCACTGGATCCGACCAGTTGTGACACAATGAGTGTTTTGAATCATTGGCCATTTTTAAAAAACATTAACCCTACTTGGTGTAGAGTTACCGAGACTGTTTGGGCTTATTATTAGCTTTTTGACCACCTTAAAGTTGCTATATTTTACTGTCATGTTTAGAAAATTCTTCACGATTTATCAGGCCTGATCAGTTTCTGCTGTTGATGCCACTGGAGTTCAATTAAACCATCAGTAAGTTTGCAATTTATCATCTTCTCTTGCATTAATTTTCCAGGCACTCCAGAGTTCATGGCTCCAGAGATGTATGAGGAGCACTATGACGAGGCCGTGGATGTCTACGCCTTTGGGATGTGTATGCTGGAGATGGCAACATCTGAATATCCCTACTCTGAATGTCAAAATGCTGCTCAGATCTACCGCAAAGTGACCAGCGTGAGTTCACGTTCAAATCCTGCCACTGCTATAATAACTTTCAATCTATGATTACAACAAAGCCAAGCTATATCTCAATTTTTTGGTTCTTATTTAGAATGAAGGGTTCATTATAAGCCTGCCACAATATCCGATTTGTTCTGCACATTTGCAGTGATCAAAAGACATGTAGGTTTGCTTATTTTGTTGGAGTTTTTTTGCCTGCACAGATGCACTGTTGTATTCTTGTGGTGTTCCAGGTCAAACTTGGAAGAAAAAAATAAAGCATCTAGCTGGTTCTGCAGCGCTTGGAACGCAGGACCCTGAGAGCATGGGCAAACCTCGGACTAATTTACTTAAATTACTGTTATAATAGACAACAGTATCTACCTAATGTAGCTAATGCTGACACTTTTAATTTGGCAGATGAGAACTGTCCTATTTCTTTTGAAAACCTTTATTCCCAGGGCTCATATGTCTGAAAGACAATGTGTTTAACAGACTCTGTATTTAATGATTTTATACAATGCAGACAGAAGTTTCTTCTGTTATTTCTCCAAGTACTTCTGTTTAAAACCTGTCATTTGGTAAGCTAAGACATGGATTAAATTTTTTTTAGGGGGTGAAACCTGCCAGCTACAGCAAAGTCCGCGACCCAGAAATTAAGGAAATAATCGGGGAGTGCATCTGTCACAGATGGGAAGAAAGGTAATTGGACCAGAACCTCTATCTCTGGCTTATGACGCATTGTTGTGTGGGTAGAGATTGACTCTTATATTAGCACTGCGTTGTTTTGTTTCTCCTCCTGCAAAGAGATGTCAATACCACTATTTGACTCTGACATAGTTTGTGCTCCTCTGTGTTTTACTGTGCCAGTGACATGTAGTGCAGGTCTGTAGTGTTTGTGTATTTCTTGCAGGTACTCCATCAAGGACCTCCTGAATCACGCCTTCTTTGCAGAGGACACGGGTGTGAGGGTGGAGCTCAATGAAGAAGATGATGGGAAAAAAGCATCCATCGCTCTAAAGCTGTGGGTCGAAGATCCTAAAAAACTGAAGGGAAAATACAAAGACACTGGTGCCATTGAGTTTACCTTTGATTTGGTGCATGAGGTCCCAGAAGTTGTTGCCCAAGAAATGGTAAGGAAATTTTTTTTTTTTTCAAAAAGCACTGTTTCTCAGTGCTTTGCCAGTTCATGTTTCTTATTGGTGTCTATTAAAATGTTGCCTCGCAACAAAGACCTGGGTTTGAATCCATCATCGGGCCGGAGCCTTTCTGTCTAGAGTTTGTATGTTCTCCCTGTGTCTGGGTACTCTGGCTTCTTCCTACAGCCAGTCAGTGAGATTAGGTTTATAGATTGATAGAGGGGAAATGAATTTAAACTCTAACCATAACAAAAGTAGTTTTGTTTGTTTTGTTTTTTTTGTGGTTTGCTATTTCAATTCAGTTTCTGTTATTTCCTGTCATGAGGTAGTTGGGCTATCAGCATAATGATATACAAAGTGTCTAATAATGTTATGGAAGTCATTACATTGGAACACATCTTCTGATGTAGGTCTGATGTAAGGAGTGCGTTACTGGTTTGCAGTACTGCGAAGTGCTTCAGATACCACAGGACTATGTCTACATAGACACTAGAGCAGGGGTGTCAAACACAAGGCACGGGGGAAAGAATCAGCTCGGCAAAGACAGTCGGGCCCACTAGAGAGCTTTGGGAAAAGGAGGGCATACATTTTCGATTTTCAATTGTATTTTAATCAATTTTAGAGTTTTTCCTGTTGGTAAAGAGCTCCATCTGGGCATTTATATTACATAACAGTAATTATTAATTGTTTAGTTAAAAGTCTTTACATGCCCTTGGTGTAAAAAGTGAGTTTGACGCTCCTGAACTAGGGCAACTGATCACTTGACCTTCCGCTCTTCATGCAAACTTCTGTTAATGCAGGATGGGTAGTTCTGAGCTGCAGTGAGTATCTTGCCTGTGCCTCCATAGGTGGATTCAGGTTTCTTTCTGGATTGTGATGTGAAGATCGTTGGGAAGTCCATCAGAGATCGTGTAGCTCTAATCAAATGGAGGAGGGAGCGGACTGTCTCACCAAATGGAAACAGCGAGACACCCGTGAAGAAAACTCAGCAGAACCTCCTGCAGGTTCCCAGTACAGGGATGCCACAGGGAGCTGCATTAGCTACTACAGATTATGAAGACCAAGAGTCAGAGCAGCAGACTCTGATCTGCACCGTCCCCGCTGCCACATCTACCACATGTAAGAAACTGGAATTAGAATATTATGTGAATGTGTGCATTAACACAAAACCTGAAGTTAAAACCAGTGTTGATTTTAAGAGTCAATTTTGACCAGTTTTAGTTTTATTAAGAATTTAAACATCTAAGCTCTTTTAGTTTTAGTTGATTCAATATCACAAGAGCATCACAAACTAAATCTGAAGTGATTCAGTTCACTAAAATATAAAGTGTAAAAGTTTGTCATGTTTTTACCAGTGAGAGTTGCTCCACATGGTTTACAAAGCATTTTATTTTCCATGACATCAAATACGAAATGCTGCTGCTTTTCCTGCTAAGAGATATTTTGTTGTGTTATCGTGAAAAAGCATAGCTGAGCCTGCCCTCCCTGCGTGTTTTTCAGATTAAATGTGTGTATCTAACCTTACTGCACAAGGAGATTACTTCTGATTGGATCCTACCTATCTATCTATCTATCTATCTATCTATCTATCTATCTACCTACCGTATCTATCTATCTAATTACCTCCCTCCCTCTGTTTGGATCTCGTATTTCCAGAACGTCTTCATCTCGCTCATATGAAATATGCTGACAAAAGTATCAACACATGTCATGATAGTTTTTCTCCTCGCGCATTTGTTATCATCTTGGTCAACAAAATCAAACACTGGTTAAAACACACGACACAGACTGTTGCTAAAATAGTTTCAGTGAACCTAAGCGAGAATCAGACATATGGCTGCTGCAGTGTCTGAGTGATGCCAAATTACGTGACATCATTTAGCATTTGAATTTTATTAAGATTCTACTCCACTGTCTCCCACACCCCATCTCTCTTTTTGAGTGTCTGTCCTTCCTCCATATGGACAAAAAGCATCACGGTGAATCATAATCTTTTACATGCTCTCTTATTACAGCTGACAGTGGAGTGAGCTCCACCATGCAATTAGATGAGCTAAACAATCAGCAGAATGGCCCCTACCCAACGCTTCAAGAACCTGTTACCACAACTCAGATTATCTACAGTCCTCCTGCACAGACTGACCCTCAGCTGCACCAGGGGCCTTACCAGCAGTCCACTGCACAGTCCGTGCAGTTACACCAAGGAGCGTACCAGCAAACCGCAGGCCAGCTGCACCCTGGGACCTTTCAACAACCTGCATCACAACTGCACCAGGGGCCTTATCAGTGTCAAACAGTGAGTAAAAGCATTTCATGTTATTTTCATTTTCTCTTTCTGATATCCTTAATGATATTTTTCTGAAATAACGAAAATGTTATTTTCTTTTTCGGAATGATACGTCATCAGCGTCACTACAGTGATCCCTTTGTTTGCCATGAGAACCTGCTCATCACTGAAAGTACTATGTGTCTTAGGCGTGGCAGCGCCTCAATGGTTGAGATGGTACAGTGTAGGATGCAATCGCTAACTAAGACAACTCCACTCCCCTGCTTGCGTCCGTTACAGGAAGTGTCTCCGGCAAATAGCACAGAGAGTCGAGTGCACGATACAAACTGCCTGTATGCTAACTCTGCCCAGAAGCCGTCATTGTTATCGCCTTTCTTGCTCCCCCATCAACACTCTCATCATGACTCAGCAAGTCATTTCGATTCACCTCACCTTCCCCTTAATTTACAACCTCCTGCAGAGCTGCCTCCATGTGTCCCACGCAGCCCAGGGCCTCACCATCACTGCAAAGCTTGCATGTCTCTCCTCTGCAAGGACAGGACAAAAGGAGGTGGATCACTGGGACACACACACAAACGCACTGACACCACATCCACCCAGTTTGCTCCAGTCTCCAAGCCAAGCGCGCCCACATCTCTTCATCAGCCAAGGTCTCCTCCCTCTCTGCCCACTACCACATCATCAAATTGTCAGCCCGTCGTGGCAGCTTCTCCTTCACATCTTTCTCCACCTTCACAAAATGTGTTCCCACGGAGTTTGTATGAAGGTGGAGATCTCACGCTCCTCAACTACTGTCTCCATCACATTGTCAGTCGCAGGACCAGCTCCCCCACCCTCTCTGATAGAGGTGTTAATCATCCACTACACAACCATGGGGATGCTGGGGTTTGTTGTTCTTCAGTACGTGAGCATAAAGACAAGAGCCAGAGCCTGGATGCTCCGTTCTACTGTTCTCCAAATGTGGTTAGGAACCTGCAGTTATCATCACATCACAGCAAAGACAGAGCCAATTCTCTGGTGGGTTAGAGAAGAAGACTTTGCATAGCCTGAAATGCCATAGCAGCAGCCTGCTGTATCTTTCCTGATCCTGCAAGTTGCCTCTCTCCCCTGGCCAGTATGTTAGCAGCCTGTTTTTGCTCCTGCTTACTCGCTCAAAGTGCTTCTCTTAACATGTTGGATGGGCAATGATAGATAAATGCTGCCGCTTCCCATTTCCATTTTAACTGCCCTTGATGAACAATTCCAGCTGCTAAAAAACACCCCTCTCCATTTTCTTGCAAGTGACCACAAATGCTTTGACAAGCTAAACTGTGAGCCACATTTGTTGTATTAAATACAAACACATATTATACAGTTCTACTATCCCTAAAGAAGGTCTCCCATTATGTGTTTCTGACAGACAGTTCCTGCTCCAGCTACGCCAGCCACTGCTGCTAACCAGAGCAGACAGTGCTTTCCAGCTGCAGGCCCAACTCTACAGACACAGAACACTGCCCAGCCCAACCAGGAGCAGGTACTGCATACATCTGACTCTAAAATACCCTGGCAACATCTGTAGTGAGACCCAAAAATCTGAATTATGAAGCGACGGTTTGAAAGTCGCTCATTGGAGCCCACCCAGCTGCCTGTCCTAGCGTGCTTGACTCGCAGGCTCTTGTCATTTGACATGCAATATAAAAAATACAATTTCAACTTTTAAATCATAAACTGAAACATGCAATATAATGGAAGTTAATCTGCCATTTGATTTAGTGGTGCTGGCCATTTTAAGTCAAGTAGGTCTAGTGCTGTGTGTGAGGTGGGTGAAAAGTGTATCTGATTTTCCCTTTAATAGCCAATGTGCACTGTACTGTATATCTGTGTATATGTGTGTGATGTGAATAGCTGTTCATGTGGTTTGTGTCTCCTTCACATTTATCTCTCCTCACTGTAGTACCATCTCCAACCAGCTGCTATCCTGCCAAAGGTAGAGCAGCATGCAGAATAACTGAATCACAAGTCTGCCCGCCCTGCAGCTCACTTGTAACAAAGTGAAGCTGTTAAACTGTTTAATTATTAGTTTGAATTCTCAGTTTCAGATTCATACTGTAAAAAAAACTAAATAAGTAAAAAAAGAAAAGAAGAAAGACAAAACC
Source organism: Simochromis diagramma (assembly GCF_900408965.1). Lineage (NCBI taxonomy): Eukaryota > Metazoa > Chordata > Actinopteri > Cichliformes > Cichlidae > Simochromis > Simochromis diagramma. The sequence continues at coordinate 2,304,146 of NW_024387227.1, read as the reverse complement.
CCAAACATGTCATTTCCTTCCTTAGCTGTTATCTGCAGAGCAGCCTGCTTCCCATCTGAGTCATCCTGACACCGCTACCAGTTTTCCACAGTTAGTCTCCAGTGCTCCTTCCCCACTTCTACCCCTGCAGATCAGCATGCAGGTGTGTTGTGTTAGCATAGAGAAGACAACAACAAATCTTCCTATAAAATGTTATAATAGGTGGCAGGGTAGAGTAATAAATAAGGGGCCTGTGTGAATGTTATTTCTATTGGTTATCTTTGTTCATTTTATATCATTTTCCCTTTTTCTTTCCCAGTTTTCCTCACCATATGCAGTTATTCAAACAGGGGGCCACAAGCCTTCCCCCGTCTCCCCAGCTCCTCTGCCATCTGTCTACAGCAGCAGTGAATCCACTATGTCTAGCACCTATTACTCACGTTCACCCCACCGTCCCTCTCTGCCTCTGATTCCTCATTCTGCCATGCCATCTATGTCTACTCTTGGCACTCCTCTGTCCACACCTCAGCATGTAGCCAGTGTGGCATTCCCCCTCCCATTTTTTGCCATGGCCGTGTCCTCAGCAGTGCCACAGCAGCAGGGCAGCCCCTCCACATCTCAACCAAACCTAAGTTTCCATTCCACTCATCCCTTACCTCTCTCTCAGGTACAACCCACCCCATACCCTGCCCCCAATCCTGAGCACGGTCTGGCTGAGCAGCCTGTCCAGGTGAATATTTCACTCAGTTCTCACTGTAATGGTTGGTTGGATCATAGGAAATCTGTAATGCTAAGGTGGAATGGGTGTGATGCTTGCTGGGCATGGGTTTAGCGACTCAAAGACACAGAGTAGTTGAACTAACTGATGAACAATTCTTTAAATGTGCTTGTTTTCTTTCAGATACAGTCACTCACTCCGCGTGGCACTCTGGGAGACTTTCAGCATTTGGGTGCGGTTCACTCAGTTTTGCCTACTGTTCAGACTTCTCTCTGGGGAAGGGGAACAGATTCAGAAACTAGTGGAGCTGGCCTTGACTTAGCAGGAGCTTCTACAATTTCAGCCCCAGTCCCAGCCCCAGCGTCAATCCCAATCCCAGCTAATGTTGATACTCAACCTCCAGCACAAATTCTGGCTGTGGTGGGAGCACAAAACCAACTTCAAGTCCCAGTATCAGCTCAGGCCGCAGCTATGCCTCAAACCACAACCCTTCTTAAATCCCCCACTTCAATCCCAATACAAGTTCCAACAGCAATTCAAGCTGCAGTCTCAGCCCCAGCTCAACCACTAGTATCAGCATCAGGTCCCATTTTGGAGCAAACAGAAGTCTCCTCTGTGAGCATACTTTCATCCAAACCCGAAATGTCAGTCCCAGGCTTGGTTTCAGGCCCAAACACCCTGCCAGCACCAGTTCAGTCTGCAGCTCCTGTTCCCGCTCCAGCTTCTGTCACAACTTCAGTCCCAGCTCCAGTTCTGCAGCCTCCTGGCACCCAGACAACAGTCTCAATACCCGAGTGTTCCAGCCTGCCTGCAACTCAGCAAACTGCAGACATGGCATCTGCATCCAGCACCCCTCATCAAGAGCCCTGTGCAGAGGTAGTGATGAATCCAATGTCTGTGAATATTTGAGAGCAATACCAGTTTATACACTTATGTAAATTCTATAAGATTTACCTGTGCTTGATTAAAATTGTCTCTGCAAATGACAAATAAAGTCATGTGAAAAAGAAAGTTCTTCACAGAACTCTTTGGAGATCCATGAAAAAGTAAGTACACCAGCCAGGTGCTTCTAAAGAAAACTTGATTAACTGATCATCAGCACTTGTGATCCCCTCTGTAAAAGCAGAGGTTTAGGCAGTTAGGTGTGGGGGTAACTCAACGCCACAGTCTTACCAGTTTTTAACATCTCTGAAAATTCAGCCCAAGATCAGACCGTACAATGCTCCAAGAAACTGTGAAGAAGAAAAAAAAAACGCTTCTCAGACTCCAGAGGCCTTATTAACCATGTCAGGTGTTAAAGTTCATGAAAGAACATGGCTCCACAGCTTAGGTTCGCTTAGATTACAATACGCCAGCACATCAGTGCAATTCATAGCAGCTGTGTCAAGCATGGTGGAGGAGGGTGATTATTTGTGCTTGTTTTGCAGCTACAAAACCAGAGCATTCATTGAGTTGACCACGGACTCCACTGTATATTAAAGTAATCTAGAGTCACATTTGAAGCCATATGCCTGACAGCTCAAGACTGGCTGAAATTGATCCCAAATGCAGCAGCAATTCTACAACAGAATGGCTGAAAGAGACAAGAAGTCTGTGGTCCAAAGTGCAGACCTCAACCTGACTGAAATGCTGTGGCAGGACCTGAAGAGAGCCGTGCATAAATGAATGCCAGCAAACCTCAGCAAGGGATACAGAAACCAATTACTTCACATTATTACTACTTCCACAAATGATGGCTCATTGAATATACTGTAGCTCTGTAAAAACTTTCTTTTTCACATGACTGTATTAAAGTATCCGCTGGTCAGAAAGAACATTCAAACTGCAGGATTCATTTCAAATTATATTAACATAAATGTTATACATCAGTCCCATCATGACACCAGCTTCTGAATCTTAGTTTAACATGCTGAGAAGTAACAACACACATTAACCATATTACATTATACATTAACCACAGTAAGGCTTAGTCCCCCAGTGATCCATTATAGGTCCTTCATCGAGGTCACTCACACTCCCATTTTTCTATTTTCAGGAGGTGCTTCAGGAAAAACCAATATCTTTACCCAGTTATGAATTTGACAGGTCTGTTATTTTTAAAAAAAAAATCTATTTTATGTCTTTTCAGATTCTGTAGTTTTTACAATTTTGTGTGAGGAAAATGTGCCTTAGTTGGCACACACTTACTTGGCCGTGAATTGCTAAACTGTCTTAAAATGTTCTTTTTCGTTTTAGTCTCAAGTCTGATATACCATCTGGTAAGGAAACAAGTGATGGCTATGAAAGCTTTGCTAGTGTGGGAAAGGGAGATGGGAAACCGAGGAAACATCACCGCAAGTCTGCCCGCACCCGTTCCAGGCAGGAAAAGACCAGCAAACCAAAGCTGAGCATGCTCAATGTGAGTCTTGGTGACATTCGTGGTGTCAGAATGTACAGTTTCTTGAAATCTTTTATTTTTCTGATTGTAAAGTGTAAGCACTGCTCCCACAGGTTTGCAACACTGGTGATAAAATGGTCGAATGCCAGCTGGAGACTCACAACCACAAAATGGTGACATTTAAATTTGATCTGGATGGAGACGCTCCCGAGGAAATCGCTACTTACATGGTTAATCCAGACTTGTACAATCTAGACTTTGTGTTTAATAATTTCTTAATATTTACATTATTGTTTAACATCTTAACAACTGCATATCTACAGGTAGAGAATGGCTTCATCTTGATGTTAGAGAAGGAAATCTTTATTGACCAGCTGAAGGATATTGTGGATAAAGCTGAAGACATGCTGAATGAAGACATGGAGGGTGAAAGGGACACAGCTTTGAGTTGCAGTCCTTTACAAGTCCAGCCATTTGAAGCATTAGTAGGAGAGGTAAGAAACAAATACACTCATTGCTTGAAATTAGCAATTAGCAGACTGACTTAGCTTTCATCTGTACATTTCTTTGTAGAGTCAGCAGCCTGGAGGATCTCAACCAGTCTATCAGCAAAATGGTATAACACTTTTCTTAGAAAAACATTTACCCATATGCATGTCTGGTAAATCCTTTTTCCTCATCACTATAACTTTAAAAAAAAAAAAATTCATCCCAGTTCTTCATACAGGAAAGAGATGGTTCATAATCTGCCCTGTAGAGGAGATACCTACATCCAGTCAGGAGACCCCCTCTGACGGGACAACTACGCAGTCACCTGGGAGCTCAGCCGCTATGCACCCTGCTGACAGCACCACTGCAAAGCCCTCCAGAGGTGAATGCAAATTTTCCAATAATATCCAGCAGCTTCAAGGAGCAAGAACACCACCTTGTGGCAGTACAATGACAGGCATCCTGCAGCTCACATGGGCAAAAACTGATTTCACAATAAATAAAGTAGACCTTTTATAAAAAATAAATAAATAAATCATAATTCTGTGTAATTTTGATTCTACCTTTTTAAAAACCTTTTGCAGAAGAGGGTTCATCTTCCACAATGTCTGGGGGAAGTGGAGGTTTCTCTTACGACGTGTACGGATTCTGCAGTCCTCCAATAATGTCCAACACAGACCCCCTCTTCCTGGCCACCCTGTCACCTCCTGTGTCTGCACCTCCAACTCTCCAGTCAGTGCCATCAGTGGAGCCAGCAGGCAGTTCAATGCAACACAGCATGCAAGCCCAGACAGCCAGAACACAAACATCATCCCCGCATGCTGCTTTCCCTGTGGAAGATTCGCAGGGATCTCCTCTCGGCTCCATCTCACCAATCCATGCATCTCAGAAGTTGCCTGATATGACATGCCCGGTTTCTATTGCTGACGACGTGCCCTGCTGCCCTCTGGTCATGCCCCTCTCTCTCGATGTGAGCACTTCACAGGTTGGATCTCCGCTTACTCTTCCGCTCCAGGAGCCAGGATCAGTCAAAGAGGCACCGGCTGTCTCCTACGCCCCTGCTGCACGGAGCGAGCGACCACAGCAACCTGTGGTGCTGCATCAGCCTTTTGCCACTGTTGGAGGGACCAAAGTGTCCTCACTACCACAGAGTCCAGCACCATCCCAGCATGGTGCAGGCCCCAGTGAGTCCGATGGTGAAGGAAGACTGGCTCGTAGCGGCTTTGTGGACAGCACCATTAAAACCCTGGATGAGAAACTACGGAATTTGCTCTACCAGGAGTATGCTCCCATGTATCCATCAGGCAGCGCTGCAGAGACACCAGGGTCTGGCACAGAGTATATCCAGTCTCCTCCTGGTCCAGACAGCGCCACAGGAGGCTCAGGAAACAGCACCCCAGGGCCAATAGGGGAGGGACGCTACAGAGGAGGTGAACAGCTGGTAAGTATGTTTTGTACTGTGTTGTACTGTATCCAAATAATATTAATTTAACTGTTTAATATATTTTAGTGTTCTAATGGAGTTCAAGAAAAGGAGCACAGCTAAACTGATCTAAGAGAGAATGACAAATATTATTTAGCTGTTCCTCATCAAGTATTTTAAAGGACAACGAGTAATAGTTTGTATCCTCTGCCCTCTATAAGCCTCAAATTCCAGAGAGAATGGACAGTTTGAGCGCACTGAGTGATTCAGCTGTGTGTGGTACGTCAAACATCGCAACATAATCAGCATCATTATCTCCTAAGTAAAATGAGATGTGAGTTAATTCCTGCAGTGCTACAGTTTTAGTATTGTGGATATTTTCCTTCCAGCGTCCCTGTCAAGAAGACATGTTCCTCACTCTGCTTCATGCTCTGGAGCAAGAGGTCGATTTAAGGTATGTTCTAGAGCATGTTCACACATTTAAAGTGAAGGTAGAGCTGTGTATTCAGCACCATTTTCTTCTTTCACACCATTCATGATGTCATACGAATTCTTCTTCTGTGCTTTTGGCAGATCACTCCTGTTGCCCCTGAAGTGGCCAACAGACGAGATGTGAAGCAAAGGAGCTGGAGCAGCGCTGCCTCACCGGCGCACCCTGTGGGATACATTAGGGACCATGGTCAGTTTGATGCCATGGCTACCTCCACCACAATTGGCCGTTTCTCTGTGGTGAGCACTGAAGATGACATTACACAGAGGACACGTTGTAGCCGTTACTCTGCACCGCCTGATTTCTATCTGGACACGCCTCCTTCTAATGCCAAGCGGGGCTCTTTACCTCGTGCAATGACATCCGTCCCTGTGGATGTCACGGTCCACGCTCGCTTCCTCTCCTCAGATTCAGGGGCAGGAGAGCAGCCCTGCAAAGCTGACTCCTGCCACCCCGTTGCAACACTCCCGCTCTGAGCGCAGAGGAAGTGACCTCATGAAAAGGGCAGTGGCCTTTCTGCGTCGTTCTGGTCGCAGCAGCAGCGTGCAGAGCTCTGACTCACCGAGCAGGCATGGTGGGGTGCACGGCTCTGCCTATGGCAGCAGCGATAATGACTCCGAGATGGAGGATTCAGACATAAAGAGAGAACTACAGAGACTCAGGGAGAAGTAAGCATCACTTGTGGTTTGCTTTCTGTCATGCAGCATGTTTGTATATGAAGATATTTTGTCATTTAGCTTGTAAGTCATTATTATTTTTCTCTCCTGGGTTTCCTCAGACATCTGAAGGAAATCTCTGAGCTGCAGGCCCATCAGCGAGGGGAAGTGGAGCTCCTGTATCGAAGACTTGGTAAAGTTCCTCCTCCTGGCCTGGGAGTTGCTGCACCACATGCCAGCCGTAGAAAGAGGTCCAGCAAGCACAGGCTGAAGCCAGGCAAACTTCTCAGCCCTCTGGTTCAACAGTTTAGAAATGTCACAACCAAAACTGGTGACTCTAGCAGATCCAGTGAGTGGCTTTGCAGAAATCCAAGTACTAAAAGTTAAGAATATGTACTGAAAGACTATTTATCGATGTTATCCTCTTGCATTTGTGTGTCTTTAGGTGCTGCTGCAGGTACGGGTGACAACACAGTTAGTTTAAATGGGTCTCCAGCTAAAGGGTCTTTCCCCACTCACAGCAGGGCCCGGTCATGCACCAGCCACCTTCCCAGCTCAACCTCGGAGCCTGTGCAGACTCAGCAGCCCTGCTCCCTTAAAGGCTCTTTATCTTCTGATAATATTTATGCTGGACTACACGGAGATGGAACTGGCACACAAGTGCCACCGGGGCAAGGTACCACACACCCTGATTCAACAGTATTAATAAAAGAGTATTAATAAAACCATTATTTGTGTTGTTGCTTTGTTTAATAATGTTGGCAATGGAGTGTTTATTCTTCTTACCCTGTTGTCTTTTCCCCTTGATTATGCTCCTCTACAGGCTGGTCTAATTACCCTCAACCATCTGAGAGAGTGACCTATAAATCGAGTAGCAAGCCACGAGCTAGATTTCTCAGTGGGCCTGTGTCTTTATCTATCTGTTTGTATCTCTTCTCTTCCCGCATAGCTTCATATTTTCTGGTTTCCATATTTTCAGTAAAACTCCTTTTAGTTCACAGGGTTTTTTATGTGCTATTTTTTCCCTGCCTCATTGTTATTAGTTGGTATTTTATTGTATTATTTCATTTCAGAGATGATTTTATTTTATTCAGCAGTTTACACAAATTCCCTGAAAGAGAAGCTGAGAATTTTACCCAATAGCTATCAGTCATGTTTAAAAACTGTTTTTATTTATTTATTATTCAACGTATTTTTATAAGTATTGAGTTTTACCTCACGTTTCACGTGTCTCACTAATTCTTCTGCTCTCTTTCTGTGTGCAATAAGCACTTATCAACTTTGTATTCCTAGGAAATAGACTCTTGCATGTCTCATGCATCCCAAACTACAATAGATTTTCTCGTCATGCTTCTTTCTAACCCTGTATTACCTGTTTGTTATCTGTCACTTTGATATCCTGCACTTTGTAATGCCTTAAACATGGGTCATCTGCATGATTTGCTAACTATACGGATTGTCTCATTTAAGGGGAATGATTGCCTTGTTTATCCATTTGTTAGTGTGACTTTATTCCCTTGTTTTGCAGTGCTCTGTAGCTTTGTTTTGCACCGCTCCCCGTTATTGACCATTATAACCTGCTGATGAAAGCAGCGATTTGCATTAATCTTTTTTTGTTCTGTAGGGGCGACACTGAAGCGACTTTGTCTTGGTAAAGAGCGTGGTAGCAGTATGTAAAATTACAATCTCATTAAGAATTTGTTTTTCTATAAGTCAAGTTGTTTGTTTCATGTTGTAATCAGGGTATTAAACCAGGTGTTTATATGTGTGTGTGTGTCTTTTTTAGGGTCTGGAGCTTCAGCAGGGGCTTCCAATCAGTCACAGCAGCTGCCTGGGGGTGTCACACCTCCTCCACATCAGCCGGTGATAGGATTGGCCCAAGCTCAAGCCAATAACAGCAACAACAAAACAGGCACATACAGTAGCACATCTACGAGTGCCCATGATAGCAACCTGCCTGAAGACTTACAACGACTAATGGATGACTGGGCCCAGGAGGTTCTGATTGTCACCCACCGGCCTCGCACTAACTCTTTGAGTATAACTCGACCCCAGCTTTGGGATCAGGATCCACTTCAAACAAGTGAACAGCTTGCTAGGGCTTCAGATGTGAGTGCTATGGTTATTATCTATTCTATAAAAGAGATATTGCAAATATACAGTGTTTAGATCATGAGGCCTGAAGTGTATAAAACTACTCTAATGGCTATAACTTCAAAATGCCTTAATGTTGTAGGGACTCATTAATTAGAAGAGTTCATTACAGAATACAGTAATACGCTTTCATTTTATCATGACTTGCACTCTGACTTGATTATTGTATTTCATTTCCTAATGCATGCTGGGGCATTCGTTAAGGTTACTAGAGGTTATTGCCATGCTAGTATTGCGGTACTGTATCCTGCATGTCTACATGTTAGTGTAGCTATTATTGTTTTAATATGCAAAAGTGCTATGTTTACTATTTGCTTTTAACTATGTAACCCTTTTAGTTATCGCCATGGACAGCTTCAGGACCAGAGGCCTGTAGTCTGCCACTGTCCTGGCCTGATGCCCCTGGGTCAACAATGATCGCCACCCCGCCGGCGGGGGCACATCCCTCTTATCAGCATCACTCTCCTGCTCCATTCAGGGCCTTGCCCTCACCTCTCTCTATTAGCCAGTGGCCTGGGTTTTTCTTTCCCCTTCCTCCAGGAGTCTTTGCCTTTCCTGCTGTGGCCTCAGCTCAGGATACCCACAGCTCCATTCCAGCACCATCATATCAGCCAACTGACCCCAAGGCGAGGACTCTTTAATCTCTGTAGCATTGTGTCTTCCAACTCCGTTACCAAAAATATATCTCATTGTAGTTCTAGTCAATCTGTACATAATAGTGTAAATATATATAACCAGCACGTATGTAATCATATGTACATACTCATCCTTAGTCTTTTTGTTATTTGTGTCATTTTGCATCAACATACCTCATGTCCGTATTACAATGCATAATCCTTGAGTGCAGTCCACTTGTAATTAGCTGAATCGTGCATTAAAGTGCAGATTTCTTTTTCTGTATGTGCATTGAATGTACATACTGTATTTCTCATTCATATTGTGTTTTCAGTTAAACAGCTGATGTTTGTGTTGCTCATCTCACTCATATATATATATAAGCTGCCGAGTGTATATATGAATTATCGTCAGTCTGTAAATAGCTCCTGTGTTTGTACAGTTACCATTAGATAATCTGTAGGTTGGTGCTGCAGTTACGTGTCTTAATGCAACACCTTATTTACCACCATCATGCCATCACTGTGAAGACTTGACATCCTGGTCACTAAGGCCAGTCGCTTTACTCTCTCTCAGTCCAAGGATAGGTTTCATTCTTCATCGATGAAATGCTTCCAGCACAAGCGCTTGAAACATCCTTAAGAGATTTGAATGAACTTGAACTTTATCTTCAGGTGGAAAAAAAAACACCTGTGAGAGTGCCTTGAAATGCAGTTTCTGTTTTTTGAAGAAAAGCATTTAGATTCAAAGCATACTCTAGATATTCTATATAGGCTTTCACCTTCACAGGTAAATTATGTGATTTGAATAATGAATGTGGATTAAAACATGTTTAATTTAGCAACAAAACACAGCTAAACACTACAATCCGGTGTTGCGGTACATTAAATATCAGAGATTGTAAGAAGATTAATGAATATCCAAAGCTGAGTTAGGTTAGCATATACTTGTGTAAGTTTCCTTGTTCACTGAAGTCATGTTCTTGTGGGATTGCTTTAGCACCTGCACAGCAGCCTACATGACCACACGGATGTTCTCTGAATCCCCACTGAGTGGTGTTCTGTGTTTAGAGTGGATGTTGTTCAGAGAAAGTAATTGAAATCATACATAAGGAGGGCTGAAGGACTCAACACACGAGTCAAAATCATAATCATCCCATACCTCTACTAATGCAATCTGTAGCTTTACATATTGTTGCCTTGTGGTTTTTAAGAGATTACTGCGTGGATGGTTGTCGTTTGATAAATGCTGTTGATGTGATAATATTAGGGGGGCACATGACGAATGTGAATTACCGAAAAGCCACAACTGTTTGATGTTTGCGTAATAGGCATAGGTTTTCAAAATTGTATTTATTAGATGCTGGCCTTTTAGCTCATGCTTATATGTATTAAGGCTAAAATGATTCAAGGATTTCCAAAAAATATAGTGCTTTCACTATTTTAGTCAAAAACAATACTTTAATACATCTCTTGCATAAATCATTTACTCCCTTACAAGAGTTCTGGGGTTGCATAAGTCATTTTGTGTATTTTTGAGTGCAAATGGCACAGTCATCTTAAGAAAACACTTGCTTTTATAAATGTGGTCCCTTGTTTCCCCGTGTAAAACTACACAGTCAGTATGGTAAGCCAAGCAGTTCTGTAAAGGCACGATAAACACTTTTGGGGAACCAAAACAGAAATCTTCTATTTGCAGAATTAGAGGACGCTAAATTTCCCATAATGCAACACACTAGCATCTTTACATCATCAGGGTTGTTATCTTTCAACCTGTAAAAAAATATTTTCAAATTCACAAAACACATTACGCAGACTGAGTATAACACATCATAAACTGAACCTTAAATGTAAAATCATTGGCATGACCCTTTAAAATTGTTTCACTTTTGCACATTAGAGTAATTGAAAATGGATTATTTGTCTATAAGGTAGATCTTTAATAATGACCTAGATATTTTTTTTAATCTCCTATGCAGTAGTTTTCTTTGTGCTTTCCACTGTAACTTCTGTCTTTAAATCTAATGCTTGCAATGACAGCTAGATGTATGATTGCTTTTGCCTGCTATATCACCTGTTTTCCCAGCAGTTTCCTGACCTTGTCAGATTGATACCTTCTCAAAAAAAAGCTGTACATACTTGAAGACATAAATAAATTCATTTTTGCTTGACACCACACAATATTAGTCACATACTGCTTTCATTAGTAGTCACAAGCCAAATTGTCTCTGGGTCTTTACTCTTCTCCACTCTAATTCGCCAAAACAGTATTGCTTATTACAAATGAAAAGACAGTTTTGCAAATGCAGTTCTGGGAAAGTTATCACTCTATATTTCACCAAACAGAGGCTAAAATCTATGTTAAAATCCACATTTCACCACTGGTATTTGTATTTCACTAATAATAGGAGATTTCTGAGGTGTTTACTTAAAGTTTTTGTGTATTAGTATCTTTCTGTCAGGCATAATACACTTGACACTGCAGTTTGAAGATCATCTTGATCTTGATTGTGGCTCAAAGAGTTGGCAGTTCGTCTTGTAACCGGAAGGTTGCCGGTTTGAGCCCCGGCTCGGACAGTCTCAGTCGTTGTGTCCTTGGGCAAGACACTTCACCTACCGCCTCTGTCAGTCTGCCCCAAGGCAGCTGTGGCTACAACTGTAGCTTGCCTCCACCAGTGTGTGAATGAATAATGGAATTGTAAAGCGCTTTGAGGGCCCCAAAAAGCGCTATATAAATGCAATCCATTATTGTTATTGTTATTATTGTCCAAGGAAATCTAAAAAGTAGAACTCCAGAATTACACAAATTGTCAAGGTGTCTTGGAAGCATTTCTAAATAACTGGAGATTCCAAGATTGTTAGTTTAAACAGTTGTGTATATACACAAGTCAATCTGGATGTGTCACCACATTGCCAAGGTCTTAAAGAAGGCCAGCAGCCACCCTCAGATGTGAGGAAATTAGTGATGTTCAGGAACAACACTGGATCTACCAATGTTCAAGTACGCTATCAACTGGAAACTGGTTTCATCATCGACCAAGACATGTTGACCAAGAAAGAAACCCCTGCTCCAAATTCCACAGATTTAATACTGATTGAAACCTGCAGCTGCCCACATGGGCAAGCAAACTGGCTTCTAGAAAAAATGTTTTGGACAGATGGAGAAAAGATTGTGCTACTTGGCCACAATGACAAGAGGTATGTTTGGAGGAGTAAAGATGAGGCTAAGAAACCTGAAAACTCTGTACCCGCAGTCAAGCATGGTGGTGGTAGTGTCGTGGTCTGGAGCTGTTTTGTTGCTAGTGGTACTGCAACACTGCACAAGGTGGATGAAATAATGAAGCAGGAGCAGGAGGACTCCACATATGTTGACTTGGAGGTGATTTGGACACAACTGGGTGTTCCAACAGAATGCTAATCTGAAGCACACGCCAATTACAGTTTTGGATAAAGAAAGCAAACATCTGCAATGGCCAAAGCTTCAGCCTTAATCCTATGTGGACAACACTTAAAAGCTGGCTCTATGCAAAGAAACTAATTTAAATGAACTCAGTTATGCCAATTATGCCAAGAAGAGTGGTTAAATATCCAGCCAAATTATGCCAGAAGCTTGTTAATTGCTACCAAAAGCATTTGGCTTGGGTTCAATTTGCGAAACGACTTTAAACCAAATATTAATGATGGTGTATGTATAGATTTGACACTGTGTGGATTAGATAAAATTTAAAATAAATTTAAAAAATAATCCAATTCATGGTTTTTAAAGTCGTTAAAGATGAATGCTGTATTCAACCTTGGAAAAAGAACTTTTCAAATAAATCATTAAAAGCCCCAAATGACCATGATATTCATGCCAGTGATGAATGCTTTATCTAATGCTTGCAATGAAACCTTCAAGGCTGTTTTTCCCAGCACCTTTCAGATGGTTTCAGAATGGCACAGTCTCAACTACATACTTTAAGTCATAAATATATATTTTGCCCTAAACAAAACATTATTAGTTACAGTCACTAGTAATGGAAAGACAAATTATTGCCAAGACATGAAACAGAATTTCCTGTCACTAATGAAAAGACAGCCGTGGGACCAAAGTCCTGATAAAGTGCACAGGTTTGACCCTCAATGTAAACATGAACTCCCACAGAAACTGCTGGACTTCTGGTAAATTACTGATTTACTTATGCGAGTGGGTGTTTTTGTCACAGACAGTTGTTGAAACTGGAGATAGGGAAAACAGAGTTTGAACTTTAAAAAAATAGGTACACAATAACGCTGTCCTTGTTTGAGTTCAAAAGAGTGTTTTGGCTGTTTTGCTGGTATTTTGGTTAGAGGCGTCATGGGGAGAACCGTGGTGCAAATCACCTTCATCATATTCCTGCTGGCTTTGGCTTCCACGCTGCCAAACAAGGTAAGTTCAGTACACATAAAGGGCAGCAACAGTATTTCAATGTAACAAAATCCTTAAAAAGTGCTATTTATACTTCACAGATAACAAGAGATTTATGAGGTACATTGATTTTTATCTCTCTTGGCATCTTTCAGTCAGGTGAAATACACTGAACTTTGAAGGGTGAAGGTCCTTTTGACTTCTTCCTCCAGGGTTACTTCATGTTGGTCCTATTACATGATAATAATTTAACATAAGGACTGGAATAAGCTTAAGCCTTTAAGTAACAGATAGAAGATAATGTAATGACACCTGAAGTGAAGAAATCCTGAATGTGTGCATGTTTACTGTATCCTTTGTCTAGAGTCAGAGTATAAAGTAGTCTATTAGCTCATTTTAATGTTTAAAGATTAACATTTAATTAACGTTTATACATTTAATAACAGTGATGGTTAGTGGTAGATTAAGTGATTTATCATCATCCACAAAAACAAAACAAAACAAAACAAAACAAAAATCAACACATAGCACAGTGTAAAACTCTGTTTCCATGTATTTACTGCATCCTGGTGAACTGTTGGCATTTATCAGGTTGCAATAAATATTTGATAATTTATTGCACCCAGCAGCTGCAGTGTGTCAGCTGGTGATTCTATTAATTCATTTATTTCCATGTGTTGATGTTTTTCAGCACATAACCAGTCACATTTATGGTGTGGATGTGTATCTATTTCCCTCATGGCGATGATATCATCCAAAAACAAATTATTTTTCTGCTAAATTTGACCTTTGGTCAGCTGCTAAGCTCAGTTAACCATTATGTTTTCTGTGAAATGTGCCTCCTGTGTTTGCTCAGGATGACTGGGACATCTACAGCTTTCACATCAACTCCACAGTGACCAGTCGTTATGCCACCACTGTCATCACAAGCCGTGTGGCCAATCGTATGAACGAGTCAAAGGAAATTGAATTCCATGTTCGGATTCCCAAGAATGCCTTCATCAGTAAATTTCGAATGTGTGTGAAGTTAAAAGGATCTGTAACGATCCAGAGACATTTGCAAATAATGAATTCTACAGTGAAGAACAAAGTACAGGATACTCAGTAGTGTGTGCATTTACACAAGATCTTTTCTTGGTCCTCTTCAGGTTTATTGATGGCCAGATTTATGATGGTGTTGTAAAAGCTAAGGAGCAAGCTCAGCAGCAGTACACTGAAGCTGTGTCCCGTGGTGAAAGTGCTGGACTTGTCAGGTATTAACTAAATGATGAAATTATACATATTGTACAAATACACTGAGTGTTCCTTTGGATAAAGAAGAAGAAAAAGAAAATATTTCTGTCATTCAAAATTAGTTTGGTCTGTTCTTGTGTTTTCTCTTCTTTCTTCATTTCTCTAAAATAATGTTAATTGTGAATAGGAAAATATATTTTGAGTTAATCTTATTCCCTTTTCAAGTTCAAACTACAGCCATAATTACAATTTAGTAAAATAATTATTGTTTCTGCTATAGTTCTGTAGGGAGGACACTGGAGGAATTTAAGACCTCTGTAACTGTGGCTGCTCACAAAAAGGTCACTTTTGAACTCACATATGAGGAACTAATGAAACGCACACATGGCAAGTACGAGCTGCAAATTCATGCTCGACCCATGCAGCCTGTCAGAGACTTCAAGGTGACTGTCTTTTTGGTATCTATTAGTGGAAAATGCTGAGATAACAGCACACATGATGAGATCTTTTATTTTTATTATATTGTATTTATTACCAGGTGGATGTGTACATTCACGAAGAAGCCGGCATCAGTTTCATCGATGTGAAAGGAGGCCTGAGCACCAACGCCCTCGCTAATGCCATCACCAAAACACATGCAGATAAACAGGTACTGAAATCTTTTTTGTTGTAGAACAGTAAAAAAACACGAGCTTTCTAACAAGAGACAGTGTGAGGTACTAACAGATCATTATTAATTTGCAGTAAGACGCAGCTTATTCTCAGTGTAAAATGTATGATTATAAAATGATCAAAATGCACAAATAACCATTACGGTAATGATGATATTTCTTCCAAAATTATAGCTCATTTCTCGTCATTGTACACAACACAAATGCTAGCAAAGTTCTGATGTCTGGCGTAATGTAGATGGCAGCACATCGTGCTTCCAAATCGTAAAAATCCTACAGCAGTTTATTAACTAGAGATCACTTGGAAGAACTGAACATGATTTACAGAATTTACATGAGATACAGAATTGGATTAATAATTATTTGGCGATTAGATTCTGATGAACCATCATAGTAGAATGAGGTCCCAGCAATGATAGGCATAAGGGCAGGATCCCCATGGATTCTAGATGCCAGTGAAGGTGAAGGTGAAGATGGAGACATGGATGCGCCTCTGAATGATCAGTCGGAGGTGGACATGGTGATGAGACAGGCTGGATGAATGAATGGCAGAAGAGAACTGAGATTTTAAAACACACCAAACAAAGTCTGATTGGCTCATAAAAGGTTTGGAAGAAAATGATTGGACTAGAAAAATGCTGTCAGCACCAGTGTTTGGGTCATTACTCAAGAAAAATCAACTATCACACAATACTTAACAAAAAAAGTAACGTAGAACATTACTTTCTTACTTGCAGGAGAAGGTAATTTGTTACATTACTTGTTAAATTACGTTATCATCACTCCATAAAATGACCTGAAACAGTTACATAATTACCAGAAAACAACAGAAACCTGAGGCTACAGTCCCACACACAAACACAGATCCCTATCATATTGCGGATGAAGACAGTCTTGCTTTTAGTGTTTACAGATGAACACAAAGCAGAGAAAAAACAGCCCAAAGAGACTAGAAAAGAGGCTGGTTTCTAAATCTTCTTAATATGTTTTTTTCTGTACATGGCTAAGTTTTAACCCACATTTGTCTTTGCAGCAGTGAAGTGTTTTTGGTTTTCTGAAGTATTCACGATGCAGTGGTTCAAATACATATTGTCATGGTCCGGAGTCTGTGACTCCGTGTTTATGTTAAGTTTATTATTATTCTGTGGTTTTGGTTATCTTGGGTTTTTGTACTCTTCTGTTTCACATTTCATGTTCCTATGTCGGTGTCCTCCAGTCTGTGTTTAGTTGGTGTGTGTTGTGTTCAGTCGGTGTGTTTCCTGTTTTACTTTGAAGGTCTCTGTCTGATGTCAGTGTGTTCTGTTTACGTTTCCCCTGCCTCGTCAGCAGTTATGTCTCCCAAGTGTGTTTCCCTCCTGTTTCCCATCCCCTGATTACTGGTGTGTGTAAGTGTGTGTTCCCTCGTCCTCGTTGCTGGTTCGTCTGCTTCTCTCCGTCCGTCTTCCTGTGTATTTTCCTGTGCCTCCCTGCATATCTCTTTCCGGTTAGTTTCAGTTAGTTTTTCCAGTTTAGGTTTTCTTAGTTTCATGTTTCACCCTCGCCATCTCTGTTGTATCCACTGTTGGTAAATAAAGTCACTTGCACCACTGCTGCCGCATCTTGGGTCCTTATAATTCACAAATTCACAATTCAAAAACATAATTTCAGTAGTTGACTAATCATTTAATTCTGTTTGCATTTACATTTTCAGCAGACCATGTATACAGAAAATAAAATCACTGACATCTCTCTCTTTCAAGTTCCTAAACTCTGTGATTCACTCTGTTTCCAGGCGTGGGTGTATTTCTATCCAACAGTCGACCAACAGAAAATGTGTGACAGCTGTGGAGATCAGGGTATGAATGGAGATCTGGTTATAGTTTACGACGTTAACAGGGATAATGGACTGGGACACATCAAGGTAAACCCTGGTCTTTTAGCAACACAAACCGTATGACTTGGGCTAAAAAGCTTCTTGAATAATCCTATAACCAATCAAGTTGTGTTTTTTTGGGTTTTTTTAATAACGCCGCCTTAGAAATCTGACGGGTACTTTGTTCATCATTTTGCACCATCTGATCTTCCACGGATACCAAAAAATGTCGTCTTTGTTATTGATCAAAGTGGCTCAATGGGGGGCAGAAAAATTGAGCAGGTAAAGTATTTGAAGTGTCTGTTTCTAATATTTTTTTACATTTTTAATGAAAAGAAAAACAATATGTAGCCATGAATTATGTTTTCTTACCCAGACTAGGACCGCATTAATCCACATTCTGAATGATCTGGCAGAAGATGATCACTTTGGTCTGATCACTTTTGATGACAGAATTTCTTACTGGAAGCGAGAACTCGTTCAGGCCAACAAGAAAAACCTGGAAAGTGCCAAAAACTTTGCACACAATATTCAAGACAGAGGATGTGAGAAGTTGCAGTAAATACACATTTTGGAATATCAACAGTTGGGAGGAGAATAGCAGTACTGAAAATGTATTTGTTGTTGTTGCATTTCAGCCACAGACATAAATGAAGCAGTGCTGCAAGGAGCACGTATGCTGAATGCACATAACAGAGAAGGTTCAGCATCTATCCTTATACTTCTCACAGATGGAGACCCAACCTCAGGTTATAATAAAACACATCTGTAAACAAATGTACACAAATATTTCATGAAACTGAGATCTTTATGAGCTTATTGTGGTTAAAAGTCCTGATTTATTATGAATTATGAGACTACATTGTTTCTGAGCTGAACTGGGTATGTCTCGTCTTTTTTCAGGGGTGACAAATCTGGAGAAAATCCAGTCAAATGTAAGACAGGCTATTGCAGGCAAATTCCCACTGTACTGTCTCGGTTTCGGTTTTGATGTTAATTTCAATTTCCTTGAGAAAATGTCGCTGCAAAATAACGGTGTGGCACGGCGGATATATGAAGACTCTGATGCTGATTTACAGCTGAAGGTATTTAAATTATGCATGCTCTTCTTTTATGTGATTTGAAACCCCTGAGAATTGAAAGAAAAAAGAGCATGATTTGTATCACTTCCACACTGTATGTCAACAGGGTTTCTATGAAGAGGTGGCCACACCTCTACTGACAGATGTGACAATGATCTATGTGGGTGGGACCAATCTAACCCAGACTAACTTCAGTCAGTATTATAATGGTTCTGAGATTGTGGTAGCCGGTGAGATCACAGATAATAACATTGAAACCTTCACCCCTCAAGTTGTGGCTATTTCAGTAAGAATCAATCCAAAGGACTCATCAGCAGAACTCTTCTCAAAACCTTTTTTGTGATAGACTGACGTTACAATTAATTTATTACAGAGTAATAGAAGAATAATGTTCTCTAACCCAAATGAAACCGTGGAATCCACTGGAACAGTGTCTGATGACCGTATCCAGAGGGTTTGGGCGTACCTCACAGTTAAACAGCTTCTGGACAAAGAGTGAGTTTGACTTACAGCATCTTTCCTTGTATGACTCTGAAATGTGTTATCAGCTGTTATGTCTTTAAAATTTCTACCTCTACATCATCCATCCATCCATCCATCTTCATCCGCTTATCCGAGGTCGGGTCGCGGGGGTAGCAGCCTAAGCAAAGAGGTCCAGACCTCCCTCTCCCCAGCCACCTCCTCCAGCTTGTCCGGGGGAATACCAAGGCGTTCCCAGGCCAGCCGAGAGATATAATCTCTCCAGCGTGTCCTGGGTCTGCCCCGGGGCCTCCTCCCGGTGGGACATGCCTGGAACACCTCGCCCAGGAGGCGCCCAGGGGGCATCCTTGCCAGATGCCCGAACCACCTCAGCTGGCTCCTTTCGATGTGGAGCAGCAGCTGCTCTACTCTGAGCCCCTCCCGGATGGCCGAACTTCTCACCCTATCTCTAAGGGAGAGGCCAGCCACCCTTCGGAGGAAGCTCATTTCCGCCGCTTGTATCCGCGATCTCGTTCTTTCGGTCACTACCCACAGCTCGTGGCCATAGGTGAGGGTAGGGACGTAGATCGACCGGTAAATTGAGAGCTTCGCTTTTACACTCAGCTCCCTCTTCACCACGACTGACCGGTGCAGCGTCCGCATTACTGCAGCCGCAGCCCCAATCCGTCTGTCGATCTCCGGCTCCCTTCTCCCATCACTCGCGAACAAGACCCCGAGATACTTGAACTCCTCCACTTGGGGCAGGAACTCATCCCCGACCCGGAGTGGGCACTCCACCCTTTTCCGGCTGAGAACCATGGCCTCAGATTTGGAGGTGCTGATCCTCATTCCCGCTGCGTCACACTCGGCTGCGAACCGCTCCAGTGCGAGCTGGAGGCCCTCACCCGATGAAGCCAACAGAACCACATCATCCGCAAAAATCAGAGATGAGATTCTGAGGCCACCAAAGCGAAAGCCCTCCGCCACTTGGCTGCGCCTAGAAATCCTGTCCATAAAAATTATGAACAGAACCGGAGACAAAGGGCAGCCCTGGCGGAGCCCATCACCCACCGGGAACGAGTCCGACTTATTGCCGGCAATGCGAACCAAGCTCTTGCAACGGTTGTATAGGGATTGAATGGCCCGTAGCAATGGGCCAGACACCCCATACTCCCGCAACACCTCCCACAGGACACCCCGAGGGACACGGTCGAATGCCTTCTCCAGGTCCACAAAACACATGTAGACTGGTTGGGCAAACTCCCATGCACCCTCAAGTATCCTGGAGAGGATAAAGAGCTGGTCCAGTGTTCCGCGACCAGGACGAAAACCGCATTGTTCCTCCTGTATCCGAGGTTCGACTAGCGGACGAACTCTCCTCTCCAGCACCCTGGCATAGACTTTCCCAGGGAGGCTGAGGAGTGTGATCTCCCTGTAGTTGGAACACACCCTCCGGTCCCCCTTCTTAAAGATGGGGACCACCACCCCGGTCTGCCAGTCCACAGGCACTGCCCCTGATCTCCACGCAACATTGCAGAGACGTGTCAACCAAGACAGCCCTACAACGTCCAGCGCCTTCAGGAACTCGGGGCGGACCTCATCAACACCAGGGGCTCTGCCACCAAGGAGTTGTTTAACTGCCTCAGTGACCTCGCCCCCGGAAATTGGCGGGTCATACCCCTCATCCCCAGACTCTGCTTCCTCCTCGGAAGACGTGTCAGTGGGATTAAGGAGGTCCTCGAAGTATTCCTTCCACCGCCCGACAATTTTCTCAGTCGACGTCAACAGCGCTCCGCCAGCACTATACACAGCGCAGGTAGAGCACCGCTTTCCCCTCCTGAGACGCCTGACGGTTTGCCAGAATCTCTTCGAGGCAGTCCGAAAGTCTTTTTCCATGGCCTCTCCGAACTCCTCCCACACCCGAGTTTTTGCTTCAGCCACTGCCCGAGCCGCATTCCGCTTGGCCTGTCGATACCTGTCGGCTGCCTCCGGAGTCCCACAGGCTAACCAAGCC
The DNA here is from genome assembly GCF_900408965.1 of Simochromis diagramma. Taxonomy (NCBI): domain Eukaryota; kingdom Metazoa; phylum Chordata; class Actinopteri; order Cichliformes; family Cichlidae; genus Simochromis; species Simochromis diagramma. The sequence goes on along the minus strand of NW_024387227.1, from coordinate 2,283,548 downwards.
CGATAGGCTCTACATCAGTGTCTTCAAAACACTATAAAATAAAAAATATATATAAAACTGTATTTATTTTATACTTTTCTTTGTTTATTTTTCTGATATTTTAAGCATATATAATCATTGAATGCTGTTTAGGATCACATTATATATACATTATAAGAAAAGTCTGGATATATTGAATGGATGTCTGAATATATAGAATTAAATGTAAACATACAGACTGAAACTTGAATGTTTAGAATGAAATTTGAATATACAAGGTGTCAGAAAGACAGGTGAACTGCAGTAAGACAATATGTTTTAAGTTTGTTAGATCAGGGCAGCAGGTTGAAATTAAAAATTCCAAGTAGAAGTCTGTTAAAGGGACATCAGATAATATGCCTGCAGTAATAAACTGTGTTCTCTTCAGTGTTGAATAGTTTGACATCAACATCTCCATTTCTTACCTTTCTATTAAATAGTCATGTACATCTCCCACATAAAATTATATTAGTACAATTAGGTTTGTTCATCATCACTCATCTCCTTAAATTTCAAAAACAACGTTTTTCACATCTTTTTAAAGGCAGAGTTTTTACACTTAATCATAAAAGTATGTTTCTCAGAAGCTAAGGATTTGGACAATATAGACAGCAAAGCTGTCTATGGTCTGGTAATGGATCTCTATGATTTGGCAAGACTGTATTTTGCCTGTAACAAACAATAGATTGTGTGTTTTTATGAACTTTGCTGAATTGACTTTCAGTGAAGAAAATCTCTTAGATACATATTTTAGGACATGGATTCAGCTTAACACCTGTAATGTGTGAAGTTACATACAAAACCATTTTACACTTTGTCACACAGGCTTCAATTATCTGGACCTGAGAAAGAGAAAGTGAAGAAGGAAGCTATGGAGCTGTCACTGAAGTACAGTTTTGTGACCCCTCTCACATCTATGGTGGTCACAAAGCCTCCAGGAGAAAACACAGATGTGCTTCATAAACCAAAGGAAGGTGAAACATCACGGAGATGGCAGTCGCCAGGAGGTCAACCCAATTTAGCACACCTTACTCCTGCTAGTGGGGGTTCTAGTGGGTGGGTTCATTCTGGTGAGCAAATCAAACCAATACAACAACATTCATCAGTTCAGCTGAGGAGACGATTGCTTACAGTACAGAGATGTTCTGTGAATGAAAGAAAGGGAGTATGAAATAGACTGAGTCAAATAGATGTGAGTCAGACAGAAGCAGGATGTAAGATGCAAGCTGAGGCAGCTTAAATTGGGTGGTACAAGTGGCTAGTGGCTAGGTTAGTGTACAGGAACACCTGCCGCATAGGATTAGAAATCCCCATGGGAGACACCACTAAAGGTGTGTGTGTGTGTGTGTGTGTGTGTGTGTGTGTGTGTGTGTGAGCTATTTAAAGATTTAGTTAAGAACTTTAGTGTCAGGGCATGGATGTTAGTAAAAGCATTAATTAAACTCAATTATAAATGAATTAGTTATCCTTATTTATTATTATGTCCCCTGCATTGCCTCTAGCAATATTAACTTTATGTAATGTGTGTAAATGTTTTTTACAGCTGTTGATTTACTTTATGGGATTCGCTCCTACGATTACCTGCTCTATGAAGATGCAGGTACTGTATTGCATACATGGAATACTTTTTTTGTTCTAAGACAGTCAAAGATTTTTTATTGTCATGCAATGTCAACCAGAGATCTGAAATTTTCTGGTATGTAACTAGTGCTGTTTAAATTATTTGCAGATTATTTAAAGGCTACCCATGTCCCAATTGAAGTAACTGACGGTACTGTATTGCATTGATGGAATACTTTTTTTTTTCTAAGAAAATCAAAGACTTTAAAGAGGGGACTTTGGAAAAAAAAATCCTCAAAAAAAAAAAAAGAAAAGGGGAAAAACAATTTTTGGATAAAATGGTCTTTAGTGCTATGCATGATAAAGTCTCTTACACTTTTATTGGAAAACTTGTATTTATAGGTGAAAATTTAAAAAAATCTATATCACCATGACACTTTCTTAACTTAAGGCAAGTTTTCTAACATTCTATGACTGCATAGGAAACTTTTTTTTTTTTTAATATAAAAATTGATTCATTTTCAGAATTGTGAAATAGACAAAGTATGTAAAATTAAAGAAGTGTTTTATGTTTACTTTTCCAAAACTCTGAAAAAAAAATTCAAAAATGCCCAATGCATTAAAAGAGTTGAGTAAGTGTTGATTGCACAGGTCTTTATTTTCAGATTCCAGTCTAACTTTTTGTCTCTATACCTCTAGCTCCTCTTCTCCACAGGTTTTTGCTCAACTCAACTGGGAATCAGACTGTTCCACTTTGCTTTGACTTCAGTGGAGCTATAATCCTTAAACTATTTCACCACCCCAGCAGAGGTCAGTAGTAGTCTTTCTCGTGAGTATTTTCACATTTCTCCCCTAGTGGTTAAACAGCAGCATTTCTCTTTTGTTCTAGACCTGTCTGTTAATGGTGAGCTAGATTCAATTGCAACCGGAGGTTTCAGCAAAATTTTTATACACCTCAAAACTCACCAGCATGTTGAGGTTGATGCTGACTCACAGAGAGTCACTGTACGAGATGGACAGACAGTGACATATCAAGCTGCTGGACAGGATCCCTCAACAGTTGGCAGGTGATTTTGCAATATAATGGTCAAAACGTATGTTCTCACAGTATTGTTTACAGATGTGTGCCCTTATTCAGTTCTTTTCCCAGGATTTACATGAGGCAATCAGTATATACATCTCTGATGTCAGTTATATATATGACAAAACATTTGCTGGGAAATGAAACCTTAAAAGGGCAGTTTGGGCCGTTTATTATTTTGATTCTACACTTTTTTGTACGGAGTATTTTGTGAGATTTGGCCAAATCTCACTAATTTAAACATGTCTGCCATAAAATTAAAATAAAAGGTTAATTTCTATCACAACTACAAACACATCAGTAGCAGTGTATAAGCTTCGTAGCACAATATTTACTTTATATTTTTTAAAAGGCTCAAATTATGTCATTTGCTTTAACCATCCAACACACAAGCTCTCAAGCTGAGATACCCAGAGAAACCAAGAACATGGTGGTGAGAGGTCTCACTCTTTAGTAACAGGAAAGAAAAATAATCCAACAAAATAATTTCTGGATGCAACAGCAACTCTTCAATATTGGAATATTGTAAGGCAAATATACCAGGACAAAAAAGGTTTTGGATGGGAAAAGCTAGGAACACCTTGCAGAAAGGCCAAAAAATTAATTCTGTTCATCCAATTCAATTCAATTTATACAGCAATAATAGATTCTTTTCATCATCAGCGTTTTCAGTGGCAGAAATTTGTCACTCATCCAAGTGACCTTTCCAGTCTCAGTTGACTGCAAGTTTCCCAAACCTTATAAACAGTACATTTGCACAATGACTGAAACTAGCACTGAATGAACAATGGGCTGTGAGGTCAGTTTCTTGGCCATTGATATGCAAATTGTCCTGACCATTGATCAACAACCACTGATCGAAGCATCATCTTAAAATGGCCTGCGGAGACAAATGGGATAAGCTTCTTTAGCCATACAACATATGATATCCTTCCATCACCTGTACCATCCTGTCCCCACTGTTCAGTTCCAGCCAGTCTCAAGCACGTATTAGCTGTGTCCCAATTCAGGAATCGCATCTTTCGAAGGATTCGGCCTCCGCTGTCTACGTAAGCCGGGTCCTTCGAAGGCTGAGAAGGCCAGAAGTCTGAGGCTGTTAAATGGGATTGTCTAGCCTTAGTCGCACTGCTCAGGTTGCCCAGCAACCATGCTTGTAGCCGCTAGAAATGTTTTATAGAGGATGGTTTGACAGAATGAAGGCATAAAAAATCATCTTTTTCTTGTTTCATGAGGTTTTTTTTATTTGTTAAGTATCTGAGGCTGAGACCACAGGACTTTAAAAACATGATTGTTGGGCTTCATTTCTATACTGAACAATAATTTTAAGATTAGGTAATAAATAACAATTAGTAACAATTAGTAATAACAACTAATGTTGTTCATGAGACTTGTGCCATCTCATTTTGGTCATGTAAATATAATATGGTCAATATTAAATTTATTGTATTAAATTAAAAACATACAGCACTGAACTTGAACTGTGTTTCAAATACTAAGCTTTAATAAAGATTCAAGTTGCATTTATTTATTCCTATCACTTTATATCTTCATCTCAAACACAGTACATCTTTTATAGTGTAAATATAGATGTATTGTATATAAGAGAGATAAATATTGTTTTGTAAATATGTTGGCATTATTAAATTTGTCTGAATGCTTACATATATGGGTAAAAAGAAAATCTATGAGCTGGGATAACTGTCTGTTTGTGATAAAATGAAAAATGAAAATGTAGACCAATATATTAAATATTCCCTAATATAAACATGTTTTACTGCCTTCATAGTTTTTAACTTGAAGGCCTTGAATACTTTTTCTGACTCTAAAAACAGTTGAATGATAAACTCATTTTAACATTACCTAATAAGACTGATAATTAGGACAGACAATTGGTTATCTTAAACATTTCTAGCAGTCCTTCACAAAGAGAGAACACTCTCTCTCAGCTGGTGCTGGCTCTTCCTCCTCCTCTTTGGGGTCCTTAGGGACTAAGTAAAGAGCTATACAAATACAGGCCATTTACCATTTACCTCTTCCTCAGACTCTGCTTAGTTTGTCCTGGTGGGTCATCAGGGGTGTAAAACCTCACAGATGATCTGCAGCAGCGGGTTCCTTAGTCTGTCCTCACTCTGGCGACTTGCAGTTCTCAAACATGGAAATCAAATGTGCAATAAGCTGTAGGATTCAAACACACTTGTAACTTATGCTTATTCTTTTATTTAACAATCAGAGAGAAAGAAGAAGAGAGAGAAGGGAAAAGTGCAGGACAGACAGAAAGGTGAAAGTCTCAGGTGGCAAACACTACTAAAAAACAGCAACAGAGAATGAGTATTTTCTGTTTGTTATATAAGGAGTACTAAATAAGATAGGATACCTTTATTAGTCCCACAAGGGGAAATTTCATGTTAAGGCTGCCGGCCCAGTCGGTACATTGGCCACATGTTTGGCTCCTATGATTAAAGCACCTTTTTTTTAGCTTAACAAGTGAACCGTTGGCACTAACATCACTAATGTCACGTGACGTTGCCACCATGTGGCCAACAGTAATGTTTTAATGTTCTTTGTTATTAAAACATTTGCATCGCCACATAAATAAGTGATATAAAATTCAATACTTAATTTTAAAAATGTACTCTTCGGCTGCCCCCCTTCAGCCGTTGGCCATTTTTTTTCAAAAAAAAACAAACAAAAACTATCCACCGCTGTGCTATGAATCCTGGGATATGCTGGGCCTGACCACTTGACCCATCCTTCAAATCGGGGGAATAGGAGGACACATTTGTGGGCCGCATTTGGAGCAGCCCTCGAATTGGGACAGCCTTCGTCACCTGGCTGGGACATAATCGGCCTTCAAATGCGGCCTCCGAAGGATGCAGCCCTTGTATTGGGACACAGCTACTGATTGCTTGTAATACCAGTCTGACACATAGAAGATACAACTTGACACACCACCAGGTATTGAGATGCCTGGCAGCTGCACTAGAGCACATGCACATGCAGATTTCCCAGAGGTTTGGAGGACAGGCCTGTAGGACAATCATCAAAACACTGTCAGGGATGCATGCATGTATGCGGATCTATACAGAAACACCCAAGTGAAGATACATAAGTGACAATTATCAATCTTCGATCGAGTAGCAGGAAATCCAAAGGTGCGTGCTGATATTTTGGGATTGTAATATTTATAAAGTTTTCATTAATTTCATGAATTTTTTTTTTACAACCAATGCTTGAATCAAAGGCCCTGCACATGGTGAACCACAAAAAGTGGCTTGACTTATTTTCAATGACACTAGCTTTTGTCAAGCTTAGAAAAGTTTCTATTACCGTATCATTGCCTTGTTGTACCTTCCAGGTAGAAGCAAGTTTGTTGGATTACATGGAGTTGTGACATTGTGAAATGTCTATTACAGCCCTCAGTCGGACAGTAGTCAGCCAAGACTAGTGAAATGATCTGTGAAGGTTTTTAAAATCTTCAAAGAGCTTTATAATATTCATATAAAGTCCATATTTTTCCAGTGTGACAGTGATTGTGCGCGACACTGAAATTCACATTGCATCTGATGACATTCTCCTGGTCATCTCACAACATGAGAAAAATGGCCAAAGACTCCTTTGGCCTGTTTTAAGACAGCAACCCTCAACCAACGACATCGAAGGACTTTTAGGTGAGTGAAACGACATGCATGCACATACTTTGTTCATTGCTTAAGAAATAAATGAATTTGTCAGTGTCATGTTAAGAATATTAACAAAGTTTGCACTGAGCATAAGTGGTTTCTGTAAAAATATCTTGATGCTGGGTCTGTTTTAGTATCTGATTCTAAATGTCAGGTCCTATTTTATTGTTTTACTCCCTTTTTCCAGCTGTAAAGCCTGCAGTGTATGAGGTGGTGCAGCAAGTTCCTGTCACAAAACTAAAGATTAAAAACCAAGAGATAGATGTTACAAGGTACGTTTTTTGTAATGTTTTCAATTTCTTCATTCAAAACAGAAAGCCGTTTAAGATTCCACCAAGACATGAGCTTGTTTTGCTTTTGTAGTGACAGCGCTACTGATTACAGCATCGACCCTCCTGTCACAAAGAACTGCTGGCTTATGTCTGCTGACTCTGCCCTGCAGAGGCCACTGGCAGATTTTTCCGTGGCACAACTTTAAGTGTGAACTGTGCTGAATTACTAGAAAATATTTGGTTTAAAAGTAGAGAAAACATTTTCTTACTGTGGAAAATGTCCTTCCACCTGTTCAAATGAACAAATAAAGTATCCCAGATTGCAAAATGGCTCATGTCTACATAATTTTATTAAAGAAAGAAAGAAAATAAAGAAATAAGGATTTGGAGATTGTGGTGCCAAAATAATACATCTAACCATGTGAATTCTAATGAAACGATTACACAGAAAAAATCCACTGTGTTACTTCAGTGAAGCTTCTAATCTGACCCACATCTAATAAATGACAATAGATAGAGTAAGAGGTTAGAGATTAAGAGATTACTATTAAGAGATTAATAGGCATTTATTCTACACTTTGTTGTTAAACAGAAAGTTAAAACTAATTAGATTATTTTAGTTAAATGAAATATGCTTTGCTGGGTGATTTGTCTGAAAGAGAGTTATACTGTAGAAAAGGGTTGTGCAAACTCAGGGGCTACACTGACTTTTAAAATGTGACAGATGGGTTGGGCCAGCACCAGATGCATACATATCAAGTATAAACATAAATAAGGCTGTGTTCTTGTTGTTGTGTACATGTGGCTGGCAGCTGAAAAGCTGCAGCCGAGGTTCGTAAAAACTGCAACTGGAAATAAAAGTGTGCTGGAAAGTATGACAATGTGGTCGGGTTCGCCATTCATTGTTTACAAAGGAATTTCAGTGTTAATACTTACATTTCCTTTTAGTGGTAACAGTGTGGTTGATCAACCTTTTTTGCCAGTGCATCAAAGTCTGGTGTTAGTTTTGTTGTGGCAATTCTCAGAACAGATCGGAGGTGTTCATCACTCAAATGGGACCTGTGGGGTTCTTTTGTTGGTGTTCATCACACTAAAAGACTGTTCACAAACACACACACGTAGCGCCAAAAACATCAGCATCCTCCGTGTCAGCTTCTGGATTTTTGTAGATTTTGTTGGTCTTAATAAAGTATAAAACTCATCCAGTTTAAGAAAGTTGAACTTCTCCTAAGGCAATGTCACATTGGAGATCAATCAGTTCCAATTGCAACTCTGCCTAATGCATCACCTGGTGGAATGTCAGTCAAATGAATGTAGTCATAATTATGATATTATTTGATTTGGGCAATTCTGTAGCAATCTTTGGCAGACCAGACTAAAAAGACCAAAAGGCCAGATGTGTCCTGCAGGCCGTAGTTTGCCCACCTCTGCTGTAGAACGTTTGCATATCAATCACAAATTCAAATCATTTTAAATCTTGGTTAAATATCATTAACAGAGAAATCGTCTTACAACACTTATTAGCTGCTGGCCTCATATCGTTTGCCTCATACTGCAAATACAAAATATTAAAGCATACTTGATTCAAGGATGTCCAACAAGTATGACTGTTTTAGTCAAAACAGTACTTATATTTCTTGAGAAAACACCCTTAAATAAACTGATCAGTGCAGTTTGTGAACTTAAGCAAACAGTTGCATTTATATACTGTTTGTGTGTCCTCATTTCCCAATATACCACCTTTACATTTAACAAGATTTTTTTGTCAGTTCACCAAAACTCTTTAGAACTTGTCCTTTATACACTTTAGGGATTTTTAAAAGGATTTCAGGGTCAAACACATAAAGACATGTATTTCAAACTTCAGTTTATGATATATTTCTAAAATGTGAAAGAAATACAGATGCCTACATTTCATATAATGCAACGCATGATCATCTTTGAGATTATCAGTGTTACTTTTTTCAAACGTTAAAAGCCATTTCTATAGCCACAGGATACATTACACAACAGATTTGACAGACTTTACCTGAATAAAAACAGTAAAATGACCTATCAATATTGTCAAACACTGCTGTAAATCAGTGTTTTATTTACAGTGTATCGGTAAATAGTTAAAACAATGAGGTTTAAAATTGCAGAAAAATATTGTTGTTTGTTAGGTTTTATTAATTTTGTGCTAAAAGTACATGTAATGCATTTTTACTCGAATAAAATGATACATCAGTCAAAGTCAATATAATGTTGTAAAACTATTAACTGGGCTTATAATTACAACTATCTCTTTGAAAGTTTTGACTATATCACCTGTAATATGGGTTTTTACTTTTTGATGTAAATTCACATTAAAGCTGGGAGTTCTTCATCAAAGGACCTGATCCACAAACTCCAACATGATGGAAAGCGAACTCCATCCAATGCTGTTTTTTGGTTTTTTTACACAGCAAAAAAGCTTCAGTAAGCCTCCAGAAGTTGTATTAAAATATTCAGATGAACTGTTAACTTAGTCTGATACCAGACTGCTGAAGGGAATAGGGGTGAGTCTAAAGGAGGACACTGGGTGTACCAGATCATATTAATTCAGATATTGTGTTAATTAATGTCCTAAGACCCGAACTCTTTCGTGGCATGCATTTTAATTTCTCTTTGCTATTTGGGCTTTATCGTGTTCGACAGAATACTTGTCACGGCCCGGCAGACCAGCCTGAGGAATATTCAGCAGCAAATGGGCTTTGTTGTTGTTTTGCTTTCTCTCTTGTTCTCTCTCCTTCGTTCTCTCTCTCCCACTGTCACCTGGGCAGAACTCATTATGGGTTTCTGCCTTTGGCCTACACACCTGTAGGATGGTGAACACCGGCGTGTCATTAACCTGCCACTACTTAAAGGGAAGAAGCGAGGCTACTCATTGCTGAATCATTGTTTGCCTTGTGTCAGTGAAACCCCGGCTTTGAGACTGCTTGCATCACTCTCTTGGATTGTGCATTTGTTCTAATTTGCCTTCTCGTTGTGTTTAGGCACCCTGGACCTGTTCCTATTCCTTGTGGATACTTGAGTGTGAATGAGAGCAGAGTGGCTCGCAAAACGTTGTGTGTGACAGAACAGAAGTGAGAGTGTTTTCCCCATTCCTGTCCCTTGGATCCCCTGGAGACCCAACTCTTGCACTATTGTACATAGCACCTTATTCATTGTTGTACATATCATCTGGCATTTGTAAATGAATTCCTCTATCTTTCTTTAAGCAACGGAGTCCCGCGCTTGAGTCCCCTAGTTTACCGTAACAAAGATATATATATATATATATATATGGCATCGGTGGGCAAGAGACGAAAACAGGGCGTTGTTGGAATGCTACTACGCAAGTAACCCCAGCGGAAGGGGCTACATGAATAGGATGATGGACCTATGGATTCTCCGATACCCAACATCCACAATGACGGCGAAACAACTAGTAGCTCAGTGTTCCAACATTCGAAAGAAGGGACTGCTCTCACAGCTAGAGATTGACGAGGTACAACACAAATGCTACGGCAAGGAGGAGTCAGGACGCCAGGTCAGGGGGGAGATATCATCACCCCCACCCGAGATTGGGTACATAGCCCCAAGTGCGATAGGAGAAGGATCGTTGAGTGCGAGAGGAACTGACCTGAAAAATAGGATCATGGCCAAGCTTGAAACCTGGATCCCCCGTAGCCGGTTACCAAGATTACGTGAAGTACCCTCAGAAGGGCTGCTAGATGATGTTAATGCAGCACTACGGACAATACCTACAACCACGATTACCAACACTAACAAGCTGATCTACAATACGGCAGCAGTGATCAGTGAGATGCTTGGCTACAAGTTGAACAGCCACAAGGGGCAGTACCCTCCATGGAGAAGGAGGCTAGAGGGCAAGATCAAAGTAGCACGGAGGGAGGTTAGCCAACTAACGGAGTTGCAGAAAGGTGCGACAAAGAAGGTGCATAAGAAATACAGCAAGCTGTCCATACCTGAGGCCTTGGAAACTGCCAAGCAAAGACTCACAGCCTTGGCCAGCCGCTTGAGGAGGTACACCAGAGAGATACCGACTACGGAACGGAGCAGTTGTCAGCCACCTCCTGTACATGGATGACATCAAGCTGTATGCCAAGAGTGAACGAGACATCGATTCACTGATCCACACTACCAGGCTATACAGCAATGACATTGGAATGTCGTTCGGACTGGAGAAGTGTAGTCGGATGGTAACAAAGAGAGGGAAGGTAGTCAGAACTGAGGGGATTGAACTACCAGAAGGCAACATTGCAGACATAGAGGACAGTTACAAGTACCTGGGGATCCCGCAGGCAAATGGGAACCATGAAGAGGCCGCTAGAAAGGCTGCAACCACCAAGTACCTGCAGAGGGTCAGGCAAGTCCTGAGGAGTCAGCTGAATGGTAAGAACAAGATCCGGGCCATCAACACCTACGCCCTGCCCGTGATCAGGTACCCTGCTGGGGTAATAGGCTGGCCAAAGGAGGAGATAGAAGCCACTGACATAAAGACAAGAAAGCTCCTTACCATGCATGGAGGGTTTCACCCCCAAGTCCAGCACCCTGAGGCTGAGCACCCAAGAAAGAGGAGGGAGACGAGGAACCATCATGGAAGGACAGGCCCCTGCACGGTATGTACCACCGGCAGATAGAGGGGGTGGCTGATATCCAGAAATCCTATCAGTGGCTGGACAAAGCTGGACTGAAAGACAGCACAGAGGCACTAATCATGGCAGCACAAGAACAAGCTCTGAGTACAAGATCCATAGAGGCTGGGGTCTATCACACCAGGCAAGACCCCAGGTGCAGGCTGTGTAAAGATGCCCCAGAGACAATCCAGCACATAACAGCAGGGTGCAAGATGCTAGCAGGCAAGGCATACATGGAACGCCACAACCAAGTGGCCGGCATAGTGTACAGGAACATCTGTGCCGAGTATAACCTGGAAGTCCCGAGGTCAAAATGGGAGATGCCCCCAAGGGTGGTGGAGAATGACCGAGCTAAGATCCTCTGGGACTTCCAGATACAGACGGACAAAATGGTGGTGGCTAACCAACCGGACATAGTGGTGGTAGACAAACAGAAGAAGATGGCGGTAGTGATAGATGTAGCGGTTCCGAATGACAGCAATATGAGGAAGAAGGAACACGAGAAGCTGGAGAAATACCAAGGGCTCAGAGAAGAGCTCGAGAGGATGTGGAGGGTGAAGGTAACGGTGGTCCCCGTGGTAATCGGAGCACTAGGTGCGGTGACTCCCAAGCTAGGCGAGTGGCTCCAGCAGATCCCGGGAATAACATCGGAGATCTCTGTCCAGAAGAGCGCAGTCCTGGGAACAGCTAAGATACTGCGCAGGACCCTCAAGCTCCCAGGCCTCTGGTAGAGGACCCGAGCTTGAAGGATAAACCGCCCGCAGGGGCGTGCTGGGTGGTTTTTTTTTTATGTATGTATATATATATATATATATATATATATATATATATATATATATATACTTATTTGATATTATTTGATTTGGTTTGAGATTGGACTGTAATTATTTTATTTAAGAAAATGTTTTCTTTATGAAAAAAAACAACAACAAAAAAAACAGTGCACATCACAAGGACTTTGTGGCAACAAAGTCCTTGTGATGTGCACTGGTTTGACCCTCAGTGTCAACAATAAAGTTTACCGAAACTGCTGGATTTCTGGTAAATAACTGCTTTGGGGGAGTATCTTGCGTGGGTGGGAGGTGAAAGAAGAGGGAGAGAAAGTTTGCCCGTTAAAAAAAATTATGTACACAATAATCTTGTCCTTGTTTGACTTCAAAAGACAGTTTCATCTGTGTTTGTGCTCTGCTAGGAGGCATCATGGGGAGAACTGTGGTGCAGTTCACTCTCATTGGGCTGCAGCTGGCTTTGGCTTCCACACTGCCAAACAGGGTCAAAATACATAAATGGCCATAGCACCACTTTAAGGATCCATAATTAAAAATTAAATACAAAGAGTTAAATAAATAGTTTAAAAGCCAAAAACAAAAGAAAACAAAACAAACTTTTTATGTACCTCTGCAATTCATATTTCACAAATAATGAGATATCTGAGGTGTGTGATTGAATATTTTGCGTCTCAGCATCTTTCTGACAGTTCAACACCAAACTCTGTGGGGCATATTGTTCTTTTAAAGATATAAGTTTGTTTACACATCCAAGGAGGCTCCCGAGATGTCATCCCGGTTGATATGGTGCACATCAGCTGGCATAGAGCTGCCTCTAGAGAAAAGAGGTTAAAGATATTTAACCAGCTTAAAAAACTACAGGCAGATGCCATTTTATTACAAGAGACTCATAGACCTGTCACAGCTACAAATTAACTTAAAACACCTACATTTCCTAATGTGTTCTCAGCCTGCTAGAACTCTAGACATAGTAGATAGTACTCAATACAGTTATAGATCCAGAGGGTAAATTTCTAATCATTAAATTATCAATACTTAACAAAAAAAAATATGTATTGTAAGTATATATGGCCATAATGTTGATGACCCCTCATTCTTCCACACTTTTTTTTACTGCACTCTCTGAACACCTAGATTGCTCACTTGTTCATGGGGGCGACCTCAACTTTGGACTTATTTCCTAGTCAGCAGCTCACTGTTGAATAACATTTCAGACACTGAGATGCATCCTACAGCTGTCAACTATCATGCTCCTGTATCTTTAATACTAATACATAAGAAGAACATTCCGCCAAGTAAAAACTGGAGATTTAATGCATCATTGCTCAAAGACGAAGAATTTATTAAATTTTTTTTTAAAAAGGGGTAGACTTTACATTTAGACTATAATGACCTGCTTTGAACATCGGCATCTGTTCTCTGGTAAGCAGGGAAAGCTGTGATGATAGATAAAAAAAAATATTTCTCATTCCATAAGAAGAAAGGAGAACACAAAAATATTCTGTAATTTGAAAAAAACACAAAATCCTTAGAAGAAGCCTACGTGTCCGGCTAGGAACAGGAAATACCTAGCAAAATACATAAAACAAAACTAGAATTAAATGAAATTATTCATTAAAAAAAAAACACAATTCTCAGTAAAAAATTTTGAACATGGTAATGACTTCTACCTAACCAGTTAAAAATAAAGAAAGAACTCTATGTGATGTTAAATACTTATCTGGGCACACAGTATATTAGCCTGACAGAATAGAAAATATTTTTAGGGATTTGTATAAAACGTTCTATTCACCTTTATATTCATAAACACATCTAAAAATGAAACTGATCCACTTCTTGACAATGTAACCCTTCCAAAGTTACCAGACAGTCAAGCAATTGCACTGGATTCACCGCTAACATCTAGTGATTTCAGGAAGTGCTGAAAAGTATGCCCAATTATAAGGCTCCAGGTTCAGATGGATTTCCAGCAGAATTCTGTAAAGAATTCAGGACAATTCTGGCACCAGTATTCTACAGAATGTTGCAGAAAATGACAAACTACCACCAAATATGAATTTTGCTGACATTAGTCTCCTGCTAAAACCAGGCAAAGACCCTATATTTCATTATTAATATGTAGATTTCAAAATAATCCGCAAAGTTCTCTCAAAGAGAAGACAAAAATAATACATCCTGAGCTAACTGGTTTCATGAAAGGGAGGTACTCATAAACAAAAATACGTAGATTACGTAATTTAATAGACTATTAATGTAAAAGCACTGAAACCACAATATTGTCTCTAGATGTAGAAAAAGCGTTTGACAGAGTTAACTGGAAATTTTGCCACTTTCCACAAATCTGGTTTTGGAAATTCTTTCATAAACTGGTAAAAAAAATATTATTATAATTGCTGCTGCTGCTACGATTGCTTCTGTGGTTTCCCTACTGTGTAGTAGTGATGGGATTTCAGGCTCTTTTTAGAGATTCGGCTCACTAAAAAGAGCCGGCTCTTTCGGCTCTGAACCGGCTCTTCAGGTTGTTTTGTTGCTTTAATTATTTATTATTAACAATAATATAAAATTATGCACAAAAGGAATTACTAACGTTAAAAAAAGTGATTTTATTTATATATGTTTATATATAAATATATGCGGTGGCCCCTAGAGACAAAACACGTACAAACTCCAAAACACATTTCTAGCATGAACTGAACTTCCAAAGCAGAGCTACTAGATCACTTAAATTACACAATTGAAAGCATGTGTGTATTGTTTGTGTATTTATACACAGGCACTCATATATATTCAAATAATTTAAAAAAAAGTTCATTTACCTGTTACTACCACACACCAAATCAGGTCGTTGGTGCTTGCTGGCTTGTGTAGCCACAAGATAACAAAACCTCAACACTGCACCCAGCATCCTGGAGCACTTCTGTTGTCTTTTGTACGTGTTTTGAGTTTTTATGTGCTTCTGAGTTTTTACGTGCTTCGGAGTTTGTACGTGTTTTGGAGTTTGTACGTGTTTTGGAGTTTGTATGCTTCAGAGTTCGTACGTGATTTGAAGTTTGTATGTGCTTTGTCTCTAGGGGCCACCGTAAACAGTGAATTTTTTTGAATATTGGCCATATTATATTTACATTACCAAAGTGATATGACTTTAGTCTCATGAACAACATTAGCTAATTGTTATTTACTAACTAATCTTAAATGACTGTTCAGTACAGAAATGAAGCTCAAAAATCATGTTTTACAGTCCTGTGGTCTCAGCCTCAGATACTTATCAAATCACACAAAGCTCTTGTAGAAACAAACAAACAAATGAACAAAATATGTTCTCCCTCATTTCTGTCAAACAAAGTTGTATGACACGTTTCCAGCGGGTAGTATTATGGTTGCTAGGCAACCTGGGAAGCGCAACGGAGACTAGACCGTCCCATACAGCCCATGTGTTTGCAACAAACCTGCCGTTTATTTTGCAAATCGAGCTCAACACTGCCCCTAGCGTCCTGGAGCACTTCCGTTGTGTTTTGTAATTTGCATGTGTTTTGGGGTTTGCATGTGTTTTGGATTTTGCAAGTGTTTTGGATTTTGCAAGTGTTTTGGGGTTTGCATGTGTTTTGGATTTTGCAAGTGTTTTGGATTTTGCAAGTGTTTTGGAGTTTGCATGTGTTTTGGAGTTTGCAAGTGTTTTGGAGTTTGCATGTGTTTTGGAGTTTGTACGTGCTTTGTCTCTAGGGGCCACTGTACATAAGACAGTTCCAGCTGTGGTGTTTGCACTCTTGTGGGAGGCATCATGGAGAGAACTGTGGTGCAAATCGCTCTCTTTGGGCTGCTGCTGGCTTTGGCCTCTACACTGCCAAACAAGGTAAGGTTATAATACATAAAAGGGATACAGCATCACTTCAAGAGAACAGAATCTTTCTGTCTTCATCTTACCAATGCCACTGATGTTTCAGTTTAACAGATCTCTCAAAAATATCTGAGATGACTCTCATTTTGTCTCTGTGTTTCTTAACATCTTTTTGTTAACTGAACACTGAGCTCTTGAAGATTCCCTTGATTCTCTGTCGTCTGTGTTATTTAATGCTTTTCATATGCGTCACATGTGAGTGCATGTGTGTGGTCTTGTATTAGAAATGTTGTGAAGAGTTTACATATTAATACTAGCAGTCACACTTCAAATTAGAAATGAAACTAACATACAGATTGGGGTTATAATTGTTTTGTTTAGTGTTAGATTAAGGCAAAATTGGATCTGTTCCATTAAGTTAATTATACTCGTCCATTTTTTATAAAAAACATGTAACGCTGTAATATTAGTTGGACTTTGAAAAAATTCTGTTTACACGGTCAGAGTCTAGGAGATCAACCCCCCTTCTGATGTGAAAAACTGTCATGCCCTGAGTGCGAGGAGTGTGAGAAAAAAGGCAGACATACAGAGACTAACAAGATGAATGGAACAAAAGGAAAACAATGGGGTCCAAAAACAGTTTTCATCTTTGCCCAGCCACGGGCCAAGACAGGGGGTCATGGCAATTCCAGGGAGTTGCCTAGGCCAGGGGGGAACTAAACGTGAGCTGTTTTAGGCTATTGCAAAAATACAAAACTAAAGCATAAAGTGAAAAAGGAAGCTGAAAATAAATAAATAAATGCATATATATATATATATATATATATATATATATATATATATAAGATAAGATAAGATAAGATAGAACTTTATTAATCCCTCGGGTGGGTTCCTCTGGGAAATTCGACTTCCAAAAAAAGCACAGCAACGACCGAAGTTACAGTTACAGAATTGTTATATATATATATACACACACACACACATATATATAAATACAGAGACAAATATAAATAAAATATACAAAGGGGATAAATAGAATAAATAGGAATAAAAAATAAAAATACAAGTGAATTGCACATTTCAAGTATTGAGTCTAGTGCACTGTTGACTATTTACAAAAAGTATTGCACAAGGTATTGTACAGTGAAGTGAAGAGGCACTACAGCTTAGTTGTTCCCCCCTCCTTTGTCCTCCTGTTTCCCCTCCCTCTCCCCTCCAGAGAGGAGTTAAACAGTCTGATGGCGTGTGGGACAAAGGAGTTTTTAAGTCTGTTAGTTCTTGTCTTGGGGAGAAGCAACCTGTCACTGAACAGACTCTTCTGGTTGTTAATGGCCGTGTGCAGAGGATGCCTGGCATTGTCCATAATGTCCATCAGTTTCTTTAATGTCCTTTTCTCTGCCACTGTCACCAGAGTGTCCAGCTTCATGCCGACCACAGAGCTAGCCTTCCTGATCAGTTTCTCCAGCCTGGATGAGTCCCTCTTTGCTTTCTTATATATATATGTATATATATATATATATATATATATATATATATATATATATATATATATATATATATATATATATATATATATACACATACATACATACATACAGTGGGATGCAAAAGTTTGGGCAACCTTGTTAATAGTCATTATTTTCCTGTATAAATCATTGGTTGTTACAATAAAAAATGTCAGTTAAGTATATCATATAGGAGACACAAACAAAAAGAATGTAAAAAGTGAATGTAAACATTAAACATACCAGGGATTAAACAGATAATTCAAAAAAGAAAACCTCAAAGTCCAAAAAACTCAAAACACCTGGCAATGAACCAGTGAAATCAGCCAATGACATGCAGAGATGTTTGAAGGAGCGGGTGCTCAAACACTGGTCAGTCAATGAGAATTGTTAAGCCTGTCAGGTTTTTTTTTGTTTGTTTGTTTTTTTTGCTCAGGATGACTGGGACATCTACAGCTTTCACATCAACTCCACAGTGACCAGTCGTTATGCCACCACTGTCATCACAAGTCGTGTGGCCAATCGTATGAACGAGTCAAAGGAAATTGAATTTCATGTTCAGATTCCCAAGAATGCCTTCATCAGTAAATTTCGAATGTGTGTGAATTTAAAATAATGTGTAACCATCCAGAGACTTTTGCAAATAAAGAATTCTACAATAAAAAACAAATAACAGGATACTCAGTAGTGTGTGCATTTACACAAGGGCTTTTCTTGGTCCTCTTCAGGTTTATTGATGGCCAGATTTATGATGGTGTTGTGAAAGCTAAGGAGCAAGCTCAGCAGCAGTACACTGAAGCTGTGTCCCGTGGTGAAAGTGCTGGACTTGTCAGGTATTAACTAAATGATAGGTATTGTACAAATACACTGAGTGTTCTTTTGGATAAAGAAAAAGAAAATATTTCTGTCATTCAAAACTAGTTTGGTCTGTTCTTGTGTTTTCTCTTCTTTCTTCATTTCTCTAAAGTGATGTTAATGCGAATGCAAATAGGAAAACATGATTTGAGTTAATCTTATTCCCTTTTCAAGTTCAAACTACAGCCATAATTACAAATAAGTGAAATGGTTATTGTTTCTGCTTTAGTTCTGTAGGAAGGACTCTGGAGGAATTTAAGACCTCTGTAAATGTGGCTGCTCACAAAAAGGTCACTTTTGAACTCACATATGAGGAACTGATGAAACGCACACATGGCAAGTACGAGCTGCAAATTCATGCTCGACCCATGCAGCCTGTCAGAGACTTCAAGGTGACTGTCTTTTTGGTATCTGTTCATTAATTATTTTGGAAAACAATGCTGAAAAAACAGCACACATGATGAGATCTTTTGATTTGTTTTATTTTACTTAATACCAGGTGGATGTGTACATTCACGAGGAAGCCGGCATCAGTTTCATCAATGTGAAAGGAGGCCTGAGCACCAAAGACCTCGCTAATGCCATCACTAAAACACATGCAGATAAACAGGTACAGAATTTTTTTAGTTCTCAAACAGTAAAAAACTTGAGTTTTCTTACAACAGACAGTTTGAAATAATTTTGGTCACGCAGCATAGAACTGAACATATGATTGCTTAAAATTCTCATACACCTGTGGAGGTGCACACTGATGATTAGTTTGATTATGTTCACTTTGGACAAAACTGCCTTGCTTTTGTGTGTGGAGCCAAACATTGTCAGGATACATAAGGCTACTTTCCTTAAACCTGAAAAAGTTGTCCCAGGAACCATTTGAATCCAGAGAGTGGAAAGATCAGTTCTTACAAACTGCTTCAGGCAGTTTATAATTGCCCAAGATGTGTTGGTACCCCACAGTCCAGTGTTTACCACCTATTATACACAGAGTTAATTGGCGGAGTGGTATTGACTCATATTCAATTGGCCAGTGTGTTTTCATCTGGACCATGGTCCACCTGTTAATGACATCTGGTTTAATGTTTTGATCCTTGAATACATTCTCATTCCATTTTCTTCTAGAGGTTGGGCTTCTCCAACACTCTTTGTATGTAAAGTCATGTTGCGTTAATTTGAGACAAATTAGTAATTCTGACAATGTTTCATTTAAAAATTTGACCAAACAAAATATCAGACCAAAACGGAAAACAGAAAATAAAATCACTGACATTTCTCTCTTCCAAGTTTCTAAACACTGTGATTCACTCTGTTTCCAGGCGTGGGTGTATTTCTATCCAACAGTCGACCAACAGAAAATGTGTGACAGCTGTGGAGATCAGGGTGTGAATGGAGATTTGGTTATTGTTTATGACGTTAACAGGGATAATGGACTGGGACACATCAAGGTAAACCCTGGTCTTTTAGCAACAAAAACTGTATGACTTTGACCCAAAAGCCTCTTGAATAATCCTATAACCAATCAAGTTGTTTTTTGTTTTTTTTTAAACAACTCCACCTTAGAAATCTGACGGATACTTTGTTCATCATTTTGCTCCATCTGATCTTCCTCGGATACCAAAAAATGTCGTCTTTGTTATTGATCAAAGTGGCTCAATGGGGGGCAGAAAAATTGAGCAGGTAAAGTATTTGAAGGGTCAGTTTCTGATATTATTTTATTTATACTTTTTTTCTTTTTTTTAAAATTTTAACTAACAAATATGTGTGTAAATAATGTTTTCTTAACCAGACTAGGACCGCATTAATCCACATTCTGAATGATCTGGCAGAAGATGATCACTTTGGTCTGATCACTTTTAATGACAGAATTTCTTACTGGAAGCGAGAACTCGTTCAGGCCAACAGCAAAAACCTGGAAAGTGCCAAAAACTTTGCACGCAATATTCAACACAGAGGATGTGAGATTTTGTAGTGAATACATATTTTGAAATATAAACATTTGGCCAATGAATGGTGTACTGAGACTTTGTTGTTGTTGCATTTCAGCCACAGACATAAATGAAGCAGTGCTGCAAGGAGCACGTATGCTGAATGCACATAACAGAGAAGGTTCAGCATCTATCCTTATACTTCTCACAGATGGAGACCCAACCTCAGGTTATAATAAAACACATCTGTAAACAAATGTACACAAATATTTCATGAAATTGAGGTGTTTGTGACCTTATTGTGAATAACTGTCCTGATTTATTATGAATTATGAGACTACATTGTTTCTGAGCTGAACTGGGTATGTCTCATCTCTTTTCAGGGGTGACAAATCTGGAGAAAATCCAGTCAAATGTAAGACAGGCTATTGCAGGCAAATTCCCACTGTACTGTCTCGGTTTCGGTTTTGATGTTAATTTCAATTTCCTTGAGAAAATGTCGCTGCAAAATAACGGTGTGGCACGGCGGATATATGAAGACTCTGATGCTGATTTACAGCTGAAGGTATTTAAATTATAGATACTCTTCTTTTATGTGAGTTGAAACCTCCGAGAATAGAAAGAAGAAAAAAAAGCATGATTTGTATCACTTCCACACTGTATGTCAACAGGGTTTCTATGAAGAGGTGGCCACACCTCTACTGACAGATGTGGCAATGATCTATGTTGGTGGGACCAATCTAACCCAGACTAACTTCAGTCAGTATTATAATGGTTCTGAGATTGTGGTGGCCGGACAGATCACAGATAATAACATTGAAACCTTCACCCCTCAAGTTATGGCCATTTCGGTAAGGATAAATTCACAGGAGTCATCAGGAGTACTCTTCTTAATCCATTTTCTAGGTCAACTGACATTACATTGCATTTAAATTGTTACAGAGTAATAGAAGAATAACATTCTCTAATCCAAATGAAAATGTGGAATCGACTGGATCAGTGTCTGATGACCATATCCAGAGGGTTTGGGCATACCTCACAGTTAAACAGCTTCTAGACAAAGAGTGAGTATAATACTGTATATGTCATCTTTCCTCATGTGATCATTTCAAAACTTCAACTTTCGAAAATATGGCAGCATAAATTTAATTTATTAATTGTTGAAGGCACAGCAAATTGAACATATTTTAAAAAAAGTGAAGAATTTCACTGAGCTTGAAATAACATCTTTAAATGTTAAAAAAATATACATATATACATATCACCTGCGGGCAGTCTATCCTTCAAGCTCGGGTCCTCTACCAGAGGGAGCTTGAGGGTCCTGCGAAGTATCTTAGCTGCTCCTAGGACTACACTCTTCTGGACAGAGACATCCGATGTTGTTCCTGGGATCTGATGGAGCCACTCGCCTTGCTTGGGAGTCACCGCACCTAGTGCTCTGATTACCACTGGGAATACTGTTACCTTCACCCTCCACATCTTCTTGAGCTCCTCTCTGAGACCTTGGTATTTTTCAAGCATCTCATGTTTATTCGTCCTGATGTTGCTGTCAATCGGAACTGCTACATCTATCACTACTGCCATCTTCTTCTGTTTGAAGAACCACTACTATGTCTACCACCACTATGTCCGTTTGGTTAGCCACCACCATTTTGTCCGTCTGTATCTGGAAGTCCCACAGGATCTTAGCTCGGTCATTCTCCAACACACTTGGGGGGCGTCTCCCATTTTGACCTCGGGACCTCTAGGCCATATTCTGCACAGATATTTCTGTATACTATGCCGGCCACTTGGTTATGGAGTTCCATGTATGCCCTGCCTGCTAGTATCTTGCACCCTGCTGTTATGTGCTAGATTGTCTCAGGGGCATCTTTACACAGCCTGTACCTGGGGTCTTTCCTGGTGTGATAGACCCCAGCCTCTATGGATCCTGTGGTCAGAGCTTGTTCCTGTGCTGCCATGATTAGTGCCTCTGTGCTGTCTTTCAGTCCAGCTTTGTCCAGCCACTGATAGGATTTCTGGTTGTCAGCCACCTCCTCTATCTGCCAGTGGTACATACTGTGCAGGATCCTATCCTTCCATGATGGTTCGTGCTCTTCTTCCTCTTTCTTGGGTTTCTGCTGCCTGATGTATTCACTGAGCATGCGGTCAGTTGGGGCCATCTTCCTGATGTAGCAATGGCGCTGTCACTTGGTGTTCACTCTCTCTGCGGTAGAGTATCACTTCCTGTTCCTGTTCCAACACACCGTGGTGTGTTTGAGTAGCTTATCTGGATAGCAATTTAATTAAAACTTTTAGATAACCTAATTTATAACCTCCCTAATTTATTGCCAAAGTATTCACTCACTGTGTCTTTGCTGTTTCGCTAGCTTAGCTTAGCTTATAGCTGACTCGCTAGCAGCATGGCCTCTTCACCTGTCCCTCCTGCACTTTCCTGCTCATTGTGTCAGATGTTTAGTTACTCCTCACCCTCCTTTATCAGTAATGATACCTGTAATAAATGTAGCCTATTTGCAGCTCTGGAGGCTAGGATTACTGAATTGGAGACTTGGCTTCGCACTCTTGATACACCCATAGGTAGCCAGGCCCCTGTAGCCGGTGCAGCTGAAGGTAGCGCAGGCCCCGCTAGCTGTCCCCCGGCAGGCCCCGAGCAACAGGGGAATGGGACGGCTAGGTGACGGTGAGGAGGAAACAAAAGCCCCAGGTACATCACCAACCTGTTCATGTGTCTAACCGTTTTTCCGCACTCCGCGACACACGCGCCGGGGATCAAACTGTGGTAATTGGCGATTCTGTTCTGAGACATGTGAAGCTGACACTAGCAATCATAGTCAGTTGTCTTCCAGGGGCCAAAGCAGGCGACACTGAGGGAAATTTAAAACTGCTGGCTAAGGGTAAATGTAAATTCAGTAAAATTATAATTTATGTCGGCAGTTGTGACACCCGGTTACATCAATTGAAGGTCACTAAAATCATTGAATCCGTGTATAACTTTGCCAAAACAATGTCTCTGTAGTTTTCTCTGGTCCCCTTCCCAATCAGACCTAGGAGTGACATATTTAGCCACATGTTCTCCTTAAATTGCTGTCTGTCGGAGTGGTGTCGAAAAAAACGATGTAGGCTTCATAGATAGTGGCATCCATCCCACTTTGGATGGAGCAGCTCTCATTTCTAGAAATTTGACCAAATTTATTAAATCCCCCAAAATGTGACTATCCAGAGGCAGAGTTGCAGTCTTACACTTCTCTCTGCAGCTTCTCTCCTCCTGTTATTCCCCCAAAACCCCCATCTCCGTAGAGGAGATCATTTCCTGATTACGTTTAAATTTACAATAATTGTTTACACAGCAGTGCGGAGTAGACTTCATCACAGTAGATGCCTTTCTGAAAGTGCTATAACTAAGTTTAATAATATAATCCATCCGGTGTTATCATCTCCAATGCCCTGTACCAACACAGAGCAGAGCAGCTATCTGAACACTACTCCAACAGATGTAGATTATCTTGTTAATAATTTTGCCTCCTCACTATGTATGACACTGGGTACTGTAGCTCCTGTGAAAAATAGAGCCTCAAATGAGAAGTATTTGACGCCGTGGTATAATTCTCAAACACGTAGCCTAAAGTAGATAACTCGTAAGCTGGAGACGAAATGGCGTTTCACAAATTTAGAAGATCATTATTTGGATAAATTGTTTGTTGCTGGAGAAATTGTTTGTTGCTTTATAAGAAAGCCCTCCGCAAAGCCAGAACATCTTACTATTCATCACTGATTGAAGAAAATAAGAACAACCCTAGGTTTCTCTTCAGCACTGTAGCCAGGCTGACAAAAAGTCAGAGCACTGTTGAGCCAACCATTCCTTTAGCGATAACTAGTAATGACTTCATGAACTTCATTACAAATAAAATTTTAACCATTAGAAAAAAAAATTAACCATAATCATCTCACAGATGTAACATTATCTATAGCTACTTTGAATACCACTGATATTCATTTAGACTCTTTTTCTCCAATTGATCTTTCTGAGTTACCAGTAATTACTTCCTCCAAACCTTCAACGTGTCTTTTGGACCCCATTCCTACAAGACTCCTCAAAGAAGTCCTGCCATTAACTAATGCTTCAATCTTAAATATGATCAACCTATCTCTAATAATCGGCTATGTACCACAGGCCTTCAAGCTGGCAGTAGTTAAACCATTACTTAAAAAGCCATCTCTGGACCCAGCTGTCTTAGCTAATTATAGGCCAATCTCTAACATTCCCTTCATATCAAACATTCTTGAAAGAGTAGTTGTCAGCTTACAGATCATTTGAAGAAGAATGGCTTATTTGAAGAGTTTCAGTCAGGTTTCAGAGCTCATCACAGCACAGAAACAGCTTTAGTGAAGATTACAAATGATCTTCTTATGGCCTCTGACAGTAGACTCATCTCTGTGCTTGTCCTGCTAGACCTCAGTGCAGCGTTCGATACTGTCAACCATAACATCCTATTAGAGCGATTACAGGTACTGCGCTGCAGTGGTTTGTGTCATATCTATCTAATAGACTCCAATTTGTTAATGTAAATGGAGAGTCTTCTTCACATGTTGAGGTTAATTATGGTGTTCCACAGGGTTCAGTGCTAGGACCAAATCTGTTCACATTATACAGGCAGTATCATTAGAAGGCATAGCATACATTTTCACTGCTATGCAGATGACACCCAACTCTATCTATCCATGAAGCCAGATAACACACACCAATTAGTTAAACTGCAGGAATGTCTTAAAGACATAACAACCTGGATGACCTCTAACTGTCATGGCTACTGAACGGACTCACGCGCAGACAGTTCTTTCTCAGAGAACAAAAGGAGATTTATTTACAACAGGGATCACCTCAGTGCTATATATATGTACAGTGAGTTGGGAGGGGGGTCCAGGGCTCCAGGGAGAGAAGGAGGGGGAAAATCCACACACACACTTCCTCTTCCACACAGTCACCGCCACAGCTCCTCCGCACACACGCACTCCTCTTCAGCCGCACTCGCTCCAAAACTCCACACACGCTGCCACACCCGGGCAGGTCCCGTGATTTGGTCCAGAAGAGGGATATCTACACACAGAAGTTAACATTAGTGCCACAGCAAAATACACACAGGGGATTCTTTTGAAAATGCCGAGAGCGCGAACTCAGGAGGTTCAACATTCCAGCGGTGAGCTGCTCTGTGCCACTGCCTTAAATAGCAGCTGGGGAAATCAGCCAGATCAGCAGCAGGTGGACACAATCACACAGGTGTGTGGGCCGAGAGCGAGAGCCCGTAACGAGCTCCACCCAGGCAGAGAGGAGGAGAGACAAAGAAAACAAAAACGAACAACAACAACAAAACCTGTAGCCAGCGTGGGCCAACCAGTGAGACACGGGGACCGTGACACTAACTTTCTGCTTCTTAATTCAGATAAAACTGAGGTTATTGTATTCTGCCCCGAAAATCTTAGAAATATGGTATCTAACCAGATTCTCACCCTGGATGGCATTACTTTGGCCTCCAGTAACACTGTGAGGAAAGTCACTTGATGTTACTTGATGGTGACTTGTGCTATGGGCTTGAAGTTGGCCTCTAGTGTTGTACACCACATCCCCATTGAGTTCCTGATGATTTATAGCTCTTAGGGTCCTGTTGATCTTGTATAGTTCTAGTCATTCCAGGATCCAGCTGTGGGGCATCGAGTCACAGGCCTTCTTGTAATCTTGTAATCATGTCGGGGCCTGGTGCTGTCCAACTCTTCATACTGGAGACCCTTTCTTGGATATCTGCCACTGTGATTGTTACTGGTCCCAGTTCAGGGAGGTTGTTGTGGTTGCTCTTAGATCCACTAGCCAACTAGACAGTGAGCATTGCTGTTATAGGTTGCATCCTTCTCCCATATTGCAGTATTTCAGTATTGCACAGTCTCCAGTGTTACAGCCCTAGCAGGGCCTCCTCCTGAAGGTGCCTGTGTGGGCGTGTCCTTCAATCGCTTCTGCCTGAGGTGCCACCTTTTCTCCTTTACACAGCTGACTCACATCAGTAATTAAAGGGATTTAAGCCCAGGTACAGGTGAGCTCTGGGCCAGAGTGCCATGTGAATGATTACAGCTAGTGAGCTGTGTTTTCCCCAGCTAGTGAGCTGTGTTTTCCCCAGCTAGTGAGCTGTGTTTTCCCCAGCTAGTGAGCTGTGTTTTCCCCAGCTAGTGAGCTGTGTTTTCCCCAGCTAGTGAGCTGTGTTTTCCCCAGCTAGTGAGCTGTGTTTTCCCCAGCTAGTGAGCTGTGTTTTCCCCAGCTAGTGAGCTGTGTTTTCCCCAGCTAGTGAGCTGTGTTTTTCCCAGCTAGTGAGCTAGTGAGCTGCTCTCTCTTTTTGACTTATGTTTTTACTTTATTGACCAATGCTTGAGTTTTGTTTGTTTCCTTAAATGGTGATAGCGGCTTGTCAGTCTCTTTTAGTTGAGCTATTTTAATAAAACTCTTTAATTTAACCCTTTTGCCTCCTTGACTCCTTTTTCTGACCCGGACACACCGCCTAGACCACTCAGGGGAACATAACAAGTGGGGGCTCTTCTGGGATATTTGAAAAGGGAGCTTCAAGTTGGATTTGGTTTTTGATTATCTTGCTTTGTCACCTTTTTGAGTACCACAACTTATTTTTGTGCCAGTTTGACACAATTAGCAACCACACAGGCTTGTGACAGAAGAAACACAGTTTAGGCCTAGATCTTAAAACCATAACTGCATTTGCCTTGTTAGCTGGCCCACTCTTACTTAACACCGTAACACCAGCCTTGGTATTGCTGTTCTCATATTGTTGCACTGCCACTGAGAGTACCCTTTGGCTGGTTCTGTCGAGAACAGCTGGTTTATTCTCCTGCCTTCTGTCTCTGGTGTATGTCTTCAAGCAGATGGCCAAGGCTGTTAGTCTTTGCTTGGCAGTCTCCAAGGCCTCAGGTATGGACAGCTTGCTGTACTTCTTAGGCACCTTCTTCATTGCACCTTATGGCAGATCCGATAGTTGGCTAACCTCCGTCCATGCTACCTTGATCTTGACTTCTAATCTCCTTCACTATGGAGGGTACCTCTCCTTGTGGCTGTTCAACTTATAGCCAAGCATCTCACTGATCACTGCTGCCGTAGTGTAAGTCAGGTGGTTAGTCTTGGTAATGGTTGCGGTAGGTATTGTCCATAGCACTGCACTTGCATCATCTAGTAGATGTTCTAAGGGTACTTCACGTAGTGTTGGTAACAGACTATGGAGGATTCAGGTTTCCAGCTTTGCCATGATCCTATCTTTCTGGTCAGTTGCCCTCACACTGAACGATACCGTCTTGTTCCAGTAGAACACTTTTCACCAGGGTGCCCTAATTCCTGAACACCTGACATTGACCTTGTTAATCCAGGCAATGTCCAAACCAGTATGGCTTTATATTTATCTCTCTCATTCATATCTGTGGTAGACTTGGTTAGCATGGTGGTCTAGCCTAAGATCGATACTGGATACAAACAAACCCTCAGCCAACTGAGTGTTAATTTTGTAAACAACAACAACAACCACATGTTAATGATCTATAATGAAAGCCAAAGCAGCACCAATGAGTTCAAAACAATCCCTGAACCCATTGGTGCCACAACTGTTCTGATATCAGTTCTCCAGTTTATCTTGCAGCAGATAGGTAAAATAGATCAAATAATATACTATGTTTTTAATGAGCATTATCTTTCAGGATTCTGAAAGATGTGTCCCATACAGCAGTGACAGCAGTAAAGACTAGCTGGGGATATTTTCAAATTCAATTGATCAATTAAAAAACAAATGATTTAATCATATTCCACTTGTAAGTCAACCATCATATTTATTTAATATATTGTGACACAGACTTCAGTTATCTGGACTGGAGAAAGAGAAAGTAAAGAAGGAGGCTTTGGAGCTGTCACTGAAGTACAGTTTTGTGACTCCTCTCACATCTATGGTGGTCACAAAGCCTCCAGGAGAGAACACAGATGTGCTTCATAAACCAAAGGAAGGTGAAACACCACAGAGATGGCAGCCCCGTGTAGATAAGTCCTTTTCAAGACAATATTTGGCTCCTAGTAGTCGCCGTTCATCTGGTGAGTATCACAAACACAAAAAGACTGAAATAAATGAAATGTTTCATAATCTCTACTTTTAGCCCCCAGACTAATGTCATTGTCAAGTTAAGGGGAAAAAAAACATATGCATCAAACTGCCATGCCCTGACTATCATCTTGTCTTTATTTTTATTTAGCACATACCTTAAACATTTAAAGCTGTAAGCTAATGATAGTTATATAAGAGCAGATGCATGCTGGTGCAATAAGCTGTACGTTTTATGTCCAATGGATGTATGATCTGATTAGTCGACTAATCGGAAAAAATAATTGGTGACTAGTCGATTATCAAAATAATCGTTTGTGGCAGCCCTAGTCCTCTCCAGGTTCCTCCCACAGTCCAAGGACATGCAGTTGGCAGGGTTGGATTAACTGATTATTTTAAACTTAAACTGTCCATAGGTGTGAATGTCAGTGTGAATGGTTGTCTGCCTCTGTTTCCCTTTCATAAAACAGCCACCCTTCCACTGGGGCCATTTCTGATCAGGCTTAGAACCTTAGAACCTCTAAGGATACTTCTAAATTGAAGACCTTTCAGAATGTTTTTTTTTTTTTTTTTTTTCAGTTTATTAATGGGATAATGTACCTGTAATACTATCGGAGACTATGGTAAATTTTTACAACTACCTGCAAAAGGCTAATGGGGTAGGTTCTCAGTCATCCAGGTCATGGTAGTTTAAGGAGCTTGGAATCTAAGTTAATGGACTTCTTTAAGTTTCTTGAAGATGTTTCACCTCTCATCTGAGAAACATCTTGAGTTCTAGAACCAAATGAGAATTTTCACCAAGCATGACATCCCAGTCCACTTCAGACCCAGCCACACCTCTACATCACAGAATCCAAACAGCCATACTATAAACACATGACATAGAAGAGCCATCTTGACGGGACAAGACTTGGCTGTACAACTGGATCTAAAGGTCAAAGGTCACTCTGTCAAGGATGGCAATGTTCACATTTTGGAAACAGAAGACAGATAATCTGAAAGAGGAGTAAAAGAAGCTATTTATGTCTACTGTGAATGACCATCTTTGAACAGAGGGGGTTGCTTACAACACCAACTGTCTGCCACCTACAAACCAGCTTTGAGATCCCTTCCCAGCTCACCCCCCACTTACATCTAGCATCAGGTGAAGCAAGGTCCCACAGTGGTTTAACCCAAAAACCTCTTGTGATAATGACCCATGCCTTTTTCACACTTTGGCTCATGTGATGAGTCACATGATTAATAGTCCTCTTAAGGGACCTCCACTAGGGTATAAATGCAACCAGGAGATGCCGGACTAGAGCAGCGCAGATACTGAAGGACCCGTCCCATCCTGGCAACAAACTGTTCCAACTTCTGCAATCCGGTAGAAGTCCGATTGTCTATTCTTATTTAAGTCACGTAATGTACAGAATTCACCTGAAAAAGGATTCTCTGGTCGAGGTACAGTGCTTAACAAATGTAATAGACCATCACCTGATGCAAGGTTCATGTAATTGCTACCATAAAATTAACAGTATTGGTAACTACCAAAACAAATCTGTTTATTGGAATAATTAATCCACCAGTATATACAAGCTATTTAATCAAAATCATATTGTTAATGCTAAAATATAATGTTACGTCCCCCCCGAAGGGGTCTAGGCATGCGAGTGAGGGGACCAGTAACAAATGAGTCCAGAACAGAATGAAAGGAAAACAGACCAGTGTTTTTAATAAATAAAATAGTCTTTATTATAGATCATCATAACATAAGGAGCCGGCAACGCCGTATTACCAATAACATGCCGAAAAAAGGGAAAAAAGGTTGCAACAACAAAGAACACAACAACCAAACAAAAACTCCACACCACGAGGAGGCACTTCCAGGGGCCCGCAAGCTCACCCTGTCACTAACAGCAGCTGGCTTTACTGCTGCCAAGGCCCACAAGCCCACACTACTCACATAAAGCAGCTATACTGCTTCCACAACTCCACACTTCAGGCAGGCCACCTACACACCAAGCAGAGACACCCCACGCCCTGCTCACAGCTCATCCCCAGTTTAAATAGCCTCAGGGGATGATTGCTGACTGGAGTCAGGTGGCAAACGAGGCTAATCAGCAGCAGCTGTGTCCTGGGGAGAGAGGAGAGTGAGAGAGACAGAGAGGGGTAGGAGTGGCAAGAGGGGTGGAGGCGGGGAGAGTGGGCAAACACCCCACCCACACACTCCCACAGCCTCACAGAACGTAACATTCCCCCCCCCCTTACATTGAAGCCCAACAACAACAACAACAACAACAACAACCTATTGCGAGCTGCGTGAGAGTGCATCAGCCACTATATTGTCAGTACCTTTCTTGTGTATGATCATCAGATTGTAATCCTGGGCCAGGAGTGCCCAGCGCATCAGTCGCTGGTTGCGATTGTACACCCGGTTCAGAAAAACAAGGGGGTTGTGGTCTGTGAACACGGTTACCGGGGAAGCGCTGGAGCCCACATACACTTCAAAGTGCTGCAGAGCTAGAAGCAGAGCTAAGGCTTCCTTCCCTATGGTAGAGTAGTTCAGTTGATGGGGTTTGAACTTTGCAGAGAAATAACTAAAATATATATAATCTTTAATATTATCCCTGAATTTTCAAATGTACTCTTACAAAAACATGCAAAAGTATATAATAAAAACAGATATTTCCTTCTTATATGTTACTGTTTATTTTTAGTCAGGCAACAGCACACCCCCAGAGGAGAGAGAGGAGAGAGTGGACATCCTGGAGCAGGTGAAGTGCTTAACAAATTTATTAGATCACCCAATGCAAGGTTTATGTAACTGCTGCTTTAGATTAACAGTATTGGTAACTACCAATTTTTTATTTTTTTTATTTTTTTTTTTTTTTTGGGGGGGGGGGTGGAATAATTAATCCACCAGTATATACAAGCTATTTAATCAAAATCATATTGTTAATGCTAAAATATAATCATTAATATTATCCCTGAATTTTCAAATGTACTCTTTTACAAAAAATAGTATTTCATAAAAGCAGATATTTCCTTCTTATATGTTACTGTTTATTTTTAGTCTTGCACCAGCATACCCCCAGAGGAGAGAGTGGACATCCTAGAGCAGGTAATAATAATAATAATAATAATGGATTGGATTTATATAGCGCTTTTCAAGGCACCCAAAGCGCTTTACAATACCACTATTCATTCACTCTCACATTCATACACTGGTGGAGGCAAGCTATAGTTGTAGCCACAGCTGCCCTGGGGCAGACTGACAGAAGCGAGGCTGCCACATCGCGCCATCGGCCCCTCTGGCCAAGACCAGTAGGGTAAAGTGTCTTGCCCAGGGACACAACGACAAGGACAGAGAGCCCTGGGATCGAACCGGCGACCTTGTGGTTACAGATGCGATTCCCAACCCCCTGAGCCACGGTCGCACCACCAGGTGAAGTGCTTAACAAATTTATTAGATCACCCAATGCAAGGTTTATGTAACTGCTGCTTTAGATTAACAGTATTGGTAACTACCAATTTTTTATTTTTTTATTTTTTTAATTTTTTGGGGGGGGTGGGGGGTGGAATAATTAATCCAACAGTATATACAAGCTATTTAATCAAAATCATATTGTTAATGCTAAAATATATTCATTAATATTATCCCTGAATTTTCAAATGTACTCTTTTACAAAAAATAGTATTTCATAAAAGCAGATATTTCCTTCTTATATGTTACTGTTTATTTTTAGTCTTGCACCAGCATACCCCCAGAGGAGAGAGAGGATACCTTGTACCAGGTAAAGTGCTTAACAAATTTATTAGTCCGTCACCCAATGCAAGGTTTATGTAACTGCTGCTTTAGATTAACAGTATTGGTAATTACCCAAAAAACCTGTGTGCACAGTTTTAATGCGTAATTTTACTAGGTTTCCTAACATCTTTTCTTCTAGTGAAGCATTCAAAGCTTTTATATGAATTTATATGTACTATCAGGTTTTGCATTTGTGGGGTAATAGAATAGAATACAATGCTTTTTATTGTCACTGTACACATGCACAATGAGATACAGGGCATCTCCTTCTCAGTGCAGACATGTAGGAAAAGAAATGGGGGGGCACCGTTTTGCAGCACTACGGGCGACCGTGGCTCAGGGGGTTGGGAATCGCATCTGTAACCGGAAGGTCGCCGGTTCGATTCCTGGGCTCTCTGTCCTGGTCGTTGTGTCCTTGGGCAAGACACTTTACCCTACTTGCCTACTGGTCTTGGCCAGAGGGGCCGATGGCACGATATGGCAGCCTCGCTTCTGTCAGTCTGCCCCAGGGCAGCTGTGGCTACAACTGTAGCTGCCTCCACCAGTGAGTGAATGAATAGTGGTATTGTAAAGCGCTTTGGGTGCCTTGAAAAGCGCTATATAAATCCAATCCATTATTATTATATACATATGAACAGTATTCAAAAAACATCAAATGTATAAATATATAATGGGGAAAAAACAAATAGGGTTATATATTTACTGTGTGGGTTATTGCACGTTAATTAAATATTACACAGTAGTGATGGTAAAGAGTGTAGTCTGGGTGTAGAGGGTAGTCCTTGGATTGGGAGGTGGTATTGTATTGTCAGTGCAGCGTGGTTATGGCTTTTTGGAAGAAACTATTTACGCTGCATCTGTAGTGTTTCCCTGAGTGAAGCAGGTTGAACAGGTCAAAACCAGTGTAGGAGCTGTCTTTGATAATGTTTGTCAACAACATTTCTAACAAGTTGAAGTGCAAAAATGAGCCCTTAAGGACCCACAGTGACACTGGTGTCACCGCCCCTTTACACTTAGAGAAAAACTATTTATAATGGTGTAACTTTGACTTTTAACTAATAAAGTCCCTAAGTGACGTCTACTGCACAAACTAATTCAGTCATGTGACAAGTGAGGCACTCTGGGTGTTCAAGACACCATTTTCAAAGTCTTGGTCCACCTGGTTAGCTAATGAGACCACTGTGCTAATTTTAAAAACTTTCTTTCCTTTTTGCAAAGGTAAGCTTTTACTCATTCAGCAATTCTAAACTTTAGATAAGATGTCATAGGTCCCTTGTAATCTAGTTTGGTAATATTTCTGAAATAATTTGATCTAGAATCAGTTTGTTAAATATCGCTGTGACAAATATGTCACATCGGGCATTAAACTCCAAATTTTCTTAAAAAAACTGATGTGACATATTTGTCACAAAAAGACAAAAACTGATCATTTGCTTAGTCAGTTTAGCTCATTCAGTTATTTTAAGTAAATGTATTCTTTGTTGTTAATTCTCAGTCATATTTAACTAAATTCAAGCATAACTAATTTATTAAATTACCTAAATTTGTGATGGAACTTTACTTTAGCTTTGCCGAGGAGTTTTTCAGTTACCCCCCCATTTTTTTTATCATTTTCACTCTTTTGTAGAATGGATAAAAAGAAAAAATATAGTGTTCAAGATGTGCTGGAGTTTATCACTGCAGAGGACAGTGAGTATGAGGGATGTGAAAGTAGCTCAGATGAAGATTCAGAAGACCCTAATTACATCCCCCACAAAGACGTGGAGAGTGATGAATCAAGTGAATCCAGTGATTCAGACAGTTGTGATTCAAGTGATTTAGAGACAGAGCCACATTCAAGCCATATGGACACTGGGCAGCCCAAGGCAGCTATCAAAGGACAAAAATTCTCCTGGAGAAAGAAGATGTTCGAAACCCCTGAGACCACATTCAAGGGACCCTGTGCCAAACCTCCAGATGAGATCCACACTCCACTGGAGTACTTCATAAACTTCATCACAGATGATATGCTGCTGTTGTTAATGGAACAAACAAATTTATACAGTGTACAAAAATCCAACCATCTGAGAAATGTAAATACCACTGTCAAAGAACTAGAAATACTCATTGGTCTCTATCTGAGGATGGGTCTATGCCAAATGCCTGGAAATCGAGCATACTGGGAAAATGACACCAGGTGTCCTATGGTAGCAGATAACATGTCCCGCAACTGATTTCAAACCCTGTTGGGATCTCTACATTTCACTGACAATACAGATTTATTACACAGAGATGCAGAAGACAAGTGCTGGAAGATCCGTCCATGGCTTGAAATGTTTCGCAAACAATGCCTGGATATCGTCCCAGAGGAGTACAACTCTGTTGATGAGCAAATGGTACCCTTCAAGGGGACACACAGCCCAATAAGGCAGTATGTGAAGGGAAAGCCCCACCCCTGGGGATTGAAAATCTGGGCCCGGTGCTCATCCTCTGGTATGCTCCATGATTTTGTTGTTTATCAAGGTGGTACTGGGAAGAAGACTTTACTTGGGATTGAAGGAGATGTTGTGGTGAAGTTGTGTGAAACTCTGCCAGCTGAGCAAAACTACAAAGTTTTTGCTGATAACTTCTTCTCCTCAGCCCCACTTGTGCTCACACTTCTTCAGCGACAGATCTACTTTGTAGGAACACTTCGTGGAAATCGCTTAGCAGGTTGTCAGCTTGAAGATGAAAAAAGTCTTGCCCAGAGAGGCAGAGGATCTGTTGATGCCAGGGTGAATAAGGAGGAGAGCATGGTTATTGTGAAGTGGTATGACAACAAATCTGTTACCCTCATCTCATCCTATTGTGCAACTGAGCCTCAAGATACAGTCCGTCGCTGGAGCAAATCGGGCAAGGCATTTGTTGAGGTCAAAAGGCCACAGATTGTGAAGGAGTACAACACATTCATGGGGGGTATTGACCTGCTTGATGCCTGCATTGCAAGGTACAAGTACCACATGAAGTCACGGAGGTGGTATCTCTACCTGTTCTGGCAAACCATCATGCTCGGTGTTGTCAACGCATGGTTGATTTACCGTCGTGACTGCAAGCTACTTGGTGTCCAAAAGCCACTGAAACAAAGAAGCTTCCAGGCAGAAGTTGCCACAAGCCTGATCCTTTGGAAATCACACAGGGGGCGCCCATCACAGAACATCTCATCACCACCTCCACCACCCAAGAGAGTTCGTGTTGGAGTTCCAGAGGATATCCGGACTGATGAGGTTGCACATTGGCCTGTAAAATGTGAAAAGCGAGGTCGGTGCAAAAATTGCAAGGTGAATGCAACTACCACCCTCTGTGAAAAATGTGATGCACGTCTTTGTTTCACAGAGGAAAGAAATTGCTTCAAAAGTTACCATTACCAAAGGTAAACTTCTAACAACTGGAATGAAAAAAGCCATTTGAGCAAGTTATTGACTTTATGTAACATTCTTTTCTATTTTGGCACAATGTTTTTATATGCTCATGTTTTTAGTTCATTACACCTCTCTAATGTTAATGTTTTTTCAGTGACATTTTCAATTGTACCTCCAACATTGGGCTGATTTATATGATTTTTTTTTTCCAAGATGCTTGTTGAAGTAAACCAAGAAATGTTACTATCATTATCCATGTTAAGAATTTGAAAATAAAAAGGAAATTCTGTTTTTAAAAGCAAGAAAGTGTTTACAGAATTACTTTCTAAATATGGAACAAATGTACCTTGTATGCCCAATGTGATGCATATGTGACATTTCAGATCTGGGACAGTGGGTGGAGCTATTACAAAAAAAACTTCAGAAATGTGTTATATATGATTCATTTGATATAACTTACAACCCCCGTAATTTTCATGAAAGTAGAAATAGGTCTGGGTTCTTAAGGGTTAGAATTTATGTACAAACTATGTTTACAGACTGACACTGAGTTGTGAGACTCAATATATATGTGTCTTTATTTATTTATTTAAAGCAGTGGTTAGTATCAGGATGTGTTTATAAACTCAATATGCAACATAAAGACTTAAAATATTAGTGTATGTGATTAAATGTATTTACAGTTGTTCTCCCTGATGTCCAACCTGCTGTTGTTCATCTTTCACGTGATACTACTACTCTGGAAGCCACTGATGGTATTGTATTGCCTTGATGTCATTCAGGTTGATAAAAAAAATAATAGTAATTGTTTTGGTTTGGTTTCTTTTGTTTGTTTGCTTTTTTTGTATTGCAAGTTCCAAACAACCCATGATGTACTCAGATATGCAGCAAATTACATACTTTTTTTCTGGAAGGAAACTCCAAACATGGGCTGTTTTTCAAATCTCTTCATTAACCATAAAACAAAAAGAAAAGCAAACAAAATTGTAAGAATAATATGTTATATAAATCAGGCTCTGCATAGTATGTATGAACAAATGTGTATTTTTTGGATTCCTGGCTCAGGGGTTATAAAGCACATTTTGGGTAAAAAACCTGGGGTGAATATTTAATTTCACTAAAAATGTTCTAACACTGTGTACCTCTGTATCTCTAGTTCCTGTACTCCACAGGTTTTTGCTAAAAGCTGAGAATCAGACTGTTCCACTATGCTTTGATGTCAGTGGACCTGTCTGCCTTAAACTTCTTCACTATCCCAGCAGGGGTCAGTAGTGTTAGCTTTTTCATCCTAATATTTCTTTTCAGTGTAATAAAAACTGTTACTCTTCTTTCTCATTGTTACTTTCATATGAAAACTCCAGTTTGTGGTATAAGATGAGCATTTCTCTTTTCTTCTAGAACTGTCTGTAAATGGTGAGCTTGATTCAGTTACAAATGGAGGCTTCAGCAGAATTTTCATACACGTCAAAGACAGCCAACATGTTGAGATCGACACCAACTGGGTCACTGTACGAGATGGACAGACAGTGACATATTACACTGGACAGGATCGCATTACAGCTGGAAGGTGATGTTGTATTATCATGGTCGAGACTCGTGCTCTCAGCAATAAGCACAGATGTGTGACCTTATTCACCTGTGTTACCAAGATCTACATGAGAAGACTGTCTCTCTCAGCACCTATATATGTTAGCTGACATCTCTGAGGCTGAAACCCCTAAAAAGTTTTTTTTATTTTGTGTTGATTATTGAGCAGATGAGATGTGATTTCAGTAAGGACAGATCATTTGAAAGCACTGGTAATTCATTGAAGTAAAGAGTATGAATTATAAGCTATTTGGTGATTAGACATAGTGTAACAGATCAGAGTCAATGTTAGGAGGGTACATGCGAATGGTGGATGAGGTAAAGCAATTGGAAGAGGTGGGTCACATGAAGGAGTCCGAAAAGCAAAATGATAAGAGGCTGTGAGATTTAAAACACACAGAACAGAGATTAGCTGGCTCAGAAAAGGAAAGCGAAAGCAGGAACATGATTGTTTCTCACATGAGTGGATTTGAGTAAAGCCCAAATGCACAAGAATACAGGCAGACGAGTGCATACAGATTTTTACTTTTTATGCTGAGGTAGGCTGCAGTCCATAGATTTACATTTACTTATAGACTTATGTTTACTTATTAGAAACCAAGCCAGCACTGTGTCAGATTGAGGACCTGTCCAGGGTGTACCCCAACTTTCAAGGATAGGCTCCAGCTCCTATCACAGTTCCTAGGAAGAAAGTGGAAGAAAATGCATGGATGGGTGGAAATAATTATTTGTTCAAGCCATGGACTGAAGAATGAAAATGGCAGGGGCAGACATTAAGTAGAGTTTGTCATGAATTGACTGTCATAAATTCATTTTTACAAAAGATGCTAACATTAAAGGCTCTGTACTTTATGCACTACACTGCTGTTTGATCAGAGCAGGCTAAATTCATCCAAGTAGCATGATCTGTGCAGGTGCCTTGAACCGCTACATTTTTAAAAAAAAGTTGAGTAACTCCATGTTTTTCCAGTGTGACAGTGATTGTGCGCAACAACGAAATAGACGTTGCCACTGGAGACATGCGAATGGTCATCATAGTTCATGAGAAGAATGGCCAAAAATTATTTTGGCCAGTTTTAAGACAGCGTCCCTCGGACAACAATGCTGAAGGACTTTTAGGTGAGTGAAAAGCTGTGTGTGTTTGTGATCTATAGGTCGCGAACGAAACGGCTCTTAGAGCCGCCTCTTTGAAGTGAACAACGCAAGTTTCTTTTTTTTTTTTTTCTTTCACTGTCTCGCATTTTTTTTTCCCGCTTCACTCTGCACGCGAGCCCTGTGCTTGCGCTGGGGAGAGGGGGGAGAGACGGTAGTTACACTGCAGTAGCACAGGAACAGAGTGGGAGGGAAAGAGAGCCAGGGACAACAACGTCACATTAGAAAGGTAGAGTAATCATCCACAACTATTTTCAGTTGCGGATGATAAAGGATTCAGAAAGTTTATTCATGCAGACCTATATGACAAAGAATGTGCATCTTCTTTTTGTTTTCATATTTTTTTCATGTGTATATTTAATTGTGTTGTGATTTGCAGTGTTTTGTGTTGTTTCACTTTAAATTTGTTTAAAAGGAAAAAGCTGAAAATTTAAATAGTTAAAAGTTGAAATGTAAATAGTTGTTTTTTGTATTATATGATTTATTTATTACATTTTGTGTGGAGTGAATAAATAAAAGTATACTTACAGTGGCCCCTAGAGACGAAACACGTACAAACTCCAAAACACGTAAAAACTCCAAAACACGTACAAACACAACAGAAGTGCTCCAGGATGCTAGGCGCAGTGTTGAGCTTTTGTTACCTAGTGGCTACACAAGCCAGGAAGTACCAACGACCGGATTTGGTGTGTGGTAGTAACAGGTAAATGAACCTTTTTATTTAAATTATTTGAATATATATGAGTGCTTGTGTATAAATACACAAACAATACACATATGCTTTCAATTGTGTAATTTAAGTGATCTAGGGTAGCTCTGTTTTGGAAGTTCAGTTAATGCTAGAAATGTGTTTTGGAGTTTGTACGTGCTTTGGCCAACGTATATATTTATATATAAACATTAGGGGTGCAACGATATTCGTATCGATATTGAACCGTTCGATACAGTGCTTTCGGTTCGGTACGCATATGTATCGAACAATACAAAATTTGTAATTTATTTTATCAACTTTCCTTCTGAGATGCTGTCTGTGTTGAGCGCTCAGTGAATCTGCGTTCGACTACTCCGCCTAGGCTGCACTGTCGAGCGCAGATCCACTGAGCGCTCAACACAGACAGCATCGTCAGAAGGAAGAGCGCAGGGCAAGCTAGCGAGACAGAAGTTAAGCTCTCCTGGCAACATGGCAAATTGAACCTCCCCCACCCTCATTCAGATCTGGCGTTTGGAATTATTTTGGTTTTCATGTGACGCATGACCCTGAAGGTAAGCGTGTCATGGACTAAAGTAAAACAGTATGTTGGATGTGCCACGCAATGCTCAATTACATGGGTGGGAGCTAGTGTGTTAGCGCAGTTAGCTCGTTAACGTGTTGGCCGTCTAGCCCCATGCACGGGGCGATCAGGGGTAGCTCGTTAACGGAGATTTGCCGTGTTGTGGCGTTAAGGTCATTTCAACGAGATTAACCTGAAAGCACTAGTGGGAACACAACGAATATGACTGCACATTTACTCCGACATCATCCTAGTGCAAAGACAAGTGGAAGCAGACAAAAACAACAAGCAAGCATGCTACAAACTTTAGCCAAGTCGTTTAGACAGCCGTTAGCACATGATTCAACTTATGGGGACCTGATATGTTTAATATGCTGCTGAGAATATAGCCCAGAAGAAGCGTATAGTATAGCTTTTATTTTGGAAAGAGCCATTTCTCTGTAATAAACTCTCTTTTCCAAAGATGAGTGATTCCTCAATCAGATACAGGGCTCGCAATATCGCTAGCCCGACGTCCCGGGGCTAGCGATTTTTCCAGTCGGGCTACCAAAATCTATCTCTGCCCTGCCCGTCGGCCTATCGTAGGAAGGAAAAATATGTGTCAATGCTTTTGCATTCTTTCGGAAATGTAGCTGGGTAATTATGTCATTGGCATCGGTGAGCCACTGTCAATATGTGACATATTGAAATCGCGTTTGAATTTGCGCTTGTTTTTTTGCTTTCACTTTGCAATCGCGCAAACTGTGTATAGAGAGCGACAGCACTGATCTGTGAGTGATGATAATTTGTGCACAAATTCCTCTGACATCGTCTTATCAATCGTTAGCTTACTATGCAAACATGACAAGTGAAATCTCCTGCAGCAAGCTTAAACATGTGAGAGGTTGATCGCGCAGAGAATCGCTGAGCGTTATGCGAGTCCGTGTGTAAAAGCAGCAGGATATATATTTTAGTTCTGCTGAGCCAAATAAGACAGGTCAGGGTGAAGAAGTGACAGCCAAAGAAAAGCTTACCACAAAACGGAAAAGTTATGACAAATCAGACTATAAGGCAAAAAGAAAGTGCAGCTTTATGGTTTCATGGACAAAAGAATTTCTGTGGCTGCGATATGATGAGCTATATAACCAGGGCTGCACATAAGTGGTCCGCAGGTGCGCATTCGCTGTCAAAATAAAAAACACGCACAAGGGTTAGGGTTAGGGTTAAATTTAAAAACTGTACTTTTGAGTTAAAATATATATTTATAATTTTAATAAATGACAAATTAAAAAGGCATGAACATTTTTTTTTGTATCGAAAAAATATCGAACCGTGACACCAAAGTATCGAACCGAACCGTGAATTTTGTGTATCGTTGCACCCCTAATAAACATATATAAACAAAACCCCGTTTTGTTTTTTTTTTGTTTTGTTTTTTTTACATTATTAATTCCTTTTGTGCATAGTTTTATATTGCTGTTAATAATTAATTAAAGCAACAAAACAACCTGAAGAGCCGAAAGAGCCGGCTCTTTTTAGTGAGCCAAACCGAAAGAGCCGGTTCTCTAAAAAGAGCTGGAAATCCCATCACTAGTGTGTGTGTGTGCACGCGTGTGTGTCCTTGCTGCATTGGTTTTCAATGTTGCTTCACTCTCTCTTCAGCTGTAGAGGCCGCAGTTTATGAGGAGGTACAGCAAGCTCCTGTCAGAAAACTAAAGATTAAAAACCAGGAGGCAGACGTTACTGGGTATATTTTCTTTTCTTTTTTGTATTTATGTTTTTGTTTTGCTTTAGAATTCAGCCATTACTACAAAGATATATGATCTCTTTATTCTTTCTTTTGTAGGGAGATGGTTGTTGACTACAGCTTTGCTTCTCCTGTCTCAATGAACTGTTGGCTCATGTCTGCTGACTCTGCCCTGCAGAGACCACTGTTCCAGTTTGTCATTACACAGCTTTAACTGGCAAATATGTTGATTTATTTGAAAAATCTTTAATTTAAAAGGAAAACAAGGCAAAAACATATATTGTGGAAACTTTCTTTCCATCTGTTTCCAACATGTAGAAATATAACTGTGAATGTGGATCTAGTGTCAGACAGCATTACCAATTAAAAATAACATACATAAATCAGGATTTATGATTACCACCATCTGCCATTAACATAGCGTCCAAAATGACACAAATGCAGTTGAGATGACAATAATAGGCATACTTCTACACCTTTATTTTTTAAATACGTTGAAAAATTTAAATTTTTGTAAATTTAAACTACAGTAATCATATTGTTATAGCTAAATGTTAATCATCTTTGCTGGCTGATCTGGAAGAGAGTTGGATTGTAGAAGGTTTGCTTATAAATAATAATTTCAAATATTTCTGAATCCTGGTTAAGTACCAGAACATTGAGAGAGGAAACTTTTTAAAACATTTCTTCTGTTTTGTCTTTTGCCTCAAACTGCAAATGACATGTAATGAGGCTGACTTGATTCAAGGATCTCTGACAAATATAATGCTGTTATTTTTCTTGCATAATTTCATGACTTCCTCAGAACAGTTTATGGAATGGATATCAAGCGAATGAATAAAGAATCCAAACTATTCCCTAACCTTGTTTGCGAGCTCTTCTGTACAACAGCTGTAAGCCCCTCCTGCTGGGGAGGTTGATGTACAAGAAATTCAAAACATGCCTCCCATGAACCACTGGGAGGAAGTAGGTCAAATGCAATGGTTATGCTGCTGTGCAAAAGTCTTGAGGCACCCTTGTTTCTTTGAAGTTTTCATTTGGACATTGGCTCCCTTTTCGCTCATTTACGTCCAGTATTACTTGAGTATTTGCAAGGAAATGCTATATATATATATATATATATATCATTTCTTTGCATTATGTTTTTCTATAGCCACTTAACACTGACCTATTCCTGCATAAGGAGGCACCTAGCTCAAACAATGAAACAGTTTAGAACCCATTCGTAAATTGTAATACCTTTCTTACTAGTAGCATGTGGCACAAACACATAACTTCAGCCAATTTCTTTAGTTGAATCTATAAAAGGTGCCAATGATAACAATGTGACAGGTGGGAAAAAGTATTTTTCCACCAACAAGCTGATTATCAAAGAGCTATTAGCTGAAAATGCATATGAGTACAGTGTGTCCTTAAAAGCACTGGGGGAAACACA
Source organism: Simochromis diagramma (assembly GCF_900408965.1). Classification (NCBI taxonomy): domain Eukaryota; kingdom Metazoa; phylum Chordata; class Actinopteri; order Cichliformes; family Cichlidae; genus Simochromis; species Simochromis diagramma. The sequence goes on along the minus strand of NW_024387227.1, from coordinate 2,240,907 downwards.
ACAAATAGTGGACAAAGATGAAATGGCAGGCCTAAAACGACTATCTACAGCAGATGAACACTATCGGAAAGTCATGTCCTGAAGAGCTGCATCTGGCCCTGTTCACTAAAGCCTCATCAGAAACGGTCTCAGTGGAAGGGTGGCTGTCAAGAAGCCATTTGTGCGACATGGAAAGAGAAAGAAAAGGTTCAATCATGCCAAATTACATAAGAAGTGGACTGAAAATCAGTGAGAAAATGATATGGTATGAAGCGATGAGTCCAAATGTTGGTTCAAAATCTCAATATGAAAAAAAGAGGTCAGAAAAGCAGAACACGGACCTGGGAATAATGTCACAATCAAGTAAACGGCATTCTGGTTAGCCTTGTCAGAGAAGTCGGGATTCCACTTAGTGATGGTAAATTTGATTCTTTTTTACTGAATCAAGTTTTAATGAGTCACTCACCAAAGTGAATCGGGTTTTTTGAGTCATTAGATTCACTGAGTCAGTTGACCAGAGAGTGCAAGAAATGTACATTTTCACTCAAACTTAATTTGTTTCTCTTTTCATGTATATCCTACTGCTAAGATGAGTGATTCTAAAAGAAAAGAACTATTTTATAGAGCAAAAAAGGGCAAAAACATTTCTAAAATTAAGCAATTTCATATCAAAATTGCTTAATAAACATTTATTTTGTTTATTTTTATTTTATTAGTATTTTCCTTAAATGTGTCAAATATATATTTTCTCATCTAAATGTCCACTGAGCTGTGAGCCAGGGGGCGGTAATGCGCCTTAACATTGGTTGCCAACTGTAACCCCCCTCAGTCTCTATGTCCGGTGCTGTATGAGTAAAACTCTCTGGATCCGAGATGGGTAGAGCTCAGGCGTGGTTTATTCCCCTTTTTGCAGGTCTCTGCAATAACATGGGACATGAATAACCATGGGTTTCCAGTAACAGGATTCCGCCAAACACAGCAAAAGCTTCATTGCTACAAACGGATAAGCTAATGATCGTATAGTGGAACTCTCAGTTTTCTTAAAATAAATGAAAAAATAAATATTGATTGAAAAATAAAATGGCCACAAAACTTATGACGGAAAATAAAATAAAAATATTACTGCATTGTGGTTTAGGTAAAAAAAAGAGAAATTAATTCACTTAAATGCACATTCATGTGAAAATAAATAAACTTCCAGACCAAAGCCAAAATTTCCTTTCATGTACAATAGTAAATGGAACAATGCTGCCATCTACTGGGCAAAACTTAATAAGCAGTATTTCTTAAACAGAATTAGCCTGCAGCTCAACCAAATACATGTTTCAAAATACACATACCTGCAATAACATGGGACATGAATAACCATGGGTTTCCAGCAACAGGATTCCGCCCAAACTATCAAGAGAAGTTTCAAATTATTAGACACAACAGTCTCCTCTAGCTGTTAGCTGCTAGCTCAGCGTGTCCACTTTTCCTACCGTCTAACCCATTAATTGCAAAACAAGATCATAAAACTGAAATCTACTCAGATGCTACTGTATGGGCAGTTCTTGCTGTTAATGCACTGTCATGTTAACCTCAATGAGGATTTTCAAATATGTTTGTGGCAGAGAAAAGGACATTAAAGAAACTGATGGACATTATGAACAATGCTGGGCATCCTCTGCACACGGCCATTAACAACCAGAAGAGTCTGTTCAGTGACAGGTTGCTTCTCCCCAAGACAAGAACTAACAGACTTAAAAACTCCTTTGTCCCACACGCCATCAAACTGTTTAACTCCTCTCTGGAGGGGAGAGGGAGGGGAAACAGGAGGACAAAGGAGGGGGGAACAACTAAGCTGTAGTGCCTCTTCACCTCACTGTACAATACCTTGTGCAATACTTTTTGTAAATAGTCAGTGGTGCAATAGACCTCAATACTTGAAATGTGCAATTCACTTGTATTTTTATTTTTATTCCTATTTATTCTATTTATCCTCTTCGTATATTTAATTTATATTTGTCTCTGTATTTATATATGTGTGTGTATGTGTGTGTGTGTGTGTGTGTATATATATATATATATAATATTCTGTAACTCTGTAACTTCTGTCGGTGCTGTGCTTTTTGGAAATCGAATTTCCCAGAGGAACCCACCCGAGGGATTAATAAAGTTCTATCTTATCTTATCTTAAACTCATGTTCAGTCAGGGCGGACTGAGGAAAAATTTACCACAGCAAAAGCTTCATTGCTACTAACGGATAAGCTTAGGGAAAACCCGTTTACCAGTAGCAGACTTCCGCTGCGGATTTTCAAAATAAAAGTTTCAAAATAAACCCATGGTTGAGATCCCAAGTTTAACAGGAATTTAACAACAACAAAACCATATTCATTCTTTTACATCGTTACACAACCAAGAAGAAGAAGAAGAAGAAGCTGTGAGCCAGGAAGGAGGGGATGAGTGAGTGAGTGAGTGAGTGAGTGATTCGTTCGCTCTATGATTCAGCACAAGAGGGAGGGGGTGAGCGAGTCCTGAGTGATTTGCTTGCTCTATGATTCAGCACAGGAGGGAGGGAGTAAGTAGCTCAAATGTGCTGTAGCATGTTAGCAGAGCGATGCTACTGTGAACCGAGGAGCTATTGTCTTGATGTAAGCTTCTACTCTGGGTTTTTTCTTCCAGTTCAGAGCAGAAATTCTTTTGTTAAGATACTGGATGTTGTGTTTTGCTCCACAATTTTAATTTTAAGCTAGATATATTGCTGCTAACAGCAACAGGGATGAGTCAGTGAGTCAGTTGGGCTTGTGAATCATGATTCATGAGTCAGTAAAGTGATTCTCGAGTATTGAACGATTCGTTCATGATTCACGCACCACTAATTCCAATTAGAGATGGCACGATACCACTTTTTTATGTCCGATACCGATATCATAAATTTGGATATCTGCCGATACCGATATGAATCCGATATAGTGTGTTTTTTAATCAATAAAACTGTTTTTTTATATCTTGCTGCATTTTGTATAAGTCCATACTCAAATTTAAATAAACAACAACACTAAAGTTATTCTGTTACACCTGTATGCACCCAAAATATTTCATAGTTCAGCAATACTGATCAATCTAATAAAGTTAAACCTACTCCATCCTCCCTATTCTGGTATTTGAAAGAGTACTTAGCAGAAATATTAAGCAACCTAACTAACAGGGTTGCAAACTCCCAGCAAAAGAAAATAGGGAACCACCCCCCACCCTCCACCTCATGATGCTTAATCGATGTACTCAACTTTAATTTGATGCAGGGTGAAAAAAAATGCACAGAAAGAAATTATTTTTCAAGAATAATTAAATAGATTCAACATCTTTCTTCAACAGAATTGCAGACTGCACAGCTGTTATCTTCCCAAAGGAAAAAGTACTATAGCTTACTAGGGTATATTAGACTTAACAGTTACAATAATGGACTTCTATACATTTTACATCAGATTAAAACTTTGGGTGTAAGATTCGGATAATTATTAAATAATTAAAAGCTAGACATTTTAAATGACAATAAGAAAGAAAGGTATGTCTTTGTGCCCCCTTTTCCCTGTTAATGCCCTATCGGCCCCCCTGGCTAAACTTTGCTAGATCCGCCCCTGCACAGTTACCAGCTGTCAGCTAAGTAGAAAAAGATCCTGGTGTAGAAACTAATATTAAATAAATTCTAACAACAGCTTATCAAGGGTAAACGTGCTGCTGTTGTTCAGCCGCTGGTTTCCTCTTTCTGGTGCAAAGTGGGCCAAAAACAAAGAAGAGAGACGGGACTCGACAGAAAAGCCGATCAGCTGATCATTGATCAGTTTCACGATTGAAGTAGCAGCAGGAGAGGGAGAGAGAGAGAGGCAGTCACTCCATATATCGGTTGTTAAGCTTAACATGGGAATGCTTTACAAACATTCAGAGATGAACTTACACACTTGCTTTACTTCTCTCTGGGATAACTTCCTCGGAGATGAAATGCCGGTTTGGTAGCGAGGCTACAAATACACACAGCCGCTCTATCACGTGAGCACACTGCTCCGACGTGCTACGGTTATGAGGCGAGTTACGCCATGTCGCAAGTTTTCTGAGGTGCTTTTTTGATATTTAATGGATCGGATTACATTTTTTATTTCTCGCCGATATCTGATCCAGTAATTTAGGTCAGTATCGGACCGATACCGATACGTAATATCGGTACAGTCCATCTCTAATTCCAATATGGCAATGCCCTTGAAAACGGTTGTTTTGCTAGCCCTCTACAAAAATAAATTACCACTAAATACACATGCAGCCATAGCTGGACTCGGTGGGCCGATGGTGTGTGTAGTTTATTTTCGTTATGCTGACTTTTTTTTTTTTTTGGCCTGTCCCATTTGGTTCTTTAGCCGTCAGAATTGTTGTCTGAAGACCAACAAGGACACCCAATGGATTTATTTTGCCAAATGGATCATCATGGCATTGCCGTATTGGTCCATTTAATCGACCTTTGTTTTTATTATTTATTTTATTTTATTTTCAGTTGTTATAGATGGGACAGACATGAGTGAGGGATAGGAAAGGGAGAAAGAAAGAGGAAGGAAAAGAAAAACAGAAGGGCAGAGGGACAGTGAGAAAGGGAAAAAAAAAATCTCCTGGATCACCTGTTGAGAGAAAAAGAATAGAAAACAAGCAAAAATAACCAAACGTTATGCTGACTTTTTACAGTCAGTTACAATAACTCGTACTGCGTACTAGCTAGCATGACGGAGTTTATATACTGCTGGCAGGTGCTATGATGTTACTGATAGTGAACTTTATTTTATTCTTAAGGTTAGTTATTAGAGTTGCCAACCGTCTTGTAAAAAACGGAATCATCTTGTATTCAGAGAGAATATTACGCTTTTCGTATTGAAGTGAAAAGGAACGCGATTTGTCCCATACTTCAGCTACAATGAAAAAAAGACACAAAGCTGGACTTGTTCTGTGTCTTTACACTGCAGCTGTCTCTTCTTCTCTCATTCTCTCCCCCTCCCTCTCCTGTTGCTACCTTAATCATGAAACTGATCAATGATCAGCTGATCGGCTTTTCTGTCCTAAGTCCTGTCTCTCTTAATGTTTATCGCCCACTTTGCACCAGAAAGAAGAACCCAGCGGAGTTCGCGTTAAACAACAGCAGCATGTTTAAGCTTGATCAGCTGTTGTTAGAATTTAGTTAATATTACTTTCTACTATCAGCTGATGTTTGCTGGAGCCACAGCCGTTAAAGCTGCTGGTCATGATATTGTTTGTATATCTGGTGAGAGGGAAACATGAAGATGAAACCAGGAGATGCCCTTACTGCATCATGAGAGCTGAACAGGTGATGGAGAAAAAGGTTTACCTTTTAGGTGACATGAATGAGTTGAAGGGAAGTTATGAACTGTTTCTGAGAGACAAATAACACCAGGATCCTTTTTTTATGTAGCTGACAGCTGGTCACTGTGCAGGGGCGGGTCTAGCAAAGTTTTGCCAGGGGACCAGGCAGGGCATTAACAGGGAAAGGGGGGCACAAAGAAATACTTTTCTTTCTTATTCTCATTTAAAATGTCTAGCTTTTAATAAATAATTATCTGAATCTTACAACCAAAGTTTTTATCTCATGTAAAATGTATAAAGATCATACATATACCAACACGACAGTGTACATCACTGTCACAACAGCGTTTGTTTTCATTCAAAGGCTTTATTGCTTTTCCTATAATACCTGATGGGTCTGTAGTCAAAATGCCCGGGCCGATTTTTTTGTTCCAGTCCAGCTCTGGGCATGACACGCAGTGAATTAATTTGAGAAGATGCATTCAGAAGTTTGCAGACGGCACAGACATCATGGGGTGTATCTGGGATGATCAGGAAGAGGAGTAAAGGAGTCTGGTGAGGAACATGGAGTCACACAAACCACCTGCAAATCAACACTTCAAAGACCAAGGAACTGGTTGTGGACTTCGGGAGGTCCAGAGCAGGTCCACTGCCAGTTCAGATAGAGGGATAGGAGGTGGAGGTGGTCAACACATACAAATACCTCGGGCTGTGGGTGGACAACAAACTGGACTGGTCATGCAACACAGAGCACCTGTATAAAAAAGGCCAAAGCCGACTGTACTTCGTCAGAAGGCTGAGGTCTTTTAACATCTACAGAAGGCTCCTGAGGATGTTTTACCAGTTGGTGGTTGCAGGAGTACTGTTCTATGCTGTGGTGTGCTGGGGGAGCAGCACAGCAAAGAAGGACTCATCCAGGCTGGAAAAACTGATCAGGAAGGCGGGCTCTGTGGTCGGCATGAAGCTGGACACGCTGGTGACAGTGGCAAAGAAAAGTTGCCTACATCTTCCTACTCGGAAGGCAGAATTTCTGAGTTCTGAGTACAATCGAAAGGACCACGACTGCAGTTTTCCTGTTTGGTGTAAAAAGCGCATGTGACGCTGTGACGTAGGCTAGAATCATGGCGGCAGTCAACGGCGGTCCAGGCGCAGAATTTCTCTCGTAGAAAAATGCACATTGTTTTTTCCTTTCTGTTGGTAGGTGGCACGGTGCACTTATGGCTGGATAGTACTAACATGTAAGTAAGCTAGAACAGCGGTCCCCAACCTTTTTTGCGCCACGGACCGGTTTATGCCCAACAATATTTTCATGGACCGGCCTTTAAGGTGTCACGGATAAATACAACAAAATAAAACTAGTACCAGTACCGAAAAAAAGAAGATTTATTCATAACACACGTGAAAAGACCCAGGAAAACCGAGTTAACGATAAAAAACGATAACAAAATAATGCTGAAAACCGATAAAAACCCTGAAAATCATACATTTCACACCTGAGCCTCAACTCTCGCGGCCCGGTACCAAACGACTCACGGACCAGTACCGGTCCGAGGCCCAGGGGTTGGGGACCGCTGAGCTAGAAGACTGGCAATCTTGCTGGGTATCCAGTTAGGGAAGCAACACATTAACAAGAGAATTCTGAGTAAAACCAAAGTTACTTTCCATAGTAACTAGTTACTTGATCTTCTTACTTTCAACATATTCCAGTATCCTTTATCTTATCTCTTCTATAATTGATGCCAACAGGTTAAAGGACATTTTGCACAAATCACTGAGAGCAAGTTCAGATGAAAAGAATATATTTCCCAGCATGCACCTCTGCCACAACTTTTCCGAAAAGGCAGCTATGTTAATCAGTGGAGTATAAAATTAGCAAAGATTTGCAGAAGGGAAATCACTTATTAAGAAAAATGTATACGGTACAAAAAGTTAGACTTTGGTTGACAATAAAGAATCATGGCATATATGTTATATAACATACAGCCTAACTTATATAATCTGTCAACTTTAACTTGAATACTGTGAGCATAAATATTCTGTTCAATGTGTAGAGGCTATTTTATTTGTGTTGTTATGTTATTGTTAGGTTTTGTATTGTTGATTGTCATTTATGCTTAGAAATATCTACTTATATATGCTTAGAGTTTTATAATTAGTTGTAGATTGGTAGAGGTTTGATCCTTGATAGTCTGCAAACTTTGTGTGCATTAGAGAGCACTCTAGGAGCATAAGAGAGGTCCTATCTTCTCTTTGTTGATATATGGTATAGCAAACACACGTATATCTCTCTAAGTATAAGAACCTTTTGTTCAGATGGACCCGCTAGACTCCTGGCACCAGCTTTGGGGAGTCTTCACAGGGTCACATCTTGACCTCACACAAATATCACACACACACACACACACACACACACACACACACACACACACACACACACACAAAGGCAAGGTACTCTTTGTGTGTATGTAGACGTCATATGTTAATGAACCTATGCATATTCATGTAACCTCAATAAAAGAGCAGTGTTACGGGAGAACGGACGAGAGCAACTGGGGTCAAGCGAAGGAACGGCGTTTGTCCGGTTCTCTCCCGTGCACGAGAAACATGAAGAACTTTGCCTACTTCGTGTCTTGCTTGCAGTGTAATTATATTGTCTTCAACATTCCAGCGAATAGGTTCAAGCTACAAACCTATCATTAATTGGTCCTTCGAGAGCCGGAGCCCTGGAATCGACATTCACCGAGGGGAGAAGAGACACACTGAAAGACTGACGTCAGCCAGGAAGTTCCTGTGGATTAACTGTCTGTCTTTTCTCCTCGATGAATGACGATCGGCGGGATCCGAGGCTGATATTACACGCTAAGCAACGCCAAGTAAGTTTAAAGAGCCCGACTCTATAACCGTGTGGTTGTGCAGTCTCCGCCGCTTTGTGGGAAGTTGAGAAGTTCGCTACTTTGTGGAGCGATAAGTGAGTTCCTCGCTGCTTTGTGGAGCGAGAGGTGAGTTCCTCGCTGCTTTGTGGAGCGAGAGGTTCCTCGCTGCTTTGTGGAGCGAGAGGTGAGTTCTCCACCACTTTGTGAGGCGTTGAGAAGTTCCGCGGGGTCCAGACTGTGCTGGACAATAGGCCTATTTTGTGTTGTTGTTGTTGTCGTTGTTGTCGTCGTCGTTGTTGTTGTTGTGTGAGTGTGTGCGGAGCAGAACATGTGGTCTGTGACGTCAGCAGCTGTTGTTGTTGTCTGTGGTTATCATGGGTTCCTAAGCAACCAAGAGTGTGTCAGAGGGTGACAGACGTTTATGCTGGACTTTAAATAAAAGAGAGCGACGGCTCCTTAGCTGCGCGGGTTTCACGCGGACCTGAGCCGTGCGGTTAATCGCAGGCTTATAAATGGAAGAGATTCAAATGTTAGAAGTTTTCAGAAAACACACCAGCCTTGAAGAGCGTGTGGAGAAGGCCAGCCCACATCAGCAGCACTTAAGATATGCTCTGGTGAATGGCTTTCCCCCACCCCTTGCTGACATACAATGTTTATTCTTTAGCTTGCCCTGATCGACAACAGTCTGTGTGCCAGACCATAGATTTAATTGAGGTGGATAGTTGTTAAAAGTAATCTGCATTAAGCTCAGGGTTGCTCAAGTTCAGTACAATGACATATGAGGTGAAGTGATATAATGAAGTGCATAGAGGCACTTGATCTGTGTGAAAGACTGTCGTCTTATTATGAGCTATTGTTGAGATATAGAGCACACCTGTGAAAACAACTAATATGCTGAACCTTATGAAACAGCTGAAAACTACATGATGGAGAAGCTGAATTGAATATGAAAGTGCAAGTCTTTGCCACTGTGGGCAAAGCACGCAACCACTGTGTGAGGTTGCGTTGCGGTCTCTTCTGAGCTGATGAGCAAGCTACACATTATCAGATCGAGAGCTGGCTGAGAACTCATCAAAGAGAGGGAAACAGAACTATGATAACTATGATAACTGGAGTGTGCAGCGTTTCCGTGAGCAGTTTTCCTGCATCTTGACTCATGTGTGTGGAGTGTTCATAGCATCAGCGTCATGTTTCTGTTTATTTGTTTTGTTGGGTTAAAAATAATTAAATAAACTTGTGATCATACATATGGATCACCATGGCACATATCATCAGCCATATGATTTATTTATACAGATGAAAAAGTGAGTGTGAATGTGTCTGACGTCACAGTGTTTTTGTGCGCTGTGTAAAAGTAATTGCCTCTGATTGTGAGAGCGGTGATTCTGCAGGTCACCAGCTATTGTAAAGAAAAAAAAAAGAGTGAAAAAGAGACAGAATTTACATTGTAGATGAAAAATAATCATAGGAAAAAGGTTTTGTGTTGATCAGCCAAGAACAACTACAATCTCATTTTCTGCTTTTAAGAAAGGACTGTTCACAAAAACAGAGAGAGATGTGTGTCGATTAAGCAGTGATAATAATAATGAACATGTCTTAGTTTGTCACTTTCAGGTGCAAAGCAGACCTGAATCAATTTTCCACATGCAGCAGTCGGAAGAAAGTCATAGTTTAACATCATTGGAAACATGCAGGCCAAGTTTCCGGCTGACTTATTTACAGCACCATGTGTCTCTCAAACTCACAAGCGAGCTCTCACTCCTCCCTGAAGACAAGGAATGCAGCTCCAAAGAGCAATAACATGGCAGATAAAGACACAGCAGCAAAGTCCTGAGCAAAGAGTCCCAGCAAGCAGCAGCAGTGTGGACAAACAGCATCAGAGAAGAAGAGCAAACCCATCATCCTGACTGATCGGATGAATGGCACTGTGTTTACAACAAGCTGCAAATTCACTATGCATGTGAAGAAAACTTTTGAGGAGAACTGAGGAGACTGTTGGAGTTTGACATTTGCCACCTTTGGAGTAAAATGGCAAGAAGAGACAGTGGAACACAGGACAAAGCTGAAGGAGAACTGCCGGCTGTTGGACTGTTGAAGTGGGAGAGGACAACAGAGTGAGAGGAGTAGGTGAGAACACATAGGAATTTTGTTATTTAATGTGGGAAATCAAAATTTGGGTTAGCAAACCTGGGGAAAAGAAAACTGACTGCTTAAGTTGGAAAATTGTGAAGGAGTCTGAAACACTGCAAAAATAGAAACATATACAAAATCACACACACAAGCAGAACATGCATTAACCCTACTAACACTTCCAAACACAAGAGAGCTCATGAAGATTAGGCAACATCTTCAGCATGTGAGTCTGTTTATCATCTTGTCCAAGTCACTTAGTGTGATGCAAAGACCAGTGGACTCATAGCACATTAGTTAAGAAATGATCAAATAATAGCAGAGAAATGTGTAGGAAAGGCAGCTTTAAGAACATGCTCTGTTGGATATGCAGCTCCACAGACATGCATTAAATCTGCCTAATAACACAAACACACATGCAATGAAAATTAGCTTGTTATCTTTCATCAGTGTTAAAATAGTGTCAATTTAGCAGACACTTGTTATCAAATGCTGAATGTATCCAATGCAAAAAATTGACTCTCTAGGTTGCAGGACAACAGTTTAACTTTCGTGGGAAAAAAGATTCTGGTTTGACCAACCAGTGATCAGACAATAAATTTAGTTGTTAATATAGTAAATTGGGAGATGCTTGCTGCTTGATTGATGCAGCACAAATGATTTACTGTATGAGGGAAATTCTATTTTTGTGATAACATTTTCAACGTGCATTTCTGTTGTCCTGTCAATTTAGTGGGTTAATAGCTGATATGCAAATTAGTTGATCATTCTTAGATTAATGAAAGGTGACTGAATTTTAGCACGAGTGAATGGGATGTGTTGGAGTTTGTTGTGTGTTGAGTGGAGACTCTAAAACACTGAGTTTCCTGTTTTGATGTGCGAGTGAATCCTGTACCTAGATACATAACTTTGAATATGTCAGAACAAACTTCTTTTGTGAAGTGCATGACAACATGTCACATGTTTTATGATGAAGGGAAAAAGGAAAACTGAATAAAATGGGTGTGTGGCCTAAATGAGTGAAGAGCACAGACCTGGGGATTAAACTCATAGCTAATAAGACATTAGGGTTATGTTGTGTGTTGTGCAGCTGATGGTTGGTTTGGAGTGAATCTAGCTGATGATTTTTCTTTTGTTGTGAAGTTGAGCCTGCCAATTAGTATGATGGTATGATAAACCATGCTAATGGTATGATTTACCCTCCTGAGATGAGGAGCTTGTGTCATGACTTAACAAGGCCTTTTTATTTTGATACTTTCACAGTGCACTGAAAGTTTTGTTCGATAATCTCTGTTTGAGCAGATCTGCACGATTAGAACAGAAAGCGCTGTACGACACGTCGTCAAGAAAATTGTTACAGGTGAGCTTCTCCACATTAAAATGGGCTCAGGAGAAAGCCACTTATTTGGGACAATTAGAAAGTAAGTCCCTGCCTAAAAAGGATTCAGCGAGGTAATCCGAGCTAAAGTTCTTTTTCTTTTTGAAATGACGTCATTTTGCTGAGAGTGGAAACTAAATGCGACGATCGATTCCACTATCAGCAAATAAAGAATGAATGCATGAATGAATGAGTGAAAGAAAAAAAACTGATTGGTAAAAGCTGACAAGACTTTACTGATGTAACACGACTGTGCGAAGTTAACCCCACCTGACAAAGGTGCAGATGAATCTATGAGTGTTTCCTTTTACAGGAGCAGAAAGAATACAGCAACATTCGAGGTTGCGTGATGATTTAACCTTTTAAGTGCCACTTTCTGTGTCTGTGCATCTACCAGGGGGTGTTATTCACTACCTTGTGTTGCTCACAGAGGAAACTGTGAGAAAGTTTCCTGCGCAGCGCTAACATTTGCATTTTCTTTTCTACAGCATTACAGTTCTTCATGTGAATTGATGATGCGATTTATACCAGGACAACTGGTTGATGTTTTTTTCCTACTACAGGATTTCTGGGTTTATGTGTGAAGAAAACTGTGTTTACAGGTTATGAGTTGGTGATGCTGTTACACTGTGTTTTTGGGAAAATGTGAAGGTTACTTTGATGATGTGAATAACCTTCTTTCCACAGCTATGGATGGCTAACTTTATGGTCTTTTTATGGCAGCTCTGGAACCTGTCGACCTGCGTCTGACCATGGTCAATGTGTGTTGCTAATGTTTTTTTTTTTTTTTTAAGAATGCATGTAGAAGATTCAGCAGAAGCGGACAAGTGACATGAGAAAAACAAATAAGAGATGCAGTGTTTATGGAATAGTTTAATATGGAGCTCATTAGCTGGCCACTTTTGCTCCCATAATAATATATGAGCGGAGTGACATATTGTCAAACAACAAAACCAACTGGTATGTTTGAATGTTTATTCTACATACATTTGGACTCTGGTCCTATGGACAATGATGGAAACAACTGGAAGAGACATTTATGACGCCCTGCAGAACTTAAAACACTCTGCAGAGAGACATGTGATTTGCACACCCGGAGGAAGCACCACCAAGCTGAGATGTTTTTGAAAATGTTACTTTCTTATTTCAACTATTAAATGAACAATTCATTTGTTTGCTCGTAGGATGCAGTTTGCCATTGGATGAGATCAATGAGTAATGGGATAACTGCTAATACATTTGTTAAACTGTGTACTTTTACAGTAATTTAGTGTGATTTGACATATGCTGTGTATAAAAATGTTTGCATTGAAACTGTCAGACATGAGGTATTCATAACTGGGAGCTTTTCTAGCATAAAGGTCAAAAAGGGGGGGATGTTAGGTTTTGTATTGTTGATTGTCATTTATGCTTAGAAATATCTACTTATATATGCTTAGAGTTTTATAATTAGTTGTAGATTGGTAGAGGTTTGATCCTTGATAGTCTGCAAACTTTGTGTGCATTAGAGAGCACTCTAAGAGCATAAGAGAGGTCCTATCTTCTCTTTGTTGATATATGGTATAGCAAACACACGTATATCTCTTTAAGTATAAGAGCCTTTTGTTCAGATGGACCCGCTAGACTCCTGGCACCAGCTTTGGGGAGTCTTCACAGGGTCACATCTTGACCTCACACAAATCACACACACACACACACACACACACACACACACACACACACACACACACACACACACACACACACACACACACACAAAGGCAAGGTACTCTTTGTGTGTATGTAGACGTCATATGTTAATGAACCTATGCATATTCATGTAACCTCAATAAAAGAGCAGTGTTACGGGAGAACGGACGAGAGCAACTGGGGTCAAGCGAAGGAACGGCGTTTGTCCGGTTCTCTCCCGTGCACGAGAAACATGAAGAACTTTGCCTACTTCGTGTCTTGCTTGCAGTGTAATTATATTGTCTTCAACGTTCCAGCGAATAGGTTCAAGCTACAAACCTATCAGTTATGTTGACTGGACTCTTCCTGTTTTTATAGGGGGGGGGCTGCCTTGGCCTCTCCTCCTTAGGATGTGTGGCCTTATTTAGTTCGTTGATCACTTATCCACATCTGTCCAACCTGGGTGATGTGTCCAAGACTAACCAAGAAATACAGTGACATATCTAACTCTTAAAGAAAAGTCTAAGCAGTCTTTTTAATCTTTGCACTGATTGGTGCTATTTACTAAGGTTTTTTACTCCAACAAGACTAGAGTTTTCTTTGTTATAAGCTAAGCTATAAAAGAAAGATTTGTATTCACTGCTGCACAAATTTAACTGTGAAATAAGTTAAATACCTCAGATTAAAACGAAGGTTAATGTCTTTCCTACGATAGAGTATTAGGCCACATTAGAGCTGTTATTCATTCTGTCTGTCTGTCTTTCTTTCTATCTTTCTTTCTGCATTGCATGCTGTGGTGGAGGAGCGTGTAGTGAGTCTGACTGAGAGATTGAGGATTTGTTTCTAACTTTACTTTTCTGTCTGTTATGTCTTTTTTCCCGATATTATAGATTTATTATTTTTATAGTGTGCGTGGAATTAAATTAAGTGTTACTGATTTTGTTGATTGCGTAAAACCGCAAATATTATTATTCCGATCAGAAAACTGTCATCAGGCTGCAAATCACCGCCGTTAAAGCATGTTGTCTCACACAGCTGACGGGTTCTTATGATCCTAAGTAAAAAGAATGAAGACCTTAATCTAGTGTTTAATGTGCGAATAGATGATTTTGACTATAACTTATATGTGACTTCAGGCGCGTTGGTGTGTTTTGGGTGTGAGAAGGTTGGCCATTTAGTTCGAACATGTGCTGGAAAAAATGTTCCTGCAAATAATTTAAACTCGGGTGGAAGGAGGGGAAAAGAGGCAAGGAACAACAGAAGCCAGAGATTCGGGGAGCAATGAATTAAACGAAACAGGAGAACAAGCTGCTGAGAAACTTGGTCGGACAGCAGCTGAAGTGCAGGAAAAGCAGACTACAGAAAAAGAGAATGTAGAGCAAATTATCCAAACTCAAAGTCAAATAGTGATAGATACACAGGAAAATCAGGAAAATAACACAGGTGTAGTGAAGGAGAGTTCAGGGAAGTCTCAAGAAAAGAGAACAACTGCAAATGAAGCAGAGGACACAGAAAGTGGTCAGATGCTGTTAGTGGAGTCCTTTAAAGTTTCTGCCCAAAAGACAAAATCTGAGAGTGTAGCTAGCTCTCAAATTGAAAATGATGTTAGAGATAAAATGGAGTTGGGAAGCTCAGGACAGAATCAGGCAGAATCTGATAGTGATATGGAAGAAGAGGATGAAGGTGACCCACATAGCAGACAAGTCTGGGCTGGATCTGGTGTCAAGCTGGCACTGCTGGCTGACTTATGGCATGGTAAGTGGTATGTCATCTAGATATGGGCCAGGCCTGGCGTAGATGACACAGTTTATGTGATGGCATGCCACATCTGGCCCGATTGTGGTTTGGTTTATGTGGCCCAGGCTCATAGAAAACAGGTCTTCCTCGGATCCGGCATCAGCTGGCACTTCTGACTGACTGGTGTCATGGCAGGGTGTATGGATGGATGTCAACCAGATGTGCGCCACCTCTGGCAAACCTGATCTGGGCCACCAAAGGGCTGTCATTCTTTGCGGTATGTGGGCCATGTGTAAGCACTTTTTTTATCCTTGTGTCTTTGGTGATGAATGACTTCAGAGTTTCTATTTTGAACCTGAATGGAGCCAGAGATATGAGGAAGAGAGTTAGTGTGTATGAGTTAAAGAAACTGAAGCACTTAAATGTTAATGGTCCAAGATGTTACAGTTCTGGGTCATTTTGACCCAGCTTTTTCAGTTTCTTGTATTTTGGTATATTTCTGTATTATGATTTATGTTCTGGTTCTTTAGTTGTGCCATTTTGATTATTATTCTAGATTTAGTTCAGTGTCAGTCTGCGTCTTTGTAAATTGTGGTCGTGTCCAAATTCATGGGCTGCATCCTCCTGAGGACCCGGCCTTCACGGTCTACGTGGGCCAGGTCCTCAGAAGGTTGGGTAGGCCGGAAGTAAACAGCTGGGGAAATTGGACGGTCTAGCCTTCTGATTAGCGTCACCGCTGTCTCGGTGGAGTTTAATAAACTCGCCGTCTGCTCCTTGCTATCTAAAATATAACAGGACACTGGCGTAAATTCTCGACCGTCTCATACTTCTGTTTAATCAGTTTTCTTTTTGACGTTTAGTCAGCTGTGTAAAAACCAAGGAGGAACCCACCCGGGGGATTAATAAAGTTTTATATTATCTAATCTAATCTAATAACTTTAATCTCAGCCAAACCGATTTACTCACGAACAAACAAAACACTGAAAAAAGCCCAACAATAACATTTTTAGGTTGTCTAAGTGACTTATACATTACGTTTAACCCGAGTAGCGAAAGTCCGCAGAGATCTGAAAATGATGTGCCGAGAGTTGTGCCGTTCTCGGCCGCATCAGTAACCCTCAAGCTCCCGGCTAGCTATCGAGCTGGTGGGTATAGACGTCTCCGAAAACGTCGAAGCACTTTTGCAAATATGCGATATCTTGATAAACTGAGCAGATATTTGATGTTTACACAGCTACTTTCTCGCCTGAAAATATGTTAAAAGTTTATTTTGTGACCCAGAAAGATTAGTAAGAGTAATTTTAAAACTTAGTAGCGGCCGCCATTGTTGGAAACTGGAGTTTGGCTGGGCCGCGCTATGAATTCTGGGATATGGTAGGCCACGAAGGACACACCCAACCCATCCTTCCATTTCTGGGAAAAGGAGGACACATTTGTCGGCTGCATTCGGAGGAGTCTATGAATTTGGACAGCCTTCGGCGCGTCGCTGTGACATAATCTGTCTACAAATGCGGCCTCAGGAGGATGCAGCCCATGAATCTGGACACGACCTGTTTCTTGTTTCCTGTTTTACTGAACACACTGTCTGATCTCAGTGTGTTCAGTTTTACTTCCCTCTGTCTCGTTAGCCCTTATCTCTCCCAGCTGTGTCTTTCTCCTGTTTCCCATTCCATGATTACTCCGCTGTGTATATAAGCCCTGTTTTTTCCTTTGCTCTCTCTCGTGTCGTACCCTCACTTTCACTGTGTGATCCGTTTGTTATCTCTCCCGCATCCATTGTCTAGTCAAGCAGATTTCCCACACAAAGGACGCTAAGGTGATGGCGATTGGGATTAACGCGATTGAAGCAATCCTGGAATGGAATCCTCATCTGCGTCAGCTCAGAGGATTTAGGGGCTTGATGGACCAGCTGCACAAAGCCCAGGAGGTGTTAAAAGCTCGGGAGCTCGCAGCCTTTGCCCGCTCCCAGTATTCTACGACAAAGCTGCCACTCCTATAGCAGTGGCAATGTAGGGAGCTCACCGCAGAGTTTTCCGCTGCGCAGCGGCATTCGCCACAGGTGAGAGGCATTTCCACACCGCGGCCACAGGATTCCACTACATGCCGCTCAGGGCTTAATTCGCCTGCCTCCTGTTTGGCGGCGATGTGGTCACAGGATGCGGACAAGGACCTCATTCCTCCATCATCACCAGCTTCTTCTATCGCATCAGCTCCCTCCTCCAGGTCGTTCCACACCACAGCCAGAGTTCAGCCACTCGTCAGAGCAGTCAGCAGTGGTGAGTGATGTAGACTGTACCCCTTTTTTTCACCTGTAAATAGTAATGGGCACAGTTTTCCTCTTACGGCTGAGATTGGTGAGATGAAGGCAGTTTTTTCTATTCACTCCGGCCCAGTAGATAAAAAAGACTGTGACTGGCTGTGACGTCTTTTCCGTCAAAAGGGCAGAAAATATGGAGAAAACTTTGATTGTGCACCCTTTTTGGAGCCCACTAAGGACTATCGTATTGATTCCAAGTTAGTCTCGTAGGATTTGAAGTCTGTTTTCACATGCACTGCCGAGTTTGTTAATAATTCTGTGGGTTCACAATCCAAAAGTGTGGTGGGAGAATTGAAGGACTATTTTTACCCTGCTCACTTAAAACAGAAAAGCCTAAGCAGGACTGTTTTTTCTGAGCTCGTCCCCGCTACCCGTAGCTCGGTCTTCAGTGTCCCCGCTACCCATAGCTCGGTCTTCAGTGTCCCCGCTACCCGTAGCTCGGTCTTCAGTGTCCCCGCTACCCGTAGCTCGGTCTTCAGTGTCCCCGCTACCTGTAGCTTGGTCTTCAGTTCTGTCAGCCACTCAGCCACCATTTATTTCTATGCAGGGAGAAAATCTCATTCCAACCCTGGCTGTTTCTCATGATCTGGCTGCTGTAGAATTAGTCACTCCTTCCAGGGCTTCCCCTGAGATTAAATCTCAGCCTTCAACTGACTCTGGACCTCTGAAGGGTGAAAGGCCAGTTGAGGATAACTCCCTGCTGCCGCTGCCCGAGCCAAGAAAATGTGCTGTTTTAGCTCCAGCCAGCATCAACACTGCCAGAGGTCTTCGAACCTGCTGGTTCTGTTTTGTGCCCGCCAGAGGCCTCCGTGCATGCCGGCCCTGTGTCTGCCTCCGCCGGAGGGTCCGAGGGGCCCGTTCAGCAGCCTGTCATCACTGAGGGGCCCGAGGAGCCGCTTCAGCCATCTGTCATTGCTGAGGGGCCCGAGAGGCCGCTTCAGTCGTTCGTCATTGCTGAAGGGTTGGAGGAATTGCTTCAGCACCTTGTGTCCGCTGACAGCTCAGCCACCCCCTGCGTCTTCTGCACCGTCGCCTGCAGTGCCTCCACCTGCTCCATCGCCGGTGGCTTCCACACTGTCGCCTGCAGTACCACCACCTACGGGACATTTCTAAAGCGTGTGATAGGAGCACAGTCTTTAGTTGATGTTTGGAGGAAAATGCACTGTTGGAGTCAAATTGTTAAATGTTGTCATATTTCAAGCAGCATGATAAAAGACATTCCTTTGTCTCTGACCACCAGCCAGTCTTTGGTGGGGGAGGCTATAGTGTTTTATTATAGGGACATCCTATCTGAAGGTTCTGTTTTTTGGTTAGTAAACTTCCTGCTTTTATGATCCTTTTGTGGGCAGGAGGTCACACAAATGCACCCCCAAAGACAAAAACACATGCTCACACATACACACACACACACACACACACACACACATACAGTAAAAGCGCCATACAAATACAGGTCATTTACCATTTACACACACGTGCTTACACGTGCACACACATACACACATAGTGCCTTATCTTTTAGAACCATAGGGGGGTTTTACAATGGGAGGTGCTTGTGTGTACTGTAACTGTTTTCAATAAAAGGCGGCAAGGACCGTTGTTTATTTGATGCTAACTAGGAGACAGGTGAGGAGTGTTTAGCTCCAAGAGCCTGGTTCTGACCAGTCTCCCTTGCTAGCAAGTAAAAGCTGTTCGTCTTGTTTCCTTCGTTAACAGGAATAAGAATAAGTAGGTCTTCTGCTCATGATTCGAGAAGATTTGGACTTTTGGATGCTTAGTGGTAAGATGTTGTACAAAGTGTCTGTCCAAGGGTTAAACCAGTGGTCCCCATACTACGGTCCGGCCCGCCTTCACATTTGACCTGGCCACCTGAACAATACCAGAGACGCATTATTTTTTCCCCTCGCGTTATTATTTTTTCAGTCTGACCACGAGACTAATGCACCCATAGAACACTGGGGTGTAGTGGGCCTGCACGGCTGAATCCCTGGAAATTTTACCTCATGTCAATAAAGCTCATTTGATTTGAATTGTGAACCACGCTAAAAATAAATGTTGCTACTACAACCAAACTTTGTCCAGAACATGAACGTGACCCCCCCCCCCCAGAACGGAATAAAAATAACAGCAAAAGTAACAGGAAATTCGTGACGATGTTTATGTGAAGCGTAGTTTGGATCATCTTTGGCTGCTGGTTGAATCAATATTGTTTGGAGAGAGATAGAAAACCTGCAGTTTCAGAATCTAGCGCAAAAAGGACGTAAACACAAATTGTCCGCCGACGCTTCAAAATCAGTGAGCTGTCGGCTTTCAGCCCCGACGGCGTGTCCGCGTACGTGCCATCAGCTTAGAAAAGCGACAGCTCACTGATTGGGATGTGTTGGGTCTGCGTTTTGTGTATACGTCTTTGTGCAGAATTCGTGTACCTGCTCTCATTCACTGTTTTAGCTATTTGGTGGTTGTAGAAATTTTGTGAGGTTTAACCTGGCGTTTCGGGCAAAATAAATGTATATTTAAACATCGATTCAGGATTTGAATGAATCGATATCACCTTATCCAAGCCAGAATCGATTTTAATCGATAAATCGATAATCAAAACCCACCTCTAGTCAGTATGGCCCCTCACGAGAACCCTCAGTGTCTACATGTATTTAAAATTGAGAGGTGGGAACCAGCACCACAGGTGAGGTTGAATACACAGACCGTCCTCTAAATGCTATCAAGATGGCGCCGAGTATGGCAGCCTCGTTGCGAGCTCCCCCAAGCAACAGCTTTTTTCTGTGTTTAATTTTACTTTTCCTTCATTTTTTCGCGAGTAGCACATGTCTCCTTGTGTACGACCGACAAACCTTACTGGACATAAAAGACGGTCTTTCTTATAACTTTCCGGAGTTCAAGTTTTGCAACACGGACGCTCCGTTTGCAGACCCCCCATTCATCTCACCTGAGACGCCTTTGTTCTCTGGCCCTGGAGGCCGCAAACGCCGACGCAGAGGGAGAAGATCTGGCGTTCTGGTTCGACTGAGACGGCGCACTAACAGACCACCGTTACCCAGTTTATTACTGGCTAATGTGCAGTCTCTGGAGAACAAGCTGTGCGAGCTTCGGGCACGGATCTCATTCCAGCGAGAGATGCGGGACTGCTGCGTGATCTGCCTCACAGAAACCTGGCTATCGGACAAGGTACCGGACTCCGCAATACAACTACCGGGGTTCTCCGTGCATCGCGCGGACAGGTCACAGGATCTTACTGGGAAAAGCAGAGGCGGTGGTGTGTGTTTCATGATCAACAACAGCTGGTGTGATTATGCGAACGTGCACCCGGTCAAATCCTTCTGCTCACCGGACCTGGAGTACCTGATGATTAAGTGCCGGCCATTCTGGCTACCGAGGGAATTTACAGCAGTGATTATTACGGCTGTTTACATTCCCCCACAAGCCGACACTGACCGAGCACTCAGGGAACTGTACAGCGCGATCAGCAGCGAGGAAACCGCACACCCAGAGGCAGCGTTTATCATGACCGGGGACTTTAATAAGGGAAACCTGAAGAAAGTCTCACCAAAACTCCACCAACACATCCATTTTAACACGCGTGGAGACCGGCTACTCGACCACTGCTACACCTCTTTCCGGGATGCGTACAAAGCCCTCCCCCGCGCCCCATTCGGCCAATCAGATCACCGCTCCATCCTGCTCCTGCCCGCCTACAGGCAGAAGCTGAAACAGGAAGCTCCAACCCGGAGGGCGGTGCACTGTTGGACGGACCAATCGGAGTCTGCGCTGCGGGACTGTTTTGATCACGCGGACTGGGAAATGTTTCACGTGGCTGCTAGGGACATTGACGAGTACACAGACTCAGTCTGCGGATTTATCAGGAAATGCGTGGAAGATGTCGTCCCATCCAGAACAGTTAAATCCTTCCCAAATCAAAAACCCTGGATTAACGGAGATGTTCGCGCGGCACTGGCGGCACAGAGCACCGCCTTTGCCTCCGCGAACACATTGGACTACAAACACGCACATTACCAACTCCGGAAGACGATCAAAGCAGCCAAACGTGAGTACAGGGACAGGGTGGAGCAACAGTTTGACAACCCTCGGAGTATGTGGCAGGGACTAAACACGATCACAGACTTTAGAGGGAAAACCAGCACACCGCAGACCACGGCCTCTCTGTGTGAGGATCTAAACGTATTCTACGCTAGATTCGACACAGCGAACACCATGAGACCGGACAGTGTGCGCACCGCGGATGACGTCAGTGCGCACACTGTGTCTGAGGAGGATGTGCGGAAGTGCTTCAGGAAGGTGAACGCACGCAAAGCTACTGGTCCGGACGGGATTCCCGGCCGCGTCCTCAAGTCATGCGCGGCTCAGCTGGCTGGAGTGTTCACGCACATCTTCAACCTTTCCCTCTCTCTGTCTGTAGTCCCATCCTGCTTCAAAATGGCCACCATCGTCCCTGTACCCAAATCCTCCACCATCTCCTCATTGAACGACTGGCGACCTGTAGCCCTGACCCCCATCGTAAGCAAATGCTTCGAGAAGCTGGTCAGGGACTTCATCTGCTCTGCACTACCCGACTCACTGGACCCTCTACAGTTCGCATACCGCCACAACAGGTCCACTGATGATGCCATAGCCCTGACACTACACACTGCCCTGTCATACCTGGAGAAGAGAGACACGTATGTGAGAATGCTGTTTGTAGATTACAGCTCAGCATTCAATACCATCGTTCCCTCGAAGCTGGACAGGAAACTGCAGGATCTAGGACTGAGCAGCTCCCTCTGCAGCTGGATCCTTAGCTTCCTGTCTGACAGACGCCAAGTGGTCAGACTGGGCAGCATCACCTCATCCCCCATCACACTGAACACTGGTGCTCCACAGGGGTGTGTACTGAGCCCTCTCCTATACTCACTCTACACCTACGACTGCACAGCCACTAACAACTCCAACATCATTGTGAAGTTTGCGGACGACACTACAGTGGTGGGTCTTATCACCAATGGTGATGAGACGGCTTATAGGGAGGAGGTCAGCGCCCTGACCCACTGGTGTCAAGACAACCATCTCACCCTCAACGTCGCAAAGACAAAGGAGTTGATAGTGGACTTCCGGAGGTGCAGAGAAGTACACACCCCCATCACCATCAACGGCGCTGCTGTGGAGAGAGTGAGCAGCTTCCGGTTCCTTGGTGTACATCTGGCTGAGGATCTTACGTGGTCAGTACACACAAACAAAACAGTGAAGAAGGCGCAGCAGCGCCTCTTCTTTCTCAGGAGACTGAAAAGATTCGGCATGAGCCCCCGCATCCTCAGGACCTTCTATCACTGTGCCATTGAGAGCATCCTCACTGGATGCATCACCACCTGGTATGGCAACAGCACCGCCTACAACTGCAAAGCTCTCCAGCGAGTAGTGCGGTGCTCTGAACGGATAATTGGAGGTGAGCTTCCCTCCCTCCAAGACATCTACAGGAAGCGGTGCCTGAGGAAAGCGGGGAGGATCATCAAGGACTCCAGTCACCCCAGCCATAAACTGTTCAGACTACTTCCATCAGGAAGGAGGTTCTGCAGCATCCGGTCCCGTACCAGCAGACTGAGAGACAGCTTCTTCCACCAGGCCATCAGACTGCTGAACACGTCATAGACACCTCAGCTTCACTACTGGAACTTTAACATTATGCACTCCATACTGTACAGTAATGCCACTGTTTTGCACATGTCTCAACTCTGTATATTTTTATATATTTTATTTATTGTTTACTCTATTAATTTGTAAAATATGTGTACACACACACACACACACGTAGAAAAATATTTAGTATACACATCCAGAAATGCATATACTATTATATATTGTACATATATTTATTAGTTTCAGATGTAGCCATTCTTGTATTTTGCTTGTTTACATTATTGTATTTTGCACAACTCTGTTGCTTGTGAAGCTCGCACACAAGAATTTCACTCACATGTGCTGTATCAATGTACCTGCACATGTGATGTGACAATAAAAGTGATTTGATTTGATTTGATTTGATTTGATTTGATGCTAGCGATGTGCGGATCAATCCTGAAATATCAATTCCTCTGATACCAATCATTTATGTTCTAGAATTGATTCTAGCGCACTCACAACAATGGCTGAGCGTAACTGTGCGGACGTATTTTACCTCCATAAACAGCTGAGACGTGGTTTGCGATACATGTGGCAAAAAAAGTGAGGTGTTGTGGCTATACTTGCCAACCTTGAGACCTCAGAATTAGGGACACATTCAAAAGGGCTGTTGGGGTGGGGGGGGGTGACTTTTATTGTGTATGTATAATGTAATACAGATACATTAAAAAACACTCCCAAAACAGAATAAATTATTACAAATAAATTATTACAAAATATTAATAAAAACTATAAACATGGAGGCAACTTTGCCTGTGGTAGAATGTATACAATGACAACAAATCTTTATTGCAGATACTAATTTTACTAATTTAATAATAATAACTTTGTGTTGTAAGATTTATGAGTTTAATGCTTTCATAGTGGTACTTTTTGGACATTTTTTCTCAGGTGGTACACACTGTAAAAAGTTTGAGAAACACTGATAAGTGTATGTGTGCTTTTGGAAAACATTTAAAGCTGCTGTACAGAATCTTTGAAACAAGATTAAAACATTTTTAGAATATAAACAGAGCATCTGCTTCTCTTTACAGCTCCTCACTCCACCAGGGCTGTTTGGCACTTTCTGATAGTGTGCCAATGTGATGTACGTACTGCGGCAGTCATACAGGCAACTGGGCGGTCGAAAAGTTGGCCTACCTATTACTGTCTGAGGTTTTAGTAGAGTTGTGGCTGAACCACATAAAAATATATCATTAATTTTAATCTCCCCAATCAATTATAATGTTATGTTGGAATGTTGTTAAAGAGGGTCAAAAATGTTTCAACCCAGTTTGTTTTGCAGATTCTGTATAGCAGCTTTAATATAGGGAGAACACAACTTCCAGACTGTGTGAGTAAAATCTGTTTGTTTTTTTTCTCTTTGTCAGTTTAACAGTTTCTGTTGTGCCTGTCACTGTTCCCTGTCTGTTTTCTTACCTGGTTCTTCCTGACCTTGTACTTTCTCCTCACGTTCCCCTCTGTCCTCTCTCCCTCTTTGGACTGACAATCATACACAAATAGATTGTATTCAATTAGATGAAAAATTACATTAATATGAAAAAAATTATATTAAGATCACTAACAAAAAGTCCTCTCTCAGTCTACTTTCAACCAAAAGGCAAATAACCAAACCACATGAACATCTAATAAAAGATATAAACATTGAAACACTGATCCAACATTATTCTTGATTGATGGATCATTTGATTTTACACTTTTACCTGAATGTGGCTCCTTTTTTTGAAAAAACTTCCTTATATCCATTATGAACCTGGCTGTCTCTCTATACACAAACACACACTCACACAACAGGAGTTATAAGGTTAATGGGCATTCAGTCAGTTAGCTAGTTAGTATCCATTTCAAAGAGGACAGTGGTAACCAACAGTAGGCTGCGGACAATTTAAAGTTTTAGATTTTAAATAGGCTGTATACATTTCAATGGGAGCAACAGGACGGTCAAAAGTTGCTGAATTTACTACAGAGCAGGACGGATTGTAAGGTAGCAAACATTGTTGGAAAACACGTTTTCAACACTGCAGGTTACCTGGTGTAATGCTTTTCAGCTAAAAAGAAACATGGTCTGACTCCTACCTAACTATATAAGAGTAACTGAAGGTTAAATGCAGCTAACATGTCCTGTTTTAAGTCAGGCACTTACACCTCCGCTCCGCTGCGTCTCAGCCACCATCGCTGGCAGCAAGAGTGCTAGAGCCAGAGTAGGGGAGAGGCGAGCTGGAACAAACCATTTTGGGAGGGGGGTTATCTATACTTTAGTTGTTAAAATGTTACGTCTCAAACAAGTACAGTACTGTATGCTTCTTATATTTTTAGTAGTGTGTCACACAAACAGCAAATATTGTCAAAAAAAGTAAGAAATCTTTGGGGGTGCTTTGATTCATTTTGGGGGTGCTTAAGCACCCCCAAAAATGGGCTAAAATCGCCCCTGTATCAAAGTGACTTATATATCATGTTTAACCTGAGTAGTGAAAGACTGCGATGGTTTGAAGACGATGTGTCGGTCGGCTCAGATATTTGAAGTTTACACAGCTACATTCTCACCTGAAAATATGTTAAAAGTTTTTTTGCGACCCAGAAAGAGAAATAAGAGTGTTGAAATAAAAAGAGAAAATGCTCTCAATTACGGAGACAGTCAAATGGTTCATTTATGTTTGATGTGTGCTTTACATTTGTGTGGCTGTTAATAAAGTTAGCGCGCTCTAGGGGGCGTATGCGTTCATCAAAATGGCCGAAGGCTGATGTGTGTTTATTCCTCCCTAAATATCGTTGGTGAAGTTTGCCATGCACGTCGGATTTTCCTGCGCATTTTCATACCTCTGCCAACAGGTTATGGGCCCAGGAAGCTAAGAAGTTTTCCGAAAGAGTCCATGTGGTTTTGCCACCGAGAGAAAACGCCGCGACGTACTGCGCACTCGGTGAGGATTAGCATACCATGCTAGCGCCATGAGCCGACGAGCCGCTGAGTCAAATAGCCGTTGGGCTCGGCTAGTTTTTGATGGAGACGAAAAGAATTACGAACTATGGGAGACGAAATTTTTGGGCCACCTTCGTTTGCAAGGTTTAAGAGACATTATTTTGAAGCAGCCTACTGACGCGGAGGGAGAAGAAGACAGAGCAAAGAATGCAGAAGCCTACGCGGAGCTGATCCAGTTTCTGGATGACAAAAGTTTGTCTCTTGTTATGCGAGAAGCAGCGGATGATGGACGAAAGGCGCTGGGGATTCTAAGAAACTATTATACCAGTAAAGGAAAGCCTCGTATAATTAGCCTGTATACAGAACTCACTTCGCTCCAAAAGTCCAGCAGTGAGAGTGTGACTGAGTATGTGATACGAGCAGAGACAATAATCACAGCCCTGAGGAATGCTGGAGAAACTTTGAGTGATGGGCTATTGGTAGCAATGGTTTTGAAGGGACTGCCAGAATCATTCAAACCGTTTGCTATCCATGTCACACAAAGTGAAGTTGAAGTGACTTTTGCTGAATTTAAAACTAAACTGCGAAGCTTTGAAGACACAGAGAAAATGCGCGCCACAGCGTCAGATGACAACATCATGAAAGCACGTGCACGACCGAGCGACAATCCCATGTTTGAAAAATCGAATGACCGTGGGGCCGGCAACGCAGACATAGTGTGTTTCAGATGCGGACTAAAAGGACACAAAGCCAGGACGTGTCAGCGCAAGCAGTGGTGTAGCGAGTGTAAAAGCACCATCCATCGGGACTCAACATGCAGACGGAAACGGCGGCAAGACAACGCACGGAAAGTTTCCGAGGACTCGGGTAGCAAAGACTACGCATTCCGGGTAAGCAGCGAGGATGCAGCGTTCCAGTCAGAGCATGGCATCAACAAAAAGGGTCTGATGGTGGACACAGGGGCAACTTCGCATATTGTCACAGATATAACGAAGTTCAGGAGATTCGACGACAGTTTCCAGCCCAAGTCACACTACGTAGAGTTGGCTGACGGCACTAAGTGCACTGGAGTTGCAGAGCAAAGAGGGGAGGCAGAGTTTTGCTTGATGGACAGCAGGGGGCAGTGCCACAAAACAACCTTGAAACAAGCACTGTACATCCCATCGTATCCAAAAGACATCTTCTCTGTGAAAGCAGCTGCCTCAAATGGAGCAACTATGATCTTCAAGCAAGGAAAAGACACCCTGCGACACAAAGACGGTACAAGGTTCCCAATATATGAGTACAACAGACTGTACTACCTGCAAACAATAAACATTGAAGGTAAAGACCAGTGTAAGGGTTGCTATGACATGCAAACATGGCATGAAATTACAGGGTGTTGTTGATGGTATGGCAATCAAAGGAAAAACAGACAAATCTGTCTTGCATTGTGAAGTGTGCACACAGGGAAAGTTTGTTCAAACTAGAAACAGGGACCCTGATGCACGAGCCAAAACCGCCTTAGAGCTGGTACACACAGATCTAGCTGGTCCAGTAGACCCAGAGTCCAGAGATGGATATAGATTTGCACTATCATTCACTGATGACTATTCCAGTGCAGTGTTTGTGTATTTTCTGAAAAATAAGAGTGACACAGCAAAAGCGACACAGAAGTTTTTGGCTGATACAGCCCCGTATGGGCAGGTTAAATGTATCAGGTCTGACAATGGAACAGAGTTTATGGGAAATGAGTATCAGGCACTCCTTAGCAAAAATGGAATCAGGCATGAGACCTCAGCACCATACTCACCACACCAAAATGGTACTGCAGAACGCAATTGGCGTACTCTTTTTGATATGGCCAGGTGTATGTTAATAGAGAAACAGTTACCTAAAGAGTTGTGGACTTACGCAGTGCAAACAGCAGCTGTAGTGAGGAATAGATGTTTTAACAGACACACAGAACAGACACCATATTTAATGCTGACAGGAAGAAGGCCAAACCTTTCCAGGATGCAGACATTTGGGTCAGTGTGTTATGCCTACAGGCAGAACAAGAGAAAACTAGACTCAAGGTGTGAGAAAGGAATTTTTGTTGGATATGACAAGAACAGTCCAGCTTATATGGTCTACTACCCAAAAAGTGGGAAAGTACAGAAGCATAGACTGGTGAAGTTTGAGACTAAAACAAGAGTAGAGAGACAAACACAGACTGACAAGGTGCCAGATGATGAGGGTGACTTTGAGACACCAAACAGGTTCACCAAGACCAGAGAACAGACTGATGTGAGTACAGAACACACAGATACTCAGGAACAGATCCCAGTAAGCATGTCTGAGATGAGCAGCCACTCACGGGAGAATGAACTCGACTGCGAGGCTGCAAGGTATCCTTCCAGAGTGAGAAAGAGGCCTGGGTATTTAAGTGAATATGTTACTGATAAGGAGGATTGTGATCAAGTACTTACAAAAATGGTTATGCTGATACTTTGCTATCATTATTTTCATCTACCTCTGATTTGGCTGTACCTGACGACTGTTCTCTCTGTTCGGTTGATGGTTGTGCTAATATCCTGTTATCTGTTTGTTCTTTTATTCTTGATTCTGTTGCTCCCATCAAAATGAAGCGCCCTAGAACCTACTCTCATTGCTGGCTAAATGATACTACACGTGCCTTGTGACTGTCTGTCGCCGTGATGAGAGGAGGTGGAAAAAAGATAAACTTCAGGTTTCTTATGATATGTTACAGACTAGCCGCTCACAGTTTCAAACTGCTGCTAGAATGGCTAAGGCATCTTTTCTTTCCAAAGTCATTTTGGCTAATGGTCACAACCCCCGTATGCTATTTAAAAATTTTAATTCTGTTGTTAATCCCTGTCCTGATATGCCTTTACTGTATTCACAAGCTCTTTGTGAGCGTTTTCAAATTCTTTTTTTAGATAAGGTTTCATCCCTTAAGCTTTCCTCTTTGTCTGCCTCTTATCCTGTCTTTTCCTCTGAGTGTAATTCAACTTTTCATCAATTTGAGCCCGTGTCGCTTTCGACTCTGAAGCAGCTGGTTGATCAACTGAAAAACACCAATGCTGTGTTTGATATTCTCCCATCACGCATTGTTAAGGGCTGCTTTGATGTAATTGGACCGAGCATTCTATTCTTAATGAATTTTTCTCTACTCTCTGGATCTGTCCCACTGGCCTTTAAGCATGCTGTAGTCCAGCCTATTCTGGAAAAAAAAGAATCTTGATTGTTATGATCTTTTGAACTATCGACCAATCTCTAAGCTTCCGTTTCTGTCCAAGATCCTGGAGTGACTAGTTCTCTCTCAGCTTCAGGTGTACTTAGACGCGAACAACATTGCAGAGAAATTTAAGTCTGCCTTTAAGCCACGGCACAGCACTGAAACGGCCTTGCTTAGAGTTCTCAATGACCTATTTGTAAGCATTGACTCTGGACGCTCTGTGGTCCTGGTTTTATTGGACCTTTCCTCTGCTTTTGATATGGTTGATCATAACATTCTTCTACTAAGACTTGAGCATACTGTGGGTATAAGAGGCACTGCCCTCAACTGGTTTAAATCTTATCTTGCTGACAGGTCTCTTTCGGTTAATTTGGGCAACTTCTCATCTTCCTCGGTACCTGTACGCTGTGGTGTGCCTCAAGGATCTGTATTAGGCCCTATTCTCTTTTCACTATATCTGCTCCCTCTTGGAGCAATTTTTGAGAAGCATAATATTGCCTTTCATTGCTATGCTGATGATATACAGATTTATTTTGAGATTACTGACGATCTTGCTATGTCTTTTCACTATTTTCGTGAATGCATGCGTGAGGTTAAAGGTTGGTTCAAGAGTAATTCTCTTGTCCTGAACGAAAAGAAAACGGAGATCGTGGTGTTTTGATAGTAAAATCCCCCGCGACCAACTGTGTGCTGCTCTGATGCCTTTTGCTAGCTCTCCTTCTGATTATGCCAGTAATTTGGGCATACTACTGGATAGCTCGCTTAAATTTGACAAGCAAGTGTCTGCTGTTGTGAGGTCTAGTTTTAATCAGCTGCGCCTCATTTCTAAGGCTAAGCGCTATATTCCGCACATTGACCTGGAAAAACTCATTCACGCATTCGTGACTTCCAGGTTGGACTACTGCAACTCTCTTTACATTGGCCTTTCCTCCACCCTTCTCGTTAGATTGCAGACTGTCCAGAATGCGGCGGCACGCCTTTTGACAGGTAGCGGGAAGTTTTCTTCCATCACTCCTGTTCTTGCTGGCTTGCACTGGCTTCCAATTAAATACCGTATTCAATTTAAAATATTACTTTTCACCTACAAAACCATTAATAATTTGGCTACCTCAATGAGCTTCTCAGGTTACACACTCCTGTCAGAGCACTTAGATCTGCTACCCAAATTCTTCTGGAGCAACCTCGTTCTTGGCTGAAGTCTCACAGTGACCGCGCGTTTGCTGTAGCTGCCCCGGTCTTATGGAACAACCTTCCTGTTGCTATCCGGGCGTCTGACTCTATGCCACTGTTTAAATCACGGCTGAAGACTTACTTGTTTAATCTTGCCTTTCCACCTAGTTAACACTTGGTGTGCGTTGGTACATTTTTATCCGTCATGCTTGTGAACTACTTT
Organism: Simochromis diagramma; assembly: GCF_900408965.1. Lineage (NCBI taxonomy): Eukaryota > Metazoa > Chordata > Actinopteri > Cichliformes > Cichlidae > Simochromis > Simochromis diagramma. The sequence goes on along the minus strand of NW_024387227.1, from coordinate 2,210,269 downwards.
TATATCTTATGGTTGTCAAGGTTTTTATAACTGACACGTGCCAGGTCCTTTCTCTTTTCCCTCCCATCTCCCTTTTCCTATTATTTTTGTCAAGCACCTTATACCCTTGGTTTTTTAGTGTGCTTTATAAATAAAGTTTATTATTTATTATTAAACATGGATTATTGTTACAGAGCAATGTGTAACATTCCCCAAACATTCAAGGAAGCAATAACTTCATCTAACTCAGAGAAATGGGTCAGTGCAATGGATGAAGAGATGCAATCACTAAGTGAAAATGACACATTTACCTTAACCACTTTGCCTGAGGGTAAGAAGACAGTGATCATTGCTGCTAGTGATGAAAGTGAACTAACTGTTGTGAAGAAAATGCTTGCAGCAGAGTGATAACTGCGTTAAAATGTCACAAAAACAATATGTGGAAAAAATACTTGAAAAATTCAACATGCAGGATTGTAAAGAAAGACAGACACCTTGTGAGCAAAAACTGAACTATGCTGATGATGCAGAAAGGATGAGTGATGTCAAAAGGTACAAAGAGGCAGTTGGTAGTCTGATCTATTTGGCTACATGCACAAGACCAGACTTGAGTTTTATAGTCAGTAAACTTTCACAGTACTTTACTGAGCCAACTGAAGACCAATGGACTACAGTAAAACATGTACTGAGGTATCTGAAAGGGACAACCGAGAAAGAACTGTGTTACAGGAAATGTGACAACAAAGAACTGAGGTTGTGGGCATACAGCGATGCTGATTGGGCAGCTGATGTAACAGGCAGACGGAGTACAACTGGTTATTGCATAAGCTTGTCTGTAGATTGTCCTTTAATCTCATGGAAAACCAAAAGACAACCTACTGTTGCATTAGCTACCTGTGAAGCTGAGTACATGGCTTTAGCTGCAACCCTACAAGAAGTTTTGTACCTAATGCAACTGTTACAAGAGATGTAAACATGTTGACATAAAGTACCACTTTGTGAGGTCAACTGTGAGTGCAGGAAAAATAACTCTGGATTATTGTTCAACAGAAGAGATGGTTGCAGATGTAATGACAAAACCTGCAACAAAAGTTAAGTTGTTCAAGTTTGAGAAGTTTATGTTTGGGCATTAACATGGTATACGGAGATGTATACAGTACTGAGGAAGAAACCTTTTGTTTGTTGTTTTTTGTTTACTTAGGAGCATCATAATATGAGAGCAAGTGGGGGTGTTGAAATAAGCAGAGAAAATGCTCTCAATTATGGAGACAGTCAAATGGTTCATTTATGTTTGATGTGTGCTTTACATTTGTGTGGCTGTTAATAAAGTTAGCGCTCTCTAGGGGGCGTATGCGTTCATCAAAATGGCCAAAGGCTGATGTGTGTTTATTCCTCTCTAAATATCGTCAAGTAATGACAATACAGTTTGTTGTGCTAATTTTACATGGGATCTTGCCTTTTCAAGTGATGTTAAACATTAAATTAGGAACATGTTAATGTGATTAAACAATGAAATCATCTATAAATAGGAAAAAAAACATCTTAAAAAAAACGGTAATATTCCGGCAGCTGGGGTGCCAAAATACTACCGTAAAATAACAGAAAATAACTTTCTCATGAAAATACAGTCATTTTCAGTAATGAAAATAGAGTTTGTTGCGCTAATTTTACATGGGATTCTGCCTTTTCCAAGTGCTTTTAGACATTAAATTAGGAACATTTTAACGTGATCAAACAATGAAATTACCTATAAACAAGGTCAATGAATGTGGCAATATGAATCATAATACGTAAATGTACAGAAATATACAGTTAACAGTTGGTTTAAATAATAATGGATCGCATGCCCTGGGACAGACTGACGGAGGAGCACCATCGGCTCCTCTGGCCATCACCAGTAGGTAAAGAGTCTTGACCACGGACACAATACCGAGAGTGTCCGAGCGGGCGCTCAAACCTTCTAATCACAAGGCGAACTGCCAACTCTTGAGCCACGATCGCTCTAAATAGCAATGATAATAATACTTATGTGATGTAACACAAGCTTATAGGAATCATGTTATATACTTTTCCATAGCATTACATTTGAATTCAACAGTTCAATCTTTCAAATAACGGACAGATATTTGTGAAATCATGATACATTTGTGAATGTATTTTAACAATCTAATTAAGCATATGTACAGACAGATACATTTAATAATCATGAAAATTATGTTTTATTACATTACAGTGATTTAACATTAATTTACATTTGAAATGTGAAATCACAGTCTATTTACGTAACTTTAATGATATTCTAGAAGAACAGAACAAAACTGTAAAATGCACAGTAAAATACCTTCATATTAGGATTTTTTCCTACAGTGCAGCCATACCCGCGACATTGTGGTTGTTAGTTCACATTCATTGGCCGATGCTTAGCGTCATGTTATTATGTGTCCCAACATCCAATGGCATGTCACATTGTTTTCATGGCCACACCCTCACCCCACACTGAAAAAAATAATCAGTGGGATAAACATAAAAAAATTATTGTAAGCGGTTGCACGAAATTAAGTTATGTTTGGTTAACCTTGGTTTTTTATGTTATACCTGCACACATTTTTCTGGTAACACGAACATGACTTTTTTATGTTGTTGTTATGTTTTTCATTCCGGTTAAATATTTATAGAAACCACTTGTTTATCAGACATGAACTTTTTGTGTTAATTGTATTGGACTACTATGTGTTATATTGACAAGATTATTTTATGGTAAGCTTATTTTATTTTATAACAAATTTCTAATATATAATCTAATATATAATTGAGTGTTCAATAAATAAAACTAAATTAAGGCTGATCTTACTGTATGTACTGTACACTTTCTCTCAAAGAAATAAGCAAAACATTTTTGAACAATGACCTGTATTTTTGAAAATACTACACAGTTGTAACAATGGACTTTCAATTCAGGCTTCCAAAATATACATGAGTCATATTTGTACAATGCATCTCTTGAAAAACATTCCACAACATTCCTCAAAGTTATCTGCTGTAACCTGAATTCAACATTGTGGGGCCTTATGACATCGCGCTTATGTAAAAAAATAGTTTTTTAAATGTAAGAGCCATAAGGTAATATGGCAACAGGGGTGTAATTATTAAAATGACACAAAGAAGAGACTTAAAATAACATTATAACCCACAGGCACAAAACCAAGAGACCTAAACTGATTAGTATTGGCTTGCTTCTATCACTAAACATCACAATCACTAATACTAGACGATGCAATCTGTTTGTAGTGGTGCACCTTGGGAAAAAAAATTGCAAACTGGTGAAATTGGTGCAAGGCACCATTTCCATTGAGAAAAATGGACATTCAAAGTTAGAATTTTTTTTTAAAAGAGCCATGGCTTGAAAAGTGAAAACTGCAGTAATAAAGGCCCCAAGTTGAAAAGTGCCAGAAAAATAAGTTTCACTATGTACTGCAACTTTACCAGTGCTGGCTTAAAAGAAAGGATGGTACATATTCGAAGAGGTAAACATGTTGTTCCCACATCATAACTGGAAAACTGTTCAACCGTACAGTCTGGTCCTGAAAACCTGGGCCTTCTTTGAAAGGCTGTTCCTTTTGAGCTCCATAACCAGTTTCTATAATACCTCGAAGGTATACTTTTCCAGTGGGTAGGTGAGGTTCAAAGTGTACATTAGTCCAAACAGCATTGCAGCTGCTAGGGTATAGTTATCCAAATCCTGCCAGACTCTCTGGCCTTCAAGGACTATCCCGATGTCCTCGGGGCTGCCATTGGCATCTCTTGACTTTATGATGTAAATTCCCATGGTTGTTTCCTTATTAGATCGTTGGATAATGGCTTCATCTGTGGCCTAGAAAATGCAGAATTCCAAAATTTAATTAAACAGAACACTGGTCAAAGAACATTATACCAAATCTTATTTTAATCTGTGTCACTATTCCAAAAAATGTTAACATTAACACATTAGGTGAACAAAAATGGATTCATTACAGCATGTGATTTGAGTCCTCAGAATGCTTAAAAAGGTAATGCATTTCTGAAGTGAAAGAAGCAGAATACTGTCAGAGCATAGAGAGGTGTTCAACTATGAACTCCACACATAGTTCTAATGCAGGTAAAAGAAAAAAAAAGAAAACGCACCCATGGTAATAGAGTGACAAGCAGCATTTTGTTAAAATTATTATTTTCCCTAAAGTGTATACACAAATTAATTTTTTTCTTACCTGGGCCGTGGGCTCCAGAATGTTCTGCAGTCTTCTTCCTATTTGTCCTTCTGGCCTTTTGAAGATCTTTATTAGTTTGTCAGATAGCACATCTATCTGCGAGAGTAATCTGGACTGCAGTGGCATGGCGGTAATGCGCTTAAACTCTGCATTTATCTAAAAAGAGAAGTTGTCACATAAAAATGCTGTCAAAATCTCAAATCTCACAAGGTTACATCCACACAAAGTTGTTATTTTTTGTCATATTACTATTTATTAGCTATAGGTCCCATGTTGCTGAGCAGTTCCATAGTTGCCCTTACTTCCATACCACCCAAAGCCTGTTTGCAACCACAGCAGTTGCCTCCTTCTGGCCATTTTGCAGTTCTGCCAAATGACCCAGAAACTACATCTATTATTGTCATATACACATCAAGGTCTTTCATTAATACTTAGTTAAATTAGTTAATCTGACCTTTCCAGAAAATTTACCTTACAGAATGTGACATAACATATGCAAATCTTCACCCCCCCAACACACACACACACACACACACAGAGCCCACCCCATGGCAAACTAGCTTATTTAACTGTTTAACTAAAACATTTTAGGTACAACCAGTTAACTAAATGGACACAAGTTTGTTAGTCTGTATTCACTGAGAAAAAACAAGCGAATGTGACTGGGCACATACTGAAAAAAAGCTAATGCACATAATATTGTCCCGCAGCTTAAGCTAGCATTATCGTTAGTTAACTTAAGGAATGACTTGTTTTTTCCATTATGTTGCTCAACAGCGATTCATAAGAAAAACTAACCCATCTAATGGATGTTCTCTTCGTTTCCTCTCAAACATGTAGTTTTCAGTTTACCTCGACAAAGTAAAGCTCAGCACCAAATGTAAACGAAGCGAAGACAAAAAATGGCGGACCGCCACAGTGAATTTTCCCTCGCAGAACACACCCTGGGGGTGGAGTTTCAACAGAAAACATAACTATTTTCTGTTATTTTGATATGACTGGTTTTAAAAGACTGAACATCCTTCTAAAACAAGTGAAAGGCGTGAGACTTAATTATGTTTAGACCAAAAAGATAAATGATTCATGTTGGATATATTTACTGTATTTTTACTAATTTAACAACCTCATCATTGCATTAGTCGCTTTATGCTATAGCATTATGCTTACATTAGCTTGAAGCTCAAGGTCGTCATTTTATTTAATTTCTTTTTCTGGGCTTACAAACAGGACACACAACATTTAGATAACCGTTACACTGAATCTTGGGTCTGTGTTGAGTCTTCCAGCTGCTGACTACAGAAGCTAGATTGACCTTTCAGCATGTTTATAGCGGCTGTGGCTATGTGCTGGTAATGTTACCATGTGTGAGCAGTCACATTGGCAGCAGACATGTTTCAACAAACTAGTCATATCCGGGCCCTACATTAGCTTGTTTAATGGTTAAGACACTGCAGGTACCACCACTTACTACAGACACCGATGCAAGTTTGTAATAGTCTGTTAATTTAGACTGAAAGAATATACAAACAATATTAACTCACATTGTATATGTTAATTACTAATTTGCTTATCGCATAATTTCGGTTACCATTAGCTAACTGGAGCCTAACATTGGCCTTTCATGGTTTTCGATAAATAGCCCACATACCTGTAAAATAACAACACCCCAGTAAAATTCCACATATATAAAGGGTCTACACTCTTTCTCACTGGTGTGTTAGCTTTAAAATCTTATTTACCTTCAAGTGTAAAACTCCAGATGGTAGTAGATTTTCCAAAGCGAGAGACAAAAATGGCGGACAGTGCAGCCGATTTTTCCTTTCCAAGGGGGCGGAGCTTGAGGATAAAACACAACTAACTTGTTTCTTTTCACCATGATTTGTTCTAAAAGAATGAATATTCTTAAAGAATATGTGAAAATTAAAAGACAAAAATATGTTTAGATGTGAAATTTAAATTAGTCATGCTGGATATATGAAGTAATTCTATGCAGATTCAACAACCACCCTATTGCATTTTTTTCAGTGAAGGTGCAGAGGCCTATTTTTGTTCAGGAATGTTGTGAATACTTTGAGATTCATATTAATTGCAATTCCTACCTCTACATTTATTTTTTAAAATATATAATTAGGACAGCGTGGCCGTGCAATGTTTTATATGTTCTTTTTAGTTTTTATTCCTATTAATTATATTTTCACTTGTTACCTCTCAATTATTGAATCAGACCTAGATGACATGAAATTTTCAGCAAAATTATAATTCAATTACTCCTTTAATTATTGATTATTCTCATTAATTTTCGATCATTTTAAATATTTTTCCATAGTATTACATTTGAATTTAACAGATCATTCTCTCACATAACAGACAAATATTTGTGAAATTATGATATATTTCTTAATGTATTTTTACAATCTAAATATGCATATGTACAAAAAAAATATATTTAAAAAACAAGTAAATTGTGTTTTACTATATTTAGAGTGATGTTATTTTATCTTACCTTTGACATGTGAAATCACAGTCTACATATGTAAATTTAATGATATTCTAGAAAGACAGTACAAAAGTGTAAAATATACAGTAAGATACTTTGACATTACTATTTTTTGGAACAGTGTGGTTAAAATGATTCAAATGCAGTAAGTATATACGTTTTTCATATAAATATAGTCTATAACTTAATTATTGTCTGTAGCCCACATAATTACACACTTCAGTTACATAAAACGTGAGTTTTGATCTTATGTACTGTATAGCCTGTATAATAAATAAATATGTAGCCCAATAAGTATAAAATCCAGAAAGCTACACAACATGGAGCGCTTCATTTACAAACACAAGTCTAACTTAAGTTTCACACTTTTTTTTGTTAGAAAACAATCACAATGTTACAGCTTAAATTGCACAAAATGTCAGAAATCTGCACTGTCATGAACAAATATTTAAACCTAATTTTTCATGATTTGTTGGATTAACCCATTGAGGTCTGAAATACAACTGCCAATTTTTGACTCCTTTTGAGTTTTGAGTTTCACCCTCAAATTGTTTTATTTTATTTTTTTCCCCTTGCCTTGTTTGGTATCATTCTTTTTTAGCTCAACTGAATTTAGTTGTTTTTTTCACCGACATACTGCATTAGTATTACTGATCTGAAATCACACAAATAACTTTTTTTTATAAGTATTTTTTTTACTGTAAAAAAAACATAGACATGTTGAGTAAATTTTTATAACTTGAAATGCAAATATAATATAATTGTATATTTTGTAAACATATACAACTATTTATCTAAAAATGCAGCCAATACACCTGTCGAGTTTTTAAATTTTGCACAACCATTTAAACTAAAACCATTAACCATTAAAACTAAAATGAGAGAACAATCAGGTTTCGCAATAAGATGCCCCACAAATGATGTGTGTCAGTAAAAAAAAAGTTTGTCCACCAAAACACAAATGAGAACAGCACAGGGATAAACCTGCAGGCCTGACAACAGGAGGTGTATCACTCTGCTGGTTTTCTACTTAGTGACAGTTTTTACATTGCAAATGTGCCTTTGTGTTCATTAGTGCCCTCACTGACACACCAAGCAAAACGACTACACAACAGAACAGCTACACAAGACAACACAACACACTAAGTATACACTCCACACTAACCGTCACAAATCTCCCACATCTAAAAACTCTCTCTCTCTCTCTCTCTCTCACTTGCTCGCTCTGTCTCGCTGTCGTTACTGTCACTCCCAAAACTTTTGCCTCTTCCTAAACAACCAATTCTCAGTGTTGACTTTTTTTTTTTTTAATTGGTCGACATGGTACATTTTTCCACCGATAGGAAAGCGATGGCTTTTTTTCCTTTCTTTACTGTTTTCGCGCTTTCCTTAAAGAACGCTTGAAACACACACACAAACGTGACGACAGTATTTAGAAAAAAGCATGGCTTATATATATTATCATAACTCTGGATTTACTGGCCTGTAATTAAAATTTATAAGCGTTGAAGTCCGAACTTTCAATGTGGGCTGAAATAGAGACTCAGCGTGGCTGCAGCTTTTTGCTAACTTAAATCAGTCATGTGATTTGGAGGTGCAGCGCGTCCGTGGACTACAGAGGGTTAATAACACTCACCTTCCTTCCATTTACAGAGTGTAACATCCAACCACCTGTGTAAAATCTGAAATTCCCATGGTGTTGTTCAAAATGTGCTCTGGCACAATCATAAGCATTGCTTGCTACTGAAAACAAGAAAAAAGCCGGTCCTGCTATGGGCTGAACCATTTGTTAATGGTAGAGGGGGGGGGACACTATGCAATATATTCATTTTTAGCATTTATATTCACTGTTGACTGTAACTATGCTCAAACTGTTAATGCTATCTTATTTTAATAAACAACACTGTCATATGAAAAACTGGGTTGGCACTTGGGGTGGCAAGGGATCATTTTAGGGTGGCACCATAGCTGGACTGGCCATCGGGCATACCGGGCATTTGCCCGGTGGGCCGCTGGCGATTTTTTGTTTTTATGGGCCGATGGATTTTTTTTTTTAGTAAGGGTATATATAATGAAAGGTGTTGGATTGGCCAATTGGTCATGATCGACTCTGGGCTGGACCAATTACAGCCGAGGAGGCCGGATGCACCCTCCCCCTCTCCCCCTTGTTTAGCAATCACGTGATTTTCGCGCATTGCATGCCGGGAACTCGTGGCAAAACAATCCAAGTACAGCATCAAATGCAAGCATTTGCAGCACCGCAAAACGTTCATTCTCCGGTTTCAATGCCTTCTTGTTTTTTCGTTGACGCACAAAAACGGAATTTACAAAACAAAAGGATAACAATGCCGGTCCGTACAAAGACAGACTCGACGAAAAGACAAAGAAAAGATACGAGGAAAAAATCAAAGGAGTGAAAGTGTCAGACCCCTACGAGCACACAGAGTGGACAAAAGACGTTAGCGTGCTGCCCAACTTTCACCACGCTCAGATTTATAATCATACGGTTCTTGGAGTGAGTGCACACACTCATGAAGTTTAGTAACTTCAGGTCACTGCAACAAGCCCAGGTACAGTTTACCGACGGATGGGTGCAGGACCTTGAAATGCACCGTGTAGAACGAAAGAACATCGTACGAACAAAGGTAAGTTTACCAGTCTCACAAATCGTCGTCATAGATACACATTCGTTAACCATTTATTAATATAACCTTTGAGCTCAACGGTAATTAATTAGTAGTGGAAATAATTTCTGGTAGCATCACAGAAATGTAGCAGTGACAATAATACTGTATGCTGTAATCGCACTGGGCAATTAGTGATACAAAACAACTGTTTTATCCTGTGAATAAAAGTATATGTTTTTGTCAATGTACCATGGTAATAACAGAAGCGAAACGCAATATTGTGTCAGGACAATTCACTATTTATGCACAATAAATAAAGGAGCATAGCGCGACAATTTCTGTTCAGCGCCAGACTTGCTTGTAACCTATATCACCAATTATGTTAAGAAAAATGACGTATTAACTACTACAAAACTCTGACCTTTGTGGGAATGCTTGGAGCAGACTAACCTGTGAGCTGGAGTGTTCTGAGACGTTATATTTGGTATATCCAGACCATCCATCGGCTCTTACTTCGGAAACATGGCTTAAAAAATTTCTCTTCAACGACGTAATCCGATAAAAAAAAAAACAATCTCTTTACCCGTCGGCTTCCCATGGCTGTCATGCGACCGGCTATTGCAGTTAATAATACAACAGCTTCTTGCCATTTTTTGGGTTTCTTTTTATCGTTGTGTAACTGAGTTCAATTGAAAGCCTGCGTGCGCTAGTACCTCTTGCCACAAGTTCCCAGAATCCTTTGCGGTTTTACCCCTGAATGACGTCACATTTTCAATCTTTATCCTGGTGGGCCGGTCTCTAATCAAAATGCCCGGGCCGATTTTTTGTCCCAGTCCAGCCTTGGGTGGCACTTGCCACCCCATGCCACCCTTCTAGATCCGCCCCTGCCTGTAATCATTATGATGCTATAATTTGATGATACAATAAATAAAATGTTTTTGTACATAGTATCGGTATCGGATCAGTATCGTCGATACCACCCTGAATATTACTTGGTATCAGATCAGAAAGGAAATCAGTGGTATCTCACATCACTACTAAATGCCGTATGGAGTGCCCACCCCCAAGGTCCTATATGTATGTGTTATGAGAGTGTGAATAATGTGGATGTCTAGGTTGTGAGATAAAATTCAGACACAGGTGGCCAGAAGGGGGTTCAGAGGAGGAATGCCTCCCCTGCACCTCAGTGTCACATCTGTACCCCAAAGCCCTGCATGTGTGGGGGTGTGAGGGATTCTTACATATTCTGAATACTTTGGATTACTTAATATATTGTCATGCTTTTTACAACTACATGAATGTAATATTACTGTGTGATTTATTACTTTTACTGAAGGATACTCGCCATATCTATACCAACTAGATTTTTAAATCTTAACCCTTTCGTGCATGAATTATGACAACCTCAATCCAGAGTATTTTTATTCATCTTTAGACATGAAAAAAAGATTTTTGAACTTTTTTTTAAAACATGTACTTTTCAAAGAGTTGTTTACATGTCCACTTAGGTGGACAACACATATTTTGACTAGGGCTGGGTATCGTCACTGATTTCTAGAATCGTTTCGATTCCGATTCACAAGGTTCAGAATCGATTCGATCCACGATTCGATTCGATTCAATTCGATTTGAATCTGGGAAATTTTGCCTCAGACAGTCAGAAATATTATAATTCAGATCAGTACATTTACATGTTTTTGTATCTATAAAAAGGAAGCTGACACTCGCAAGACTTTATCAAAGGTGTAAGCATCACAGCAGATGCCTTTGTGTCAAAGTAGCTGAAGATAAAACACAGAAAAACATGAAGGTGATTTTCCTGGCCTGGGATTTTATAAAAAATATTCTGCAGTACATCAAAAACGAAACAAAACCATTAATCAACATATTAACTAGTGATGCGCGAATCATGAACGAATCGTTCAATACTCGAGAATCACTTTACTGACTCATGAATCATGATTCACAAGCCCAACTGACTCACTGACTCATCCCTGTTGCTGTTAGCAGCAATATATCTAGCTTAAAATTAAAATTGTGGAGCAAAACACAACATCCAGTATCTTAACAAAAGAATTTCTGCTCTGAACTGGAAGAAAAAACCCAGAGTAGAAGCTCACATCAAGACAATAGCTCCTCGGTTCACAGTAGCATCGCTCTGCTAACATGCTAACAGCACATTTGAGCTACTCACCCCCTCCCTCCTGTGCTGAATCATAGAGCGAACGAATCACTCAGGACTCACTAACCCCCTCCCTCCTGTGCTGAATCATAAAGCGAGCGAATCACTCAGGACTCACTAACCCCCTCCCTCCTGTGCTGAATCATAGAGCGAGCGAATCACTCAGGACTCACTAACCCCCTCCCTCCTGTGCTGAATCGTAAGCGCAAGCGAATCACTCAGGACTCGCTCACCCCCTCCCTTCCTGTGCTGAAACGTAGCATAAACGAATCACTCACTCACTCACCCCCTCCCTCCTGGCTCACAGCTTCTTCTTCTTGGTTGGCAACCAATGTTAAAGCGCATTACCGCCCCCTGGCTCACAGCTCAGTGGACATTTACATGAGAAAATATATATTTGACACATTTGAGGAAAATACTAATAAAATAAAATTAAAATCTTTTGCTCTTTTTTGCTGTATAAAAATTGTTGTTTTTCTTTTTCAATCACTCATCTTAGCAGTATGATATACATGAAAAGAGAAACAAATTAAGTTTGAGTGAAAATGTACATTTTTTGCGCTCTCTGGGCAACTGACTCAGTGACTGAAAGGACTCAAAAAACCCGATTAATTTTGGTGAGTGACTCATTCAAACTCGATTCAGTAAAAAGAATCAAATTTACCATCACTAATTACCACAGCAGGAAGGTAATTTTGCAATATAATGACCAAGACTCATGCTCTTAGCATTAAGTACAGATGTGTGACCTTATAAAGCAGCGGTCCCCAACCCCCGGGCCTCGGACCGGTACCGGTCCGTCAGTCGTTTGGTACCAGGCCGCGAGAGTTGAGGCTCAAGTGTGAAATGTATGGTTTTCAGGGTTTTCAGCATTATTTTGTTATCGTTTTTAGTGTTAACTCGGTTTTCCTGGGTCTTTTCACGTGTGTTAAGAATAAATCTTCTTTTTTTCGGTACCGGTACTAGTTTTATTTTGTTGTATTTATTCGCGACACCTTAAAGGCCGGTCCGTGAAAATATTGTCGGGCATAAACCGGTCCGTGGCGCAAAAAAGGTTGGGGACCGCTGTTATAAAGTTCTGTCACTAAGAGTTACATGCCAAGATCAATAGTCTACTGTCAGCACCTGTCCAACTTAGCTGACATGTCTGAAACTAGACAAAAAAGTATTCTGGAACATCCATCCGCAGAGCACTAATTTGATCTACCTTATCTGGGGTTTTATCTTTACAATTTAATGTAAATGAGATGTTATTGAGATGTTACTAAGTATCAATCCTCAACTAGGTATGAACCTAGGAAAAGGTTCAGATGAGGTGCACTGTGATTATTTGTAAGGAGTTAAAATAATCTATTTATTTAGGAATGAAAATGGCAGGGGCTCACCGAACGTCACAACCCCATATCCAGTGATGGGAAAGCCATTACTTTTTTCAGTAATTAGTAATCTAACGCAGTGGTTCCCAAACTTCTTTTTGCTAGTCCCCCCTTTGTTTTACATGAAAAATCGTCGATTTCTATTATTACTCCTAAACACAAAGATATATTAACTATTTTGGTGTCTCTTTTGGAGTGACAGCACTGTTGACTATACCCTTGTCTCTCCTCTCACAATGACCTGCTTGCTTATGTCTGCTGAATCTGCCCTTCAGAGACCACTGACTGATTTTTATGTTGCACAACACTGATTTGTCTTATCGAAAATGTAATTTAATGCATTCTTTCAGTTTCACCAATAATTACAAAGTCAAATTGTCTTCATGTATCTTTATCAGAACACTGTGGCTTACCACAAATGAAAAGATTGTTGTGGTAACAAAGTCCTGGTAAAGTGCACCGATCTGTCAACATTAAAGCTCACAAAACTGCAGGAAAATCACTTTGTTTGAGGAGTGGTTTGTGTGTGGGGGTGTTTGTTATTGCTGGCAAAAGAGGACAGAAAGTAGAGTTTGCTCTTTAAATATTAAAAATATTTACACAGCAGTGCTGTCCTTGTTTGAGTTTAAAAGGCAGTTTCAGCTGCCTTGATTGCACTCTGGTAGGAGGCATAATGGAGAGAAGTGTGGTGCAAATCACTCTCTTTGGACTGCTGCTGTCTTTGGCCTCCACACTGCCAAACAAGGTAAGATAATAATACTTAAAAAGGGCCACAGAACCACTTCAAGAATCCAAAATCTAAAAAAATGTGTGTGTGTGCGTGTTTGCATTATGGATGTTGAGGAGGCAAAAATAAAAGGTTAAAGTCTTTAGCTAACTAATATACAGTAAGATCACATAATGTCTTGTGAATTGAAGGAATTTCGATCAATCTCTGTTTGCATATTTACTTTATTCTTGCTCTGGGTCGAAGTCAAAAGGAAATTTGAGCAAACTTTAATAGTTAAAGCTTGGTATTGATAACGGTACTGGTAAGTTCTAAGTTAAGGTTAAAAATGCCAAGTCCCATTAAGTAAATATTTATTGTCTATTCTTTTTTTAACTTAAATATTGTAATATTATTCTGACTTTGGAAACTTCTGTTTCCCAGTTGGTCTGGGAAATCAACTCTTTAGGGAAAGAATGTAATAGTTAAAACTAGAGGAAAAATAAAAAGAATGGGGTGTTACTGCAGTTAAACCAATTAGATTTCACTGATGTCATCCACCAACACATTGTTTTTCAAATACATCTGACCTTTGGTCAACCAATAAGATCACCTAAGCCACTTTTTTAAAAATGTGCCTCCTGTGTTTGCTCAGGATGACTGGGACATCTACAGCTTTCACATAAACTCCACAGTGACCAGTCGTTATGCCACCACTGTCATCACAAGCCGTGTGGCCAATCGTATGAACGAGTCAAAGGAAATTGAATTTCATGTTCGGATTCCCAAGAATGCCTTCATCAGTAAATTTCGAATGTGTGTGAAGTTAAAATAATGTGTAACCATCCAGAGACATTTGCAAATAAAGAATTCTATACTGAAAAACAAATTACAGGATACTCAATAGTGTGTATTTACACCAGGGCTTCTCTTGGTCCTCCAGGTTTATCGATGGCCAAGTTTATGATGGTGTTGTGAAAGCTAAGGAGCAAGCTCAGCAACAGTACTCTGAAGCTGTGTCCCGTGGTGAAAGTGCTGGACTTGTCAGGTATTTGAGTTCAGTCATAACTTGACATAAAAAAAACAATTCTCAGTCACGCAAAACAAGTTTTTTGGGGGGGATCCATGGGCCAAAGGGTGAAAGTCCAACAGGACCAACTGGGACAAAGCCAAAGCACACCACAAATCTCCTGGATACCCCCATCACAGGCAGGGTGTTTGAAACAAGGGTGTGGGAAGATGTCCCCTCTTCCCACTTTGGGGGTTTTTTGTTCTGTTTTTTTAATGTTCTCATTTTAGCAATAACCTGCTGTGACATTCTATTTAAGGAAATGATTATTGTTTCTGCTATAGTTCTGTAGGAAGGACTCTGGAGGAATTTAAGACCTCTGTAACTGTGGCTGCTCACAAAAAGGTCACTTTTGAACTCACATATGAGGAATTAATGAAACGAACACGTGGCAAGTACGAGCTGCAAATTCATGCTCGACCCATGCAGCCTGTCAGTGACTTCAAGGTGACTGTCTTATTGGTATCTGTTCGGTGATTGTTTAGGAGAACAATGCTGAGGTAAGCCATGACTAGATCTTATATTTACTGTACTTAATACCAGGTGGATGTGCACATTCAAGAGGAAGCTGGCTTCAGTTTCATCGATGTGAAAGGAGGCCTGAGCACCAAAGCCCTCGCTAATGCCATCACTAAAACACACACAGATAAAGAGGTACCGTATATTGGAAATCTCAGTTTTGTAAAGCATTAAGTGAACCTAAGTCCTGTCACAACAGACAATAAAATAGATACTATCAGGATAGGATGATAGGTTGTAGGATGCCTTTGAAAATCAGGAAGAGGAAGCGAGGGAAGGAAGAGGCAAGGATTAAATGGTGGAAGCTACACAGAAATGTACAAATACACAAGTTAACCATGTCATGTGTACATGGCAGTTGCATTTCTTATCACGTCAGTCCACATTCAATACGAAATAAGAAATTCAAATAAGAAATTAAATAAGAAATAAGTGTTTCACAATCTTGTTGATTTTTTTTTTATTTGTGTATACAACAACAAACCATATTAGCTGACAATGGTTTTCTCAAGTGTTCCTGAGCTCATGCAGGGATTGCTACTACAAAGTCTCGTCTATTTTAGATGTGGTGCCAACTGAATGGACAATGATAAAATATTGATTCAAACATTTGGTCCTTGAGTAAAAACATATGTCTCTATATTTTGAATCTTTTAATATATCATATTATAACTGTCTAGTTTCCTAGACAGTCTTTGAGAAAGTGGTGAGACCATCTTTACTGCTGAAATTCCCCGCTTCTCTTTTTATGCCCAGTCAGACCTAAATATTTTTTAGTATAATTGGACTTGTTAGAAAACTGAATTTTAAGCTGCTGACCTTTATTCTTTAATATGGAGTGTAAGTTGTCTGAAAGTTTTGTTTATATTAAGATCTTACACATTGTGCAGAATATTTTGAAATTGAGCTTGTACATTCTCACCTTTCAGATGAATGCAATCAAAGGTTTGGAAGGAAAGGACACAGTTTTTTTTTTTTTATCAAGTAAACAGAAATTAAAATCACTGACCTCTCTGTCTCTCATGAGTCTAAACAATTAAATTCATTCTGTTTCCAGGCGTGGGTGTATTTCTATCCAACAGTTGACCAACAGAAGATGTGCGACAGCTGTAGTGATCAGGGTATGAATGGAGATCTAGTTATTGTTTATGATGTCAACAGGGACAATGGACTAGGACACATCAAGGTAAAACCTGGTCAATTATCAATGTACACACAAAGAGAAAAAGAAATGCTGAATTAATATTATATTTTTCTGCTCCTTAAATCATCTTTTGACCAACGAACCTTCTTCTCACTGCTCCTTAGAAATCTGACGGATACTTTGTTCATCACTTTGCTCCATCTGATCTTCCTCGAGTGCCAAAAAATGTCGTCTTTGTTATTGATCAGAGTGGCTCAATGAGTGGCAGAAAAATACTCCAGGTAAATTCTTTGAAGGGTCTATATTTGCCCTCCTCCCTGATTTTTGCATCTTTATCACACCAACGTGCTTTAGATTTATGTGATTTTAGTATTAGATACTGACAACCCAAGTAAATACGAAATGCTGTTTTTAAATGATGATGAATTTATTTATTTTGGAAAAAACATTTTCCAAAAGTATCGCCTGTTAGGTTACCTGTGTCGTTGACCCAGTGGTTTGTTTTTACTGTTTTGAGGTTGAGGTTTTTCAATCTTCTCTGAATCGTTTATTTCTTAGTTTAGTATGCTTATGCTCCTGAGTTTACTTAGTGTTTCTGGTTTTGGATATCTGCCTGTGTGTGTGTGTTTTCCCTGTACTTCCTGTTTTACTTTGATAGTCTCCTGTTGTTGTGTGTCATGTTCTGTTTTGCTTCTCTCCCGTCTTGTCTGCTTCATTAGTTGCCAGCTGTGTTTCTCAGGTGTTTCCTCTTTGCCCTTTTTCTCTCTTGTATTTAGTGTCTGTGTTTCCCTCTGTTCAGCGTCACATTCTCCCTCCTTTCTTGCCGTGTGTTCGGCCTGCCTGCTTAGTTCACGTTTTTCCAGTTTGTTTTGTTATCTTGGATTCCAGTAATTAAATTGGAGTTTGAGTTTAGTTTTGTTGAGAGTGCGTTTTGGGTCCTCCAATCCTGCCTGCCGCACACAGCATATGAAACCGGCTCTATGTGAAAAAAAATAATTGCACTCTAAAACTAATAATTGGCCTTGGCATCAAGAAGTACGATCAAGTCTTTGAGATAACTTGCACTGAGTCTTTAACATTGCTGTGGACCATTCTTCTTTGCAGAATTCTTTCAGCCACACTTGAGGGTTTACAACAGTCAGTTTAAGGCCATGCCAAAGCATCTAAAGGGATTTAAGTCCTGACATGAATTGTTTATTTATTTTACTCATATATTTCTGTTTTCAGTAATTCAGAGGTGGACTTCCTTGTGTGTTTTGGACCACTGCCGTGCGGCATAATTTTAGTATGCTTGAGCTTCAACGCACAAACAGATAATCTTTTACAGACTGATATATCTCAGTAACTTTGTTTCTCAGGTGTTCTCAAGATTCATTAGTTTAGGGCTTGATGTGTTGTTTGTTGATATTTGTTAGCTCTCTTCACTTTGTCAGACATATTCTGTTTAAGTGGCTTCTTGATTCAATATGTCAGGCAGTAACCAGGCCTGGGTGTGGAAATCACCTTTGCTTGGTTAAGCTTAGTTAATTCATGAACATTTAATTAGGAGGGTGGCAATTACTTTTACACATGGAAACAGGTACATATGGTTATATATATTTTTAAATTTAAATCATGATCATTTAAAAACTACATTTTGCATTTACTTGGGTCATCTATGTCTAATGTTAAAATTACATTAATGATCTTTAACATGCAACTGTGACAAATATGGAAAAAATATGAAATCAGGAAAAGGGAAAGAACTTTTTATCAACACTTTTGTGGTGGTTTTTCACTCTATAATTCTAAAACATGCAATATGTTTAGATCACTTTAAAAATGTAACATGTTTTTGCCCAGACTAGGACCGCATTAATCCACATTTTGAATGATCTGGCAGAAGATGATCACTTTGGTCTGATCACTTTTGATGGCAACATTTTGCACTGGAAGCGAGAACTCGTTCAGGCCAACGGCAAAAACCTGGAAAGCGCCAAAAACTTTGCAAGCAATATACAAGCTAGAGGATGTGAGAAGTTGCAGTAAACATATATATTATGGAATATGAACACTTGACAGAAAAATGTCTGGACTGAAACTTTGTTTGTTTGTTGTTGAATTTCAGCCACAGATATAAATGAAGCAGTGTTGCAAGGAGCACGTATGCTGAATGATCATAGCAGAGAAGGTTCAGCATCTATTCTGATACTTCTTACAGATGGAGACCCAACTTCAGGTTATAATAAAGCACACATTTACATAAATGTGCAAGAATACTTCAAGAAATAGGGGATTAGATTAAACACTGTATTTAATTTAGTTATATGTTTTAAGCTTTTTTATCAAGTTTTTTTTTTTAGCATTATTGAGACTGTTATTTCTGACTCTATCTGGGTATATCTTGTATCTTTTCAGGGGTGACAAACCTGGAGAATATTCAGTCAAATGTAAGACAAGCTATTGCAGGCAAATTCCCACTGTACTGTCTTGGTTTTGGTTTTGATGTTGATTTTAAGTTCCTTGAGAAAATGTCGCTGCAAAATAATGGTGTGGCACGGCGGATATATGAAGACTCTGATGCTGATTTACAGCTGAAGGTAATTTTCCTTATACAGTAAATACTCTTATGATGTGATTTAAAAATCGCAGAGGATTGAAAGAAAAAACAAGAATAGTTTGTATAATGTTCACATTGTATATCAACAGGGTTTCTATGAAGAGGTGGCCACACCTCTATTAACAGACGTGACAATGATCTATGTTGGTGGGACCAATCTAACCCAGACTAACTTCAGCCAGTATTATAATGGTTCTGAGATTGTGGTGGCCGGTGAGATCACAGATAACAATATTGAAACCTTCACCCCTCAAGTTGTGGCCATTTCGGTAAAAATAGATTTGCAGGACTCATCAGTTGTCATTTTCTTAAACTGTTTTCCCTGTATCTATACTGACATTACATTGCATTTGAATTGTTACAGAGTAATAGAAGAATAATATTCTCTAATCCAAATGAAACCGTGGAATCCACTGGAACAGTGTCTGATGACCGTATCCAGAGGGTTTGGGCGTACCTCACAGTTAAACAGCTACTAGACAAAGAGTGAGTATGATATATGCCATCTTTCCTCATTTGACTGTTCCTAACAGTTTCCCTTAAACTATTTAATGGTCAAATGTACAATAAAGTTAGGCTTTTAGAAAAGGCCAAAGTTATTTAATAATTTCCCTGAGGTAACATATTTACAGTAATTTCCTTATTTTGACCAGCTTTATACACGTTTCTAAGGAGCAAAGACCCCAGGTTTGATTCTGAGAGGAGTCACAAATCCCTTGGGGTATTTGGCATAAAAAGCTGCATAAAAAGCTGGCTTTTGACCGTAGTGAGACTTAGTTTCTCTTTGAATTAAACCATTTATTAACTAACTAATTAATTATTTTACTTTTTTCCTTCTTTTATTTGGGTTTTATTTATACCTCATCTAATTGTATTATTTAGTTCTAATGTCAGCACTTTGTGTCACCTGTGGTTGTTTTTAAAGTGCTTTATAAATAAAGATGATGGTGATGATGATGATAAAAAGCTGCCCGATCATAAAATGTGGACCAGCTTGTGAATAAGGGAGTGGCTGAAAGTAGCTAATGGTAAAAGATTCCTAACCTGCTTCTCGTGTTGTGTTTCTATTTCATAACACTGATGGCACCTGCCACCATAAATAACTGAGTAACAACTGTATAAGCAAGTTAGAAATCTATCATGAAAACTACCATAAACACAGTTCAGTAAACAAGTCATGACTGAAATGATTCATTACAGAAACAAAACACATTTCAAATTGCATAGCTCTGTTTGAGGCTAACCTGTCTTGAAAGTTTGTTTCATATTAGCAGGCAGCCGATGACCTAAAAACCTATATTTTACATTCTATTGAATGTATCAGTAAATTTTTCCGTTGATCTGGAAATGAGGACCAGCTTTAAAAAGAAGTGTGGCACATGAACTCACTGTTGTCACCATTTGTGTGATAATATTACACACAAATTATTGTTTTATCAATTTTTATGATTAGAATCACAAAATCTAATCTAATCTTTCCATTTTCTAAAAATTCCACCTATACAGCAGTACTTTAAAAACACTCAAGATGGGCCAAGGACATGCAGAAGTTATCAAGTGCACATTTAATTCTTTCTTAATGTTCATATTTATGTAATATTTTGTGGCACAGACTTCAGTTATCGGGACCGGAGAAAGAGAAAGTAAAGAAGGAGGCTTTGGAGCTGTCACTGAAGTACAGTTTTGTGACTCCTCTCACATCTATGGTGGTCACAAAGCCTCCAGGAGAGAACACAGATGTGCTTCATAAACCAAAGGAAGGTGAAACACCACAGAGATGGCAGTCCCGTGTAGATCAGTCCTTTTCAATACAATATTTGGCTCCTAGTAGTCGCCGTTCATCTGGTGAGTATCACAAACACAAAAAGACTGAAATAAATGAAATGCTTCATAATCTCTACTTTTAGCCCCCAGACTAATGTCATTGTCAAGTTAAGGGGAAAAAAACATATGCATCAAACTGCCATGCCCTGACTATCATCTTGTCTTTATTTTTATTTAGCACATACCTTAAACGCTTAACGCTGTAAGCTAATGATAGTTATATAAGAGCAGATGCATGCTGGTGCAATAAGCTGTACGTTTTATGTCCAATGGATGTATGATCTGATTAGTCGACTAATCGAAAAAATAATTGGTGACTAGTCGATTATCAAAATAATCGTTTGTGGCAGCCCTAGTCCTCTCCAGGTTCCTCCCACAGTCCAAGGACATGCAGTTGGCAGGGTTGGATTAACTGATTAACTAGTAGTCGCCTGGGTGAGTAGACTAACGTCATTGTCAAGTTAAGGAAAAACCCAATGCGCATCAAACTGCCATCCACTGAGTATTGTAATACCTTTCTATGAGAGCTAGGATGAACTTTGAGCCACAGTAGCTCATCTGTTAAATCGAACCACACATGCCAGTCTTTGTTCCCCACATTTCTCAGTGATCCTAGGCAGCCCATGGCCCCATCGCTGGTTCACCACTGTTCCTTCCTTGGACCACTATTGATAGATACTAACCAGTGCAGACCGGGAACAGAGGCATCACTATGATTACAAAAATTAAGAAAAGAAACTAAAAGTTCTAAACTTCAAACATCAAAACTCACACATAATAACCACAACTGAGAATATTTACTGAAAGAGGGTTGAAAAAGGGTGAGAGACAGCCAATGTAGACAGTGCATCCGGGCCACACATACTGCAGCTGCTTTAATATGATGTAATTACTGCTTGAGGTTGTACTAACTTAATAACTATAAATACACTATATAAGTAAACCTATACTAACTAATAAAATAGGTACTGTTAGAAAACATGATATGGTGTGTGTTATGAAACAGCTGTGTGCAGGCAGGAAAGGACCCAAAGTGCAGACTCCGGAGACAAACGTAAACTACAAAAAACAGCTTTAATGCTGAACTTAAAAGGATAACAAAACTGAGAATACAAAATAAGCTTACGCAAACAGAACACACAGCAAGATGAGGGTAGATCACGACACAGACAAAGAGAAACACAGGGCTTAAATACACAGAGGTAGCAATCAGGGAATGGGAAACAGGAGGGAAACACAGCTGGGGCAAATCAGGCCTAACGAGACAAAGGCAGCAAAACCAGAGACATTAACATGAGACAAGGACTTTCAAAGTAAAACAGGAAACATAACACAGAGATGCAGACTTGACCCGGGGAGACAGCAACTATGGATAACAGACAGAAAACCAGAACACTAAAACTCTAACAAAACCCACACAGAAAACCTGAACTAAGAATAAACCTATAACCCATAATATAATAAAATAAACAAAATCAAAGAACCAAAAACACAAAACACTGGGTCGACGACCCAGGCACCCTAACAGTGTGATACAGCGGGTCCAGAGATTGTCGTTCAGAGCCATCTATATTGCACATCACACCACATTCAACACAGCTTACAACTCAGCCCCAAACCCCGATTCACTATGTTTTACCACAGCAGGTGTGATTATGGATGCTGTGCAGGTGCGTCCAGCACCGCAGACCACGCCCCACAACACATGACTAACATAAGCTGTGTCCCAAAATGTCGGCTGCATCCTTCGAAGGACCCGGCCCACGTAGACCGCGAAGGCCGGGTCCTTCGAAGACTGAGAAGGCCGGAAGTGCGAGGCTGTGAAATGGGACGGTCTAGCCTTCAGATTTGCATTACCGCTGTGTCGGTGGAGTTTAATAAACTCGTCCGTCTGCTCCTTGCTATCTAAAATATAACAGGACACTGGCGTAAATTCTCGACCGTCTCACACTTCTGTTTAATCAGTTTTCTGTTTGACGTTTATTCAGCTGTGTGAAAATTCCGGAGGAATTAATAAAGTTAATTATTAATAAAGTTTTATTTAATCTAATAACTTTGATCTCAGCCAAACCAATTTACTCCGGAACAAATAAAACACAGAAAAAGGGTAAAAAATTACATTTTTAAGTTATCAGAGTGACTTATATATCATGTTTAACCTGAGTAGCGAAAGAGCGGGGGTCTGAAAACGATGAAGTCGGGAGTCCGCTGCTCTCACCGGCTGGAGTGACCATTGAACTCCCCCAACTTGCTATCGAGCGGGTGGGTAACATACGTCTCCGAAAACGTCGGCACACTTTTGCAAATATGTGATGTCTTGATAGACCGAGCAGATATTTGATTTTTACACAGCTACTTTCTCGCCTGAAAATATGTTAAAAGTTTATTTTGTGACCCAGAAAGATTAATAAGACTGATTTTAAAACTGAGTAGCAGCCGCTATTGTTGGCAGCTGAAATTTGGCTGGGCCGCGCTATGAATTCTGGGATATGGTGGGCCACGAAGGACACACCCGACCCATCCTTCAATTTCGGGGAAATGAAGGACGCATTTTTCGGACGCATTTGAAGGAGTCGACGAATTGGGACAGCCTTCGTCGCCTGGCTGTGACGTAATCGGCCTTCAAATGCGGCCTCCGAAGGATGCAGCCGACGTTTTGGGACACAGCTATAGACTGTTGTAAGTAAGCTCTATATAAATGGTTATCCAGTCTAGAGCCCTAGGAATAATGGGTAAAACACAAACACTGACCTCAACATTGGAGAATCCCAACACCCACTCTAAAAAATGCACAACACAGAAGAACCACCTTGACAGGAAAAGACTTGGCTGTACATCTGGATCTATAGGTCAAAGGTCACTCTGTCGAGGATACCAATGTTCACATTTTGGAAGGAGAAGACAATAGATAATCTGAAAGAGGAATAAAAGCAGCCATTTATGTTCACTGTCAACAACTATCTTTGAACAGGAGGGGTTACTTACGGCTATCCAGTTTT